>NC_083724.1:987500-1307558 GCF_028564815.1 Eubalaena glacialis | reverse complement strand
GAAAACACTGGGATGTCACCCCCATCTCACACCTACAGAAAACCCACCAGGGGCTGTAGGTCTCACTGTGAAGACAGATCAACAGAGCCCCCGCAGGGCACCTGCACAATACCTTGATGACCTTGGGACACGGTTAAGTCAAGAATTCCTACCAATAGAAAGGGCCCAGCAGGCGCCAGCCAGAGGTCTCCCTCTTCCCCACTGGGCCCTGCAGACCACGCCCAGTGCGAGGAAAGTCTTACAGGGTCAGGCTGGGCCAGGCTGCTCTCCGTTCACGGCTCCCCCAGGCCCAGTGCCCTTTTGGGTCAAAGCCACAGGCCAGGCTGCACCCTCGGTCACTCACACCTTTGGCTTTCAAGCTGCTGCCGAAGCAACGGTGACCCGCCGGCCTGGCCCCCTCGCCTGACACTGCACGTGGGATGCGGGTTTGCTGTCTGTCCCCTCCTGATGCTGCCAGCTCCCGGCGGTGACCATGTCGGCCCTGTTCAAGGCCGTGGCCCAGGCCTTGAGGGACACTCTATAGTGACTGCTGGACGGTGCCAAGGCCAGACTCGCACGCGCAGACAAGGTCACCAGCTTCCGTGGCCACGGGCAGACACCAGGGAAGCCCAAGGTGGAGCTGGAGGGGCCCCGGGGCCGGTGTGAATGTGGGCCCGGGCCTGAGTGCAGCAGGGACCAAAGGCCGGCACAAGGAGGACTCATCGAGCACGGCGTGCCCGGCCCGGGGCCACCTGCCAGCCGAGCGTGGGCCAGTCCTGCTCCCTCGACTCAGGGATGCATCACAGGAGGCCGGGCTGAGCTAGGAGGGCGGGCACGGGGGCCTTCTGTCCACAGGGTGGACATCAGCCGTGGCCGCAGCCTGGCCACCGCTGCCACCTCCCCACCCTGGGCCCGGGACTGGGCCACCCTGATATCCTGGACCTGCTGGCCAGGGGTGGCCAGACGGCAGGTCAGGGGCGGCAGGGCAGGTGGCCTCTGGCCTGGTACCTGCCCCCTGACACCGCCCCAGGAGCACGTGGGTGAGGGCAGGCGGGCAGCAGTGCGTCCAGAGGACACTGAAACTCAAGCTCAAGAATCAAACTTTGGGGCTTCCCTGGTGGTACAGCGGTTAAGAATCCGCCTGCCAATGCAGGGAACACGGGTTCGAGCCCTGGTCCGGGAAGATCCCACATGCCGCGGAGCAACTAAGCCCGTGCACCACAACTACTGAGCCTGTGCGCCTAGAGCCTGTGCTCCGCAACAAGAGAAGCCACCACAATGAGAAGCCCGCGCACCACAGCGAAGAGTAACCCCCGCTCGCCGCAACTAGAGAAAGCCCACACGTGGCAACGAAGACCCAGCACAGCCAAAGATACATAAATAAATAAATTAAAAAAAAAAAAAAAGCACTGCTAAAGACAGAAGAATAGAGAGAAAGGCAACGGGCCCCAGACAAGCGGTTCATCTCTCAGGATCCCAGATTCTGCGGGTCAGGAATTTAGACGGGCTCCTCCCCAGGGCCTCAGGCACACACCTGAGCCCGGCTCCCAGGGCGAGGCCTCGGGAAGCGCCCCTCAAGGGCGGAAGCAGACCCCACCCTGTGGGAGGGCGTTGCGAGCCCGCAGCCCTGCCTGACACTGGGATGAGATGGCGTCAGATGCCTCTTTGTCCAACCATAACTGTAATGAAATCCAGTAAAAACAACTATCGATTTCTGTAGAAGCAAACAAGTTATTCTGACGTCTATATGGAAAATAAACAAGACACGAGAGAAAAGCAACGAGAGGTTTAGTCCTGTCAGGTGCAGCAGGTCATAAAACCACCGCCATCAAACAGCGTGATGCAGGCAGGCGAACAGAGCAGAAAGCCGGGGAGACTCCAAACACGGGGAGCTCAGTGTTGCTGGGTGTCCAAATGGTCCTCTAGGATGGAATGGACCCACTCCTCATCTCTCACAGCAAAATAAATTCCACTGGATCAAAGACTAAAAAGGATCACAGCTAACGCCTCCACAGCACACATGCCAGCAGTCTTTCATTCACAGGTGGATCTAAGTATAGGGCGACAACTATTTTTCCCAGGTAAGGAAACAGAGAGGTATGTAACTTGCCCATGGTCACACAGCCAGGAAGGTGGGTGCTGTGTTGCCTGTTTTCACAGCCTCCCTCAGGTCACAGCCCAAGGATGGTTCCACAGCTCCCAGGGGCTGGGGGGCCCCCCACCCCAGCCCTAACACAGGGAGGGCCAGGCCTGGAGGTTCCGGGTACTGCACGAGCCTGTGAGGGGCGGCGGGGAGGGGACCGGGCTTCCTGGAGGGTCGCGCCTGCCCCTCCCTCCATGCTGAGAAGTGAATCAGCTCTGTCTGCCTGACTTTCGAATTTCCCAAGGAAGGGGGATACACTGCTGCCCGAGATCCTGGGACCTGCTGGACTTCAGCATGCAGCTTTTCTGATTCAGCTACACTTGCTCACCCAAAGGCCACGATTTCAGGAGAAAAACAATTTTTGACCCCAGCTGACCTCTCAGTTGGGGAATGTTTTCTTGTTCCCAGGGGAGGGGAGGACGGGAGGGAAGTGCCGCAGGTGTTCAACGGCCTGTCCCTTGCCCTCTCGCCCCCAGCATCAGGACAGGCGGGGGAGGGTGGCATCCAGATGGTCCAGGACAAGCCCAGGCCCTGGGGTGTCAGAGTCCGGGGGCTACAGAGAGGAGGGTCCTGCTCTTGGCAAAACCAGCAGAGGCGCCAGAAGCATCCTGGGGGAGGTACCCAGACCCCGGTGGAGAGATGCCCACTGAAGAGGGCTTCCCTGGCCTGAGGTCACTCACAACAGAAGGCCAGGGGCTGTGTCTGATGGGGGGCTGTGTCTGATCCCCAGTCACAGCAGGGTGGTGTCAGGGCCTGAAGACTCCGCACATTGGGGACAGGTGGGGAAAAGCACGGTCTGAAGGTCTGGGGAATTTTGAGCAGAAAACGAGTCCATTGTGGGCGGCTGAGGGTGCCTGGGCGCCCCCCTGGAGACTCTGCTTGGAGCAGGCTGTGTGCACCTGCGGAGGACCCCACAGGAGATGGGGGGCCGACTCCACGAGCCTCTCAGGACCCTGGGGTGGGTGAGCAGAGGTTGGGAAGAGGCCCCAGGTTCCCCATCACCTGCAAGAAGGGGCAGCGCTTTGCTTACTTGCTGGGGGCTCTCTCTCCCACCCTGTGCCCACCAGAGGACCCCAGCCCGGCACAGGGACGGCCCCCCGGGATGCCAGGGGCCAGCAGGGAGGGGCGCCCCACTCTCCAACCGGACACCCGATCCAGGCCTGGGAGGAGCCCCTCCGTCTCCAGCCTTGGTCTCCTCTTCCACGTCACCACCTGTCCTTGGCGGGGCAAGATCAGGCTTCACGTGGCCCCGCGTCTGCCCTGCCCACAACACTCACCGAACACAGGAGACACTCAGAAAGAAAGCCTCCCGGAGCCCACAGACACCACCGCGAGGAGTTCAGGGCTCCCGGAGGAGAAACGGAGGCCAGAGCCTCAGCTCTCTTGGGGCCAGGGACCACGTGGGATCCCGGGGCTCCCAAGCTGAAAGTGCCAGTCTGGGGGCCCTCACTCTTCAGACACCTCCCAGCCCCCTCGTCCTCTCTCCTTCTTGGCAGGACCGATAAGATGTCGTGTGTCCACACTTAGTGTGGGGCGCAGAGCCAGGCTCCAGAGAGAACCCCGCCGTTCCCACCAGCTCCCTGCACCCACACTTCAGTGTGGGCTCCCTGAAGTGTCCGTCCAGTCATGGCCAACCCTCGGTGTCAGACATCAAGCAAGTGGCCAGCAGGCGGTCCACAGCAGGACCACGAGGCCACATTTCCCAGGGCCAAGGGAGGTGCCCGCCCGCAGCCCTCAGGACAGGAAGGCCGTGGTAGCAGCCACCTGCCTGCTCCCGTCCACAACTGAGGCCGCTCCACACGTCCCAGGCCCCCGGAAAGCCACATCGCCTGGACGCCTCCCACCTGGGGTCCCTGCCCGGTGCACATGCATTCACCTGTACACAGACCCCCCCCCACACCCACCCCATGCCCAGCGCTGACAAGGGCAGCCAGGCTGGACCTGGGCCGTGAGGGGTACAGACTCACCCATGGGGACACACTTGCCACCGGCTGGGTCACCAGCAGTGTCACCGGCAGCAGGCTCTCCGGCGGGGTCTCCGGCGGGATCTCCAGGGTCCATCCTCAGGGAAAGGCAGGGAGCTGCTCAAGGGACCAGCGGAGAGGGACAGTTAGGCTGCAGGCTCCACACAGAAGGGAACGGGCCCTGACGGGCAGCCATGCAGGGCCCACTTCTGTGCTTGCGGGGGGTGGGGGGGGGTTCAGGCGGCCTCGGCTTCCCCGGCTGGACCCGGGACACTTAGCACTAACCTCAGGGGTGGACCCACCGTGAGGACCCCTGAGCCAGCCCACACGGGCACACCCAGCTCTAAATCATCCAGGCTGGCAACAAAGTGGTACCATTCCCAGGCGGCCAACAGGCTCCTGCCAATGTGTATTTTATACAGGACGCTTTTCCACATTTACAGAGATGGTCTAGTTTTTCCTCATTCGTGGTGTGATTTATGTCACGGTGACACACGGCACCTCCTG
Source organism: Eubalaena glacialis (assembly GCF_028564815.1). Lineage (NCBI taxonomy): Eukaryota > Metazoa > Chordata > Mammalia > Artiodactyla > Balaenidae > Eubalaena > Eubalaena glacialis. The sequence goes on along the minus strand of NC_083724.1, from coordinate 1,302,965 downwards.
CGTAAACCTGAGTCCTGACACAGGCCTGGAGGGGAGAGCCCTTGGAGCTTTCTCCTCCCCAACTCCCACAAGCTTTTAGCTATTCTTTTGGACGTTTACATTCACATTTCTCACTAACACGCTGATACGGTTGTTTCCTGAGCGTCCAGTCTTACACCTGACTGACCAAGCTCAAGGTGAGAATTCACTGTCATGCCCCAGCCCCCCAAACCCCGAAAGCCCCTGAAACAGCTCTCCGAGCGTCTTCTGCTGACACACTATTTGCAGGAGACAGGAGCATAGCAGGGCTGAGCTGGGGTGAACTCTGGATACTTTCCTGCCTTGTTCAGTTTGCTCCAAACTTGTGCTCCGGCCATGCAGACTGACTGGTGTCGGGCCGGCCCTCCCACTGCAGACAACGTCCACCAGACATGCTTTAGGCGGCCGACTTTTGGACAATAGGCTGTGCACCACGGGTGATGCCCTGGGTGGGCGGGCCCAGGGATGGGCTGGCTCCCAGCTGGGGGCGACCTCCCAGCTAGGACCATGACCTGGAACCTGGTGAGCAGGGCACCCCTCCGGTGGAGGAGGAGGCAGTGCATCTGTGGGCCGGGGCACCAGCTGGAGGGGTCATTCGGGGCCAGAAGTGCAGGTGAGCGATGCAGGATCCCCAGGGCTCCCAGAGGCAGCTGTCCCCAGGCCGAGAGTTCGACAGGGGCACTAACAGTCAAGCAATGCTGCACACTCTGGGCTCCAGCCCAGCGACCCTGGCGAGTGAGCCCCGCCCTAGACCAACTGCCAAAATCTAAAACCAAGCCCCAATAAAATCCATGGAACAGGGCTTCCCTAGTGGCACAGTGGTTAAGAATCTGCCTGCCAATGCAGGGAGCACGGGTTCAAGCCCTGGTCTGGGAAGATCCCACATGCCGCGGAGCAGCTAAGCCCGTGTGCCACAACTACTGAGCCTGCGCACCACAACTACTGAGCCCACGTGCCACAACTACTGAAACCTGCGCGCCTAGAGCCCGTGCTCCGCAACAAGAGAAGCCACTGCGATGAGAAGCCCGCGCACTGCAAGGAAGAGTAGCCCCTGCTCGCCGCAACTAGAGAAAGCCCGCGCGCAGCAACGAAGACCCAATGCAGCCAAAAAAAAAAAAGAAATAAAAAAATCCACGGAACACTTTGTACCTTGAGTCCCACCAAGATAAAGATCCACCCTAACAAAATGTCAAGCCATGCCCCCCCAGTTCAAGGTAATCAGCTAGAAATTAACTGTTTACTAGAACAAAGTTCAACATTCTTCAGTGGAAGGTAACAATCCAGAGTCTCTACAATGTAACATTTACAATGTTCAGTACATAATATAAAAATCACAAGGCCTGCAAATAAGAGGAAAATATGACCCACGCTCAAGGGGAAAAAAATACGGAAAAGCACATAATGGAAAGCAACTCCAAGGCAGCTCAGAGGTTGAATTTAGCAAAGACTTTAACACAACTATTGTAACTGTTCAAAGAATGAGTGAAAAACATGTTCAAAAAGTTAAAGGAAAATATGGTCTTAAATGAGTAAACAGAGAGGTACAAATGGAAATTCCATGAAACTACATAAGAGAACCAAATGGCAGTTCTCCAATAAAAAGTATAACTGAAATGCAAAATCCACTGATTGGGTTTGACCGCAGATTGGAGATGGCAGATTACAGAGTCAGTGAATCTGAAGACAGATCAACAGAAATTATCCTGTCTAAAGAACAGGGGGAAAGATTAAAGAAAAAATAACACGACTTATTCCCTGCTTGATTTCCTGCAAGGCCATCATTAACAGGACTCTGACAGCATCATAACACCTCCCCAGGACGTTCAGACAAGCCTGGAAGTCTGTCACTTGTTCCCAGAGACATCCCTTCTCAAGTCTCTGCCCTCCTGTCTCAATCTGGATGGCTGCTCTCTAGCCCGGCGGCACAGCTGCTGCCCTAGGACTCCCTCCCCGTCTTCTCTCCTGGTGCATCCTGCATTTCCTGATTTCTAAGCCTTCATCTTTCTCAGTTTTCCTCCTGGTTCTAGAGGAACACATTCTCCACGAGCTTCCTGAGAAGAACTGCAAGGGAGGGACATTTAACCGGTCTTTGGTTGTCTGGAAATGTCTTCACTGGGCACTAAGCCTTGGCTGGAAGGCTGGCTGTGCACGGGCTGCAGGTGAGAGGCCGTCCCCAGGTATGTGATGGTGATGGTCCTTCCAGCTCCTGACGTTGGTGCGGAGAGCTCTGAACCACCTGACTCCCGACCGTAGGTAGGACGCTGCTCTTCTCCTCCTGGGGGACCTTCCCCTGACATCATCCAGGGTGTCAGCAGGACGGACGGACGGGGCAGGATCCACTAGGCATGCTCACGTCCTTCAGTCCTGGGAAACGTCCTCATGTTTTCCTGGATTATGTCCTGGCCTCCCTGTTGTCCATTCTCTCCTCCTGGAATTCCTCTGACTTGGATGCTAGGCTTCCTGTAAGAACCTCTAATTTTCTTATCTTTCCTCTTCTCTGCCTCTGGGGGAGATTTCCTGAACTTTATTTTGCAACCCTTTCATTAATTATTCATTTCCACTATCAAAATTTTAATAATAGCCAAGGGTTCTTTCCCCTGAGGACCTGGTGGCTTCCAGACGTGTCGTCTGTCGCTATCGATGCCCTCCCTCCTGTTCGCAGTCAGTCCCTTTCTCCTCCGGAGTCTGGGGGCTGCTGCTCACCCTGGAGAGGGGGCCCTGGACGGCTGCTTGGGAACCTGGGGCGGGGGGCACCTGGGAAGAGCCTCACTGTGGGTAACAGGGGCCTGGAAGACCAGTCTGTCCGTCTGTCGGGAAGGAATCCTCCCTTCGCCACCTGGGGTCTCAGTCCCCACCCCACGCAGACCTCCACTAGGCCGTTTCCAGCCTGGAGCCTCCCCGGCTCTGCAGCCAGGCTCGGCCAGCCCTCAGCCGTGGGCTCTGCTTTCCCAGCCTGCAAGGCCCCTCTTCCCTCCTCTCTGCCCTCAAGCACGTTTGCTTTTCTAATGTCTTTACTGTCATTATAATGGACCTCAAGTGGGGCAGGTAATCCGGCCCCTGTGCACAGGCACCCCGCCCCTTGCCCGGACCTAACCCCAGACGCTCCTTCCCACCTCCCACCCCAAGTCTGACCCAACCTCGGGGGGCCTGCCACTCCAGGAGGCTGGGGTCTCTAAACAGAGACCCATCCCCACCGCACACCCTCTTTGGGTGGCCGGGGGGCGCCCCGTCCTCCCAGCTGCCGAGTTCCCGCCGGGGAAGGGAGTGCAGCGCCCCGAGCTGGTCTCTGGGCCCTTCTGCTGGCGGTGCTGTCCCAGGGCGCGTGACCGCAGCTGTCCCGTCCACACCGAGGCCCCAGCCAGGGCGCTCCGCAGGGAGGAGCGCCTTGTTTGCGCGCCTGTCCCGCACGTAGCGGAGGTGCCGCTCACGCCCCTCACGGCCACTGCCCCGTGAAGCCCGGCCGGTCACGGTCTCTGACGGGTCCAATGTCTGTCCCTCTTCTGCAGGCCCTTTCCTGGGGGTCCCGGAGCAGCAGTGGGCGCTGAGGGGTGGTCCAACTCCACGGCCCGCTGACGGGCCTTGTGACCACCCCCCGCATCTCCGGGGCCCATCTGGCCGGGGCGGGGGGTGACCCTTGGGCCGGCCAGAGGGTCCCCAGCAGGGGGAGCTGGAAATGGCCCAGGCCCCGTGGGCCCCTCCCCGGGGAGGCGCCGGGAGCCCGGCCTGTTTCTTCCCCTGTCTTCCTGCCCTTCAGCCCAACAGTCAGGCCTCACCCAGGCCCAGTCCCCGTGGGGTCAGCTCACAGCATCACTGAGGCCTCAGCAAGGCTGAGCGCTCGTCCGGCTGGGCTGGCTCCACGGGGTCAACACCGTTGCTGGCCGTCTCTGGAGCCCCTGACCATTCACGGCACACAGCCGTGTCCAGAACCATCCAACCACCACCCAGCCCGCCAAACAAGCAGCAAACCCCGGGGCAGCGAGCTCCTGGCGGGGCTGGGGCCTGCATCCCTGCGCGAGGCCGGGGTAGGGGCCAGGGCTCTCCCGGGTGCAGCGTTCTGTCGGCACCCTTTCCCGTCTCCCACCCGAGAACACGGGGCCAAGCACCCACCTCCCACGCGAGGGGTTAAGAGCAATTGGGTTGTTTAAATAAACCCCAAACCGGCGCGGGGGGCTTCTGAAAGGGTCTCCTGCCCACAGCCCTCCTCGTTCCTCCCAGCACAGAGCGGCCCGAGGGACATTCCTCCTTGAGAAGACGGAGCCTTTATTTCGGCACTGAAGACCGGCAGCAGTGCGGGGTGAACGTCCTGCCCACCCCGCTGCGTCAGGCCCCCGCAGGAGGAGCCCCAGCCCAGCAGTGAGCCCATCCCTGGCGGTCAGGCTCTTTCCCCCTGAGCCGGTCAGGTTGCTGTCCCTGAGCTCACGGCCCTGATGGCCTCCTTCCCGCTGCAGCCGTCCACTTTGCTGGTCAGCCCAGGAAGGGGGCAAATGACCCAGTGGCTCTTTTATGGGAGGGTGTTTTTTTCTAATCCTCTCAATTAGGGGAAATCCCTACAATCTCAAGATCTGCTGCAGGCGTATTTCCACCTCCCTGTTGGCACCACTTTCCCCCTTTCTCTCAGGGGCACAGTGGCCAGCGCCTGGCCACTCGGAGGCAGGTGATTGGCTGGGGTCTCAGGCCGGCCCCAGGTCAGGTGGACAGAGCCAGACCCTCCTTGGGAAAGGACTGAGGCCATCGAAACTCAGCTCTGGTCTGTCCCTGAGCCCTGGAATCTGAAACCAATCGACAACGAGCGGCAGCAGCTAAGCCCAATGTGCTTCTGAGATTGAAAACTGCTGACAACGACCAAGTTCAAGTTCACCCCACTGCAGACTTTAAAAATTGACCTCACTTTAAAAAGAAAAAAGTCTGCCTGGAGTCCAAACGGTCTTTAGCTGGGATTGTGGTGCGGGGTCTGCAGCGCATGCCGAGGCGAACAGGCCTTCCCAGGGACAGGAGTTCCCGGAGGCCCCGCGGTGAGCACCACCTGGCAGTTTTCGAACTTTCTTTAAATCAGAGTCACCCAATACAACTCGTTTAGCGTTGTGACTTTTGCTGAAAGGGGCTAAGCTCAGCCAAATCCCTGCAAGGAGCCCTGGCACACGACCAGATCTCCACTCACCCCAGAGGCTCCTGCTTCCCCAGCTCCACTCCCTACCTGAGCGGGGAGCCCCCAGCCCAGCAGCAAACCCACCTAGAAACAGACTCAAACCCAAGGAAGGGCGCAGGGGAGTTTCCAGAGAGACACACCTTGCAGGTCAGATTGCTTCCTCCTGAGAGCTGGGACCTGCCTGGGAGCCTCCCCGGGCGTCTACCTAAAAGCCTACCTGTAAACCTATCTGGGCGTCTACCTGAGAGCTACCTGGAACTCTACCTGAGAGCTACCTGGGCGCCTACCTGAGAGCTACCTGGGACCCTACCTGAGAGCTACTTAGGAACCTACCTGAGAGATACCTGGGAGATGGCCTGGCCTGCTACAGGTTCTGGGGCGGTCAGGGTCCCCAGATGTGCCTGCCCCATGTCCACCAGCCTCCTGCTTGGCACACTGACCAACCTGGCCCAAGGCAGATGCCTCCTGGATGCCCCCCCTTCAGCCAGGCCCAAGGGGATCCAGCAGGCCCAGTAGGGGAAAGGGGACACCTCAGCAGGGCCACCCTCCCAGGGATGCTGCTGCCTCCAGACAGAGTGCCCCCCACGTCCACCACAGCCCAGCCCCACCAAGAAGTAGAAGGGGAGTACAGAGTGGGTGCTCGTGGGCACGTCCCCCCACCCGGCCTGACTGTGCCCAGAGACCCCTCATGTCCAAAGGAGGCCAAGCCAGGCAGGATCCCAGCTTGCTCATGAGCCGGGCTGGGGGCATGTTCTTTAGGCCGGTCGCCCCTTCTCAAAGCAGCTTTGTGAGCGGGCGGGACAGGGGCAGCAAAGCCTGAGACCCCGCAGGAGCCCAGAGGACGTGGGAAGGGCAGCGAGGAGTGGACGATTCACTGTTCCTGACCCGAAGCTGCCCTTCAAACAGCCCAGAAAGGAGAGCTGAAGGACCCCACAAAGAATCACATTGCTGGCCCAGGCCCGTGCCTCTCATCCATCTGTCCACCTGCCCACCTGGCGCAGAAGAGCACAGAACACGATGCATTCTCTCCGCACCACAGGGAGTGACAGAGCGACCTTTAGAGAGGTCAGCACAGCATTCTGGTTTGGGCGCCAGATCATGCTTCCTTTGTCATTTTTCTGTGTCGTTTTCCACAACTATGGGGGCGCTGGCTGCGTGTCCCCCAGGTATTCCCTCTGCCCTCCATCGCGGGGCAGGTGGGGTGGTGGAGGGTGATAAGGGCGGCCTCCCGGCCCCATTTCCCCACCTGCTGTAAGCGCAGAACGCACACGGGGTGATAGCAGAAAGGGTCTCAGTACTGACTTCTGTGTATCCAGTACATGTCGGAATAGTAACATGTTGCGTATGCCAGGGTTAAATAAAATATATCACTAAAGTTAATTTCGCCTCTTTCTTTCTATAGAAGATTTAAAACCACACGTGTGGCTCACGTATTTCTGCTGGACAGACTGGTCTTGACTGAGAAAAGCAGCTGACCACATAGGAGAGCGGCCCTGCAGGCGGCCAGACGCCTCCCCACTGCAATCCCGGGCCCTCGGGGCAGGACGAGGGGACACCGGACCCCCAGCCGCCACTCCCCACAACAGCTACGGGGAGACTTAACCTGCTGCCCCCAATCCCAAATGCAGAGCCACCCAGGATCCCCAGAGACATGGGGGTGCAAAGCCTGGGCCCTGCAGATGTGGCCACTCAGGCCACTTCAGTTAAATAACAGCGCTAACTTGAAAGCCATTCCAACTGAATTAAACTTTTGTGCGTACATCTCAGTGACTTTTTAAAGTTTTATTGAGGTGTAATTCACATACCATGGAATTGACCCTTTTAAAGTATACAATTCAGTGTTTCTAGTATATTCAGGCACGTGCAACCATCACTCCTAATCCAGAGCCTGTCATCACCCCAAAAGATTGCCCGTCCCCGCCAGCAGTCACCCACCCTGGCCCCCCGACCTCCTGTACCCATGACCCTGTTCCTGTCCCTGTGGCTTTGCCTGTTCAGGACGCTTCGTGCACATGGAGCCATAATATACGTCCTTTCTTGTCTGGCTCCTTCCACTCAACACGATGTTTCCGAGGTTCATCCGCACTGCGGCATCTCAGCTGGGTAACGTGCCACGGTGTGGACCCGGCCGCGGGCACGTCTGTGGGCAGGGAGCGCCGGGCCGGACGCGGCTGGTGTTTAACTCTCGGGGAACCCGCGGACTCTTCCAGGGCAGCTGCCTCGGGAAACTACTCCCCACCCCCCCAAGTTCTCGCCAACACTGGTCGATCTCTCTTCTTAGTCCCTCCATCCCAGAGGTGTGATTTTTAACTTACTGATTTGACTTAACGATTGTTCCTTTAAAAATTAAGGTCGCCAACTTTAAACACCAAGGGTCACTGCGATGGTGTCACACTGAGTCGAGTTTCTCCTGCAGCACAAAGGAACCAGCCCTGGGAGTCTCGGCCAGAAGGCTCTTCGGGACCCTTTCTCACCGGATGCCAGACTGCAGTGGGGGCAGGGGGTAGAGGTCAGGGGTCACCGGCCCCACCGTTCGGGTGGGCTTTCCTGCTTCCTGCCTGCTCTGAGGGCCTCCTGACGACCAAAAATGAGGTAGAAATCGGGGGAATGACGAATGGCTACTTAAAAACCACATTTTACATTAAATATTTAACGTCACGGGGACAAGTCCTCCCAGTGTGTCACGAAGCTGTGTGTCACCAAAGCGGCCGCGTCGGAACAAAGGCCCGTGGGCCTCAACCCACTTGGCACCGGGGGGCACCCGCCAGTCCTCTGGGTTTTCTCTTTTACTTTTTGTGTTTTCTAAATATTATACAATGAACACACTCCGCTTTGTATTCACGAAAAAAAGGAAATCAAACCACAGATGTTATTCTTAAAAGTTAAAATAAACTACAATGGAATCTTAGCTTTACAGGGGATGCCAGCCGCCCGCCCGCCCAGATGCCCGGCGGTCTGAGCTGCAGAGCCGGCCGCTTGTGTCACTGGCTGTCCGTGACCACCAGACACATCTGCTGTCTCAAGTGGCGGCCAATGGTCCTGACTCAGGGTCCTGGGGCTGCAGCCAGGACTGGTGGGGAGCCCGGGGGCCCACGTCCCAGACGGCAGGAACTTCTGAGCCTACCTGCTCTCTGCTCATTGCCTGCTCCAGTCTCCTGCTTCCCCCAGGCCCGTTCTGATAGGAGGCCTCGATTTCTTGAGGAGGTTTTCACATTTATTACCATAACATCAGGGCGTTCGGTGTAAATCTTGTTTCCGTGTGTGGTTCTCGCCTTTCATGAATGTTCAGCAAGTTTTTACTTCTCTTTTGTTTTCCCTTAATTAGTCTTATCAAAAGTTTATTTCATCGGTATTTTCAAAGAACTAGATTTTGGGGAATTCCCTGGCGGTACAGTGGTTAGGACTCGTTGCTTTCACTGCCGAGGCCTGGGATGGATCCCTGGTCAGGGAACTAAGATCCCACAAGCCGCTCGGTGTGGCCAAAAAAAAAAAAACAAAAACAAAAACACAAAGAACTGGTTTTTGGTTTTGTACCTCCTGATTTAATTATTTAATTAAGCTTTCTCTCTTTTTTTTGAGTTATATATATATTTTTTCAGATTCTTTTCTATTACAGGTTATTATAAGATATTGAATATAGTTCCCTGTGTTATACAGTAGGGCCTTGTTGGTTATCTATTTTAAATATTGTCGTGTGTATACGTTAATCCGAAACCCCTAATGTATCCCTCCCCCCCACCTCTCCCCTTTGGTAAACACAAGTTTGTTTTCTGTGTCTGTGAGTCTGTTTCTGTTTTGTAAATGAGATCATTTGCATCCTTCAGATTCCACATGTAAGTGAGACCATATGATATGTCTTTCTGCCTGACTTACTTCACTTAGCGTGATCATCTCTAGGTCCATCCATGTTGCTGCAAATGGCATGATTTCCTTCTAAGCTTTTCTCTTTATTAACTCCCTCTACTTCCTTTTGTTTCTTGGTTTTGACTTTGGGGGCACGGTTTCCCTCCCCACTGCAGACGAATGCCTTCTGGTTAAACGCAGGCTTCTTGGACCTGCCTTTTTGTCGTGATAGCCCAGACGTCCCTCTTCCCTCCGGCTGGCCCTCCTTCCTTGGGAGGTGGAAGCCCCCCCTGAGGACTGGCCCTTCGCCCCTGGAATTCGGGAGCCGCAGCGCTCGCTGGCTCCTGCGATTACTCCACACGACGAGCTCTCCTTCACAAGCTCTGGTTCTGTATTACAGGCTCATTGCTGCCGGTTTGCTCGAAGCTTCTAGCGTTCTGGCTTCTCCTTGCTCGGGGACAGGCCCTGGCCCGCAGGGTAGCCATCCCAGGGCAGGACGCCGGTGGCTGTGCGGGGGGCCTGCGAGTGGACATTAGCTCAGGGACCAGCAGCACAGTCTCTGCTCTGAAACTGCGGGGGGTCTCCGTCCGCGAAAGCAGAGACGGGTGACCAGCTGCTTCCAGGTCCAATGCACCCAGACACCCAGCCCCCCGTAGCATGCAGCCCTTCGCCACGGGATCCTACAGGACAGAACTGAACGCTCCTGTTTTACATTCTCCTTTCGACTCTGACCCTCCAAGGAGATTCATCTGGAGCCACTTGCTGTGTGCGTGGCTTCCCTGGAGTGCGGGGTGCCCTGGCTGCAGGGGCCCCTGCTCTTGTCCGAATGCCGCCCTTCCTTGTCATTCGTGCTTTTCTTCTTTAAGACCTCTTGGCGGTGGCGGGGACAGGGTCCTCGGCGAACGTGTTCACGTCGGCAGCCTGTAAACACCTGAAGCGGTGGGTCTGATGACCCACCCAATGCCCCGGCTGAGCCCCGGGGAGAAGCGTGGTCACCGAGCTCTGAGTTGGGAGGCTCTCCGTGGCCTTGTGCGATGGACACAGCCCGGGGGTACCCAGACCCACACGGCTGGCCTCGGACACCAAGTGCCCCTATCACATCCGAGCCTGTTTTTATTTCCTGAGAGAAAAATCTTATGTGGCATTTTGTTTTTTCCTGGAAGTGCCCATTGTTTAAAAAGCAAACAAAAATTCTTTGTACTGGGCGAAAATCAATTCCCAAGTACCCAATTCCTGCCCATCTGATTGACATCTGTGCTCCAGAACCAACCAGTTACTGAACTCTTCTGGAAGTAAGTTGCAGCGCCAAGCTGGCCACTGAGTCTTGTCCTCACTCAGGACACGGCCCCTGCGCCCGCCTCTACTGACTTACGAATCGCGGGATCCGACCAATCTCAGCAGCTCCGCCCCCGCGGAGGAGGAGCCTGGGAAGTTCTCACCGGCGGCAGCGCTGAACAGCGTCCTGACAAAGGCCCGCTCGGGGCTCTCCGGGCCACAGCCGCTCCAGGCACCTCCACAACTACTGGGCAATAGTTTATTCATTTATTTTATTTTTGGCCGCGTGGGGTCCTCCTTGTGGCGCGCAAGCTTCTCTCTAGTTGTGGTCCGTGGACTCTGTAGTTGCAGCCGCACGAGCTCAGTAGTTGTGGCTCGCAGGCTCTAGAGCACAGGCTCAGTAGTTGTGGTGCACGGGCTTAGTTGCTCCGCAGCACGTGGGATCTTAGTTCCCCCACCAGGGCTCGAACCCATGTCCCCTGTATTGGAAGGCAGATTCTTTACCACTGGACCACCGGGGAAGTCCCCTGGGGAATAGATTTTTAGCTCAGATACAAGGAAGTTTTTCTGAACAACCTCTAAAGTATTGAATTTTAGAGCTGGAAGAATCTTAGAGGTCATTTAATCACTCCAATTTTCAGGCTATCTGTAATATAGAAAAACTTGTAATTGAAATCTTCTTAAGGATGTTTAAAAATTAAACATCTACAGATAACTGTAGATATACATATACTTGCAAGAAATAATAATAGAAGTCCCATATACCCATACACACATACCCCAAATCACAACCAGGACCTTGTGTTGATTCAGTCGAGAACCAGAACGCTCCAGCCCCATGGAGCCCTCCTGTTGCCCTTTCACAGCTGCCCCACAGTCGTTGATCTGTTAGTGACCCATCTGCTAGTGACTCCCGACAACGCTGATCTGATCTCCATTCACGTCATTTGTCATTTCAAGCAAGTTGCATAGATGGAACCACACAGTCTGGCCTTTCGGGGTCTGTGTTCACTCGGCACACTCCCTTGAGATGCACACAAGTCGCTGTGTGTGCCCAGCGCTCATCCTTTTTGCTGAGTGGGCTCCCTCGGTGTGGACGCACAGTCTGTTTGACCAGCACCCCCTGAAGGGCATCTAGGCTGTTTCCAGTTTTGGGCTATTAGGAGCAGAGCCGCAATAGTAATCCGTGTACACTGGCAGGCACAGGGATGGTACTTTTTTCATCTTTTTATTATGGAGATAGAAAAGTTGAAGAGTAGTGGGCACAGAGAACAGCCAGAGAGTAATTCAAACAACGGGACCCCGGGTGGTGAGTGCACAGAGGCAGGGCCCCAGGACAGAGCCAGAGGAGGTGGAAGAGGCGGCCGGGCTGGGGGTGGAGCACAGGAGACCCAGAGGTGGTGTGTCCCAGAGGCCAGGCACCGATGGGCGGACGAGCCACAAGGAGGCCACCAGAAACCCTGACAAGTGCTTGGGTGGAACCCTGGTGGGAAGGCCGCCTGGAGCAGGATTAAGAGTAAAAAGCACGATGGGAAAACAGTCAAAAAGCTACACACAGTGACCACCTGACCCAGCTCCCAAGAGAATGGAAAACACACGGCCACACAAACACGTGCACACAAGTGTGATTCACAAGAGCCAAACAGTGGAAGCAGCCCGAATGCCCATCAGGGATCAACGAAATCGGTCCATCCACACAACAGCATGTAACTCAGCCTTAAAAGGGATGAAGAACTGCCACACACTACAACGTGGATGATCCTCAAAACCATGATGCTGAGGAGAGAAGCCAGACACACATCTACACGCTTTACGATTCCACTCATACGAATTGTCCAAAAGACGCGAATCCACAGAGACTGGACCACCAGTTGCCCGGGGCTGGGGGAGGCGTGACAGGGAGTGACTGCAGCGGGGGATGAGTTAGTGGTGATGGCTGCACAACTCTGTCAATGTGACAAAAACACTGAACCGTACACTTTAAAAATGCACTTTATGATATGTGAATCATACCCTAGTTTCTAAAAAGCACCCAGCAAAGGTAACAGAGACGCTGAGTACTGGCAATTCTTTCAAGGAGTCTTGCTGCAAAGGGGAACAAAGAAATGGTGTGGGCGCAGGAGGGGAGTGTTTTGTTCAAGGTGCGAAGACAAACATCTGTTTCGAGGGGGGAAATGATACCTAGACGGAGCACCCCAGGGAGATATGTGGGGATGAGGAGGGGGCAGCGCCAGGCCCACGTGGGCCCCGCGGGAGCAGGCGCGTTCCCAGGGAGGAGGCGGGGACCCCCTTCCAGCTGCTGCTTTTCCTCCGGGAGCCAGGGGGCCGGGTCCTGGGCTGGGAGGCAGGATGGGGCAGAGGTGGGGCCGGAGGAGAGGATGAGGAAGGAGCTGGGCCGGGGGAGGAGCAAGTGCCCGCACGGGGCCCGCGTGACCCCCCTGAGGCTCACGGTCCAGGGGGACAGACCAGTCGGCGAGGCCAAGCTCCTCCAGCCTGAAGGGACTGGGGACCAGAGGCCCCGGTGGGCGGGGCTCGTCAGGTGGAGGGCGTAAGCTGCAAGGACAGACGGGGCGGGGGTGAGGGCTGCAGCGACGGAGAGCCCCAGGTGCGAGGGAGGCGGGAATCCTGAGGCCGGACCGGGCAGGGCTGCGGGGAGGCTGGGGGGCGGGAGGTTTGGTGAGAGGAAGGGAGCGTCCACACGGGAACTCGGGGAGGAGGGAGCATGTGTGTGGTGCGGGCCCTGCCCACCTCCAGGCCAGCAGTTTGGGAACCTCAGAGCCCACACCGGTGAGGAAGCAGGGTCCTCGGGGGCACAGCGGCCCAGGACACCTTTTGAGCACTTCTCAAGCATCATGGCAGGCCCTTCTCACAGCACCCCTGCTGGGTCGTCCTCATCGTCCCTGGTCCTCAGGTAAGGCACAGGGAGCTGGCCCAGGGGCACACAGGGAGGAGACTCAGCCATAACTGAGCAGAGTCACAGGCCCAACTGAGGAAGGAGGAGTCCAGTGTCAGAGGCAGCTGGGTCTCTGTGTTAACCGCTGGGCTCCGGGCTCTGACACCTCCCGAGACACAAGCCTCCCCTGGACCCTGGAGGGTGCTCTCTTGAGTACGGAAAAGGGCAGAGCCCATCTACGGGAGTGTTTCTAGGGTTGGGTGCTGTGACGGTTAATTTTATGTGTCAACGTGACAAAGCCATGGTGCCCAGATATTTGGTCAAATACAGTCACATGTTGCTGTGAAAGTATTTTTCAGATGAAATTAACCTTTAAAACAGTAGACAAAACAACACTGGTAAAGCAGAGACTCTCCACGATGTGGGTGGGCCTTGTCTAATCAGTTGAGGGCCTTAAGAGAAAAGACTGAGGTCCCCTGAGGAACAGGGATGTCTGCCTCTAGACTCGAGCAGCAGCGTCAACTCTTCCCTGGGTCCCCGGCCTGTCACCGCCCCCGCTCCCCGGGCTGAGGACCTTCTGGTGTTCACGGTGTGAAACTGAATGAAGGGAACCTCATTAAAATGGAGTCGGGAAGGCTGGAAGGGGGAGCTCTCACACACCACCACTCCTCGTGTCTGCAGACCCCAAACAGGCAGAGACGTACTTCACATCGACCCAGAGGAAAAGGCAGGTTTTCTCCCCGCTGGCAGCAGCCCAGCCAGTGGGAAGCATCGCCACCCTGAACCCCGTTTCCTCCAATGGGCTCTCCTTGCAAGCGGCCCCTCCCAACTTCCTCCTTTTTCTCTATCAAGTAACGTTCCTCTCCTTTATTAGCTGGTCTTGCCTATGGTTTTCGCTGTAGCCCTCTTGTCCTGAGTTGCAATTCTCTGCTGTTCCTGAATAAACCCATTTTGCTGATAAAATAACTGGCTGTTTTATCTTTAAGGTCAACCAGAGACTTGAGGGGGGCGGGGTACACAGCAGCTCTATGCTTGGCGTCCAGGGTCTCCCGGGCCGCACCACGTGGGGCCCACCTGCCCACACAGGGGCAGCGCCAGCCACGGGAGGTGGGGGCTGGACCAGTCCTGCCGGCTGAGGGAACGACGGAGAGGGGAAGGGTCTCCCTGGGCGGAAGGACGCCCTGACGGACGTCCCCAGAGGGTCGCTGGGGAGGACCACGACTTGCTTCCTCACGTGAGCCTCGGGCCTCCCCTCCGGCTCCGACCCGAGGTCCTAGACTGGCTGTGCCCAGCGCGGGTGACCCGCCCCCGGGGCCCTCCCAGCTGTGCCCATGTCCAGCACCGGCCGCGGGCGCGGGAGGCCCCAGGGGCACCAACTGTGGCCAGTGCTCGACCCAGGACGTGCTCCACGGCCCCCGCCCCTCGCACGCTCGGCCCGCGCCCCGGGGTCACTTACCTGAGTCGGCGGGGTCCGCCCGGAACCTTGGCCCGGCCGCGGCCACGGCGTCAGCAGCGGGCCCGGACGGCTTTCCGCAGCGCACCGAGGCCGACGAGGCCTGGCGAGCTGTGAGCGGCGAGCCGGGAAGCGCGAGCTGGCGGACCTCCAGGCGGAAGTCCAGAGGGGCGGGGCTGACTCGGGGGGAGGAGCCGGACCTCTGCTTGGGGGCGTGGTTAGTCCGGAGGGGCGGGGCTGGGTCCTGGGAGGAGCCGGGAGGCTGGCTAGGGTCTCGGTCAGGCCGGTGGGGCGGGGCGGGGCCGGCTTGGGAGGGCCTCCAGGCCGCAGTTTGGGGGCGTGGTCAGTCCGGGGGCGGGGCTGACGGGGGTGGGGCCGCTCTGCCGCCAGGGGGCGCCGTGGGCCGCAGGAGGCCTGGTGCACCTGGCGCACCCCGGCCCGCCCCGCCCCTCACCAAGTACCTGGCGCCGGTGTCAGTCCCCGACCCTCCCGTCCTCCTCGGAGGGCCCCCGCTGCTCCACGCCGGTCTCCGGATCCCGGGGCCCCTGCTCCGCGGTCCTCGGCCCCCAGCCACCCCACCGGGCCCGTGACGGGACTCCCAACGCCGCCGGCCGCGCCCGCCGCCCTCCGGCCAGGAATCTCCGACTTCCGCCGTGGGGCCGGGCTGGTGTCCACCTCGTCATGCCCTCGCTCGGGGACCTGGTGCGCGACTGGCACCGGGGCGCGCAGGCTGTGGCGCGTGGGGACTGGGACTGCGCCCTGCGCCTCTTCTCGAGCGTCCCGGAGCCGCCCGCCAGGATGAGCTTCAACGTGGGCTGCGTGCACCTGCTAGCCGGGGACCCGGAGGCCGCGCTGCGGGTGAGCCAGGGGCCCGACAGCCTGCGCCCCCAGGATTGGTCGCAGAGACCCCACCCCTGGGGGACGCTGCTCTCTGGCCCTGGGGGGGGGTCGATGAGGGGTGGGATAAAGTCCCAGCTGCAGGGGTGAGCCCAGGACCCCTGCCCTTCCTCCCTGATGGCCACCTGAAGATGTCTCCCCAGGTCCGCCTCAGTGAACACCTAAGCAGGGGAGTCCTGTGTGGGCAGGGGACCCCAGCGGAGCTGAGTCAGGGCCGGGATGGGGGCGCAGGGCTCTGGCACTGCCTCCACTGTGTGGTGACCACGTGCCAGGCTCTGTAGTTTTGGGGAACGGCCGGGATGAACACTGGCTCAGGTGCTCTTGGCCGAGGTGCTAATATACCTGCAAACAGGCTCGAAGCTGGATGGGGCTGGGAAGGGGCACCCAGGGTGTAGGGTTTGGGCTGGGCCTTCTGCAGACACCTGCGGTGATGGCCAGGAGACAGGGTCTCTGGTTGCTGCCCAAACCCCAGATCTGAGCGCTCACCCGTCTCCCACCCACTCCCCAAAGCAGAACCAAGATCTGGGGGTACACATGGGCGCACACACACACGTGCCTCCGCCGAGGGGCCAGCCAGGCCACTCTCTGCCCTTCAAGCCCCCAGGTTTATCACGGTGGTGCACGTTCCACGGGTGACAACAAAAAGCCAGCAGCACCCCGAATCCCCCTCAGAAAGAGCCAGGTTCCCGCGTTGTTCAGGCCATCAGTGACAGCTACCGAAAACGTGTTCAAGGGACCTGCCCTGTCATTCTTCACATCTGTGTATGAATCTACAGTTATCTCAGCAACAATGTCAGTGTTAAAATGTTATCCAACAAGGGGGGTGCGATCACTGGACACCATGGAATCAGCGGTGTGAGGCCAATCCAGTCACCACTTCCTCTGAACCGTGATTTAACCAGAGAGAGGGGACAAAAGTTCTGCGCAGAGGGGTGTGAGTGTTAAATTCTCCTCCACCCTAACTGGAGACAGAGTAGCAGAGGCATGTTTGTTGGAAATTTTTTTAAAAGCAGATGGAACGGCTACAATGAATAAAACTAGTTGTCTCTGAGGACCTGGGCAGGGTGAGAATGGTGTAGCTGGGAATGCAATCTGTTGGTAGGAGCCCTACAGAAGCTTCGATTTGGCTGCTCTGTGTGGCAGGACAACAAACGGGTTTCCCTAGTGCTGAGTGGCCACATCGATACTGTGTGCGGACCCTCAACCTCGGGTCAAACTCAGTTCAACAAGCCCCCCACTTGGCCATGACACCAATCCAGTTACCTGTATTTAACTTGATAGCTGCTGTATGCCCTTCTCTTGCTTGTGTTTAACTGGTGGCTGCTGTCCTCCTTAGGAACAGATGATGTCATTTCTGAGTCTAGTTTCAGGAAGAGCTGTGTTTTACACACATATTAAGACTTTTGTGTTGTTGTTCTTTCTGATTCTAATAGATGAGAAGTGTGTCAATTTGTACAAACTACCAAAACTAGGATTTAAAAAAGACAAAAATCTTGCATAACTCCCTCCCCCGAAGGTAACTACGATTAACGTGATGGAGTGTTTCCTTGTCCTCATGGTAAACAAGTTGGTTTATGCTGCCACCGAACTGCCCCTGAGCGCGTCGCAGGGCACCTCGGGAGCCCAGGCGGGTTTGGGTTGTGGCCGTGACGCGTGCGCCCAGCCTCGGACTCAGAGGCCCCCCGGGTGGGCGCGGGAGACCTTCTCCTGCAGGTGGCCATGATGGGGGCCAACAGGATTCCTTGACCCATTGCTGGACGTCCGCCTGGACCGTATCTGTGACACGGGAGTGATGGGGTTACAGACCTGGGGGTTCCATGGGCAGTTTTGTCCCCAGGCATTTGACCAGGCAGTGACCAAGGATGCCTGCATGGCTGTTGGCTTCTTCCAGCGAGGAGTGGCCAACTTCCAGCTGGAGAGGTGAGCACAGAAGTGCCCTGTTCTTTCTCTGATGGCCCTTTGGCTCTGCAGAGCCCTTTCCTGTGTTCCTCTCTGCCCACGGGTCACCTCCTCTCACCGACCCCTCCTGGGCGGCCCCAGGGGAGCCCAGGACCAGGATGCTGTGGTCGTGTGGCGGCGGAAGCAGGGTAGGGCCGCACCTTGACCCTTGGCTCTTTGCGGGGTTCGGGGGATCACAGAGTGCTTGTGCCGGCTTCCCCTCCTTTGCTCCTACATCCCTGCTGTAGCCGGGACAGCGCGATTATACCCGTTCTGCCAACGTGGAAACCGAGGGCAGGGCTGGAGGAGTGGTGCGTCCCAGGACATGGAGGTGATGGGGGTCCTCCCTAGCCACCCGGCCCTCGGCGCCGGGCCCTTCCCAGAGAAGGGATCCGGGCTGCAGGACAGACCTGGCCCCCACAGAAGGTCCCACTGGGGGCAGGTGGGCTCTGGGGGCGACCTCCTCTTCTCATCGACCCAGGAGCCTTCCTGGGGGCGATGGGGATTCTGGTGGGGGCTGGGGAGCTTCCAGCGGGGCTCTGCCTGGGGAGGCCCGTGGGGCAGGGCCCGAGAAGCAGGCAGGACACGCCCAGGGCACTCTGCACACCGAGGTTTGGGAGCGGGTCTGGGGTACGGGCAGGGGAGCGAGGCGCCCAGAGGACAGAGCTGGAGCCCCACGTGCTGCTCAGCCTGTCTGTGTGTGGACCCCCTGTGTTGAGACCTGGGTGACCACCACGGCCTCCACCACTGCAGCAGGAGCTGGGGCAGCGTGGGGCTGGGCGAAGCTCCACCCCTTGCCCTCTGGCCGCTGAGGGCCTCCACGCCAGGCTCCCCTGCCGCCCACAGGTTCCGGGAGGCCCTGTCCGACTTCCAGCGGACCCTGGCACAGCTGAGGGACAACGCCGCCATCGACTACACCCAGCTGGGCCTGCGGTTCAAGCTGCAGGCCTGGGAGGTGGGCGTGCGGGGAGCGGGACGTGGCTGGGCGCTGGGGGTGCTGTCTGCGGGCAGGCGGCCCAGGTGGTCCTTCCAGGCCGCTCGTCCTGAAGACCCCATCCTCTGGGTCCCGCTGTCTTGTCACTGTCACAGCTGGGGCCGTGTTGACTCAGGTGCTCCCTCTGGCCAGAGGGGCCCCCACATCCCACCGGGGGGCGCAGGGGAGGGTCAGAGGTCAGCGAGAGGTGACAGGCGGGGGAGGGGGGCTGGGCCGAAGCAGGCCTGGCTGTGGGCCCCTGGCGTCCCCGCCCTGGGGTCCTCGCTTGGCGCCGTTCCTGGCCTCCTGGGGCGGGGTGGGCACTGACGGAGGGGCTTGGGAGGAGCACCCATGCTCCTAGCGCTCCCGGACACGTGCTGCCTCGGAGCCCCTAGGAACCACTCGTGTCCCACTAAGCCAGCCGCGGGGGAAGTCCCGCCGGGGTGGCCCCAGCCCAGGGCACTGTGTGCAAGGCGGGCTGTGGGAGTCGGCCGGCTGTGGCCCCAGCAGGCCATGTGACAGCAGCTCTGGGAGCGCGGTGTCCCTGCAGACTGCGGGGACAGAGCCTGCCGTGGGCGAGCACTCCCCACCCTCAGCTTCCGGGAGCCCTGGGCGACTTCGCTGCTGTCCCCAGCACATCCGGCCCAAAGCGTCCTTCCACACGGGGGGAGGGGCGGGGCGGGGCGGAGAGAGGCCTTCCTCAGACAGCACCCCAGACTCTTGGGGGTTCAGTAAGCAGGGCAGCACGGGGAGGAAGGGGTCAGGCCAAATGCAGGACGGGGCTGCAAAGGCCGAGAGGCTGCTTCCAGAGGTGGGAGGTCCGCCTGACCTTCAGAGCAGAGAAGCAGGGAGGGCTGATCCGCTCCGGCTGGGGGTCTGGAGAATGAGGCCTGCCGGGCAGAGCCGGCCCAAGGGCAGAGCCAGGCGGGCTCCACGTCTGCTGGGCACCCGGAAGAACCCTGGGCAGCTGTGTCTGGGAAGCACAGTGGCTGGACCAGGGGCAGGGCCAGGTGTGGGACCAGGCGGTGGGGCTGGGGGCAGAGCTGGTGGGGGTGGGGCTGGGGGGGTCCTGGGCCTGCCGTCACCCCCGCCTCACTCTCAGGTGCTCTTCAGTGTGGCTGCAGTGCAGAGCCAGCTGGGGCTCTGGGCGGAGGCCACCCGCAGCCTAGAGGAAGCCATCTCCAAGGGGCCGGAAGGGGCCCGCGATGACCTGGACATCGCCCTGGGCCAAGTGCAGGTGAGGGGTAGGTGAGGGGCAGGTGGGAGGCAGGTGAGGGGCAGGTGAGGGGTAGGTGAGGGGTAGGTGAAGGGAAGGTGAGGGGCAGGTGAGGGGGCAGGTGAGGGGAGGTGAGGGGGCAGGTGAGGGGCAGGTGAGGGGGCAGGTGGGGGGCAGGTGAGGGGGCAGGTGAGGGGAGGTGAGGGGGCAGGTGAGGGGAAGGTGGGCAGGTGAGGGGGCAGGTGAGGGGCAGGTGAGGGGGCAGGTGAGGGGCAGGTGAGGGGGCAGGTGGGAGGCAGGTGAGGGGAGGTGAGGGGCAGGTGAGGGCAGGTGAGGGGGCAGGTGGGGGGCAGGTGAGGAGAGGTGAGGGCAGGTGAGGGGAGGTGAGGGGCAGGTGAGGGGAGGTGAGGGGCAGGTGAGGGCAGGTGAGGGGGCAGGTGAGGGGCAGGTGAGGGGGCAGGTGGGGGGCAGGTGAGGGGCAAGTGAGGGGCGGGGAGGGGGCAGGTGAAGGCAGGTGAGGGGCCGGTGAAGGGGCAGGTGAGGGCAGGTGAGCAGAGCCAGACTCCTAAACTGACTCAGGTGGCTTGCCAGGCCCATAGCCTGCAGTTTGGGGCTCACATCTGTCCCGCCCCCAAAACTGACTATATGAGCTGAAGAAACTTCTAGAGGGAGGCGGCCTGTGTGCCCAGGTGTGGGCTGGGCTTCCCATGCGCTATGGGAAGTAGGTGACGGGGCCAAGCCGTCCCTTCTGCTGTGAGGTTCCTGCAGCCGCAGGCCTGGCCCAGCGCTCAGGTGTGCATTGTCCGGATCCCCCTCCAGAAACAGGTCCCCCTGCAGCCTCGGCAGGTCCCCAGGGGTGAGGTCTTCCGGCCGCACAGGCGGCACCTGGCGCACCTGGAGCCCGTGGATTTCCTGGGCAAGGCCAAGGTAAGGGAGGGGCAGCTTCTCGCTTCTCAGGCCCCAGGGGCTCAGGGGCCAGCAGCACCCAGCAGGCCGCAGAGCGGCGGGCAGCCAGGCCCCTGCTGAGCTCACACCGTGTCCCAAGCTTCCGGGATGAGTTCACAGGGACACCCGGGGTCATCAAGGCCTTGGTGGGTGGACAGAGGACACAAGGCTCCCGGGGTGGGCAGCAGTGTCTCCAAATGGGGTCACAGATCTGGGTCTTGGAACCTGGCGGTGGAGCCCACCAGAAGCTGCTGAGGACCCCCAAGGTGGTGCCGGCCCTGCCTGCCTCCACCCTCGACTCGCTCTTCTGGCCTCAGCCTCTCCTGGGTTCTGTGTTTCTGTGTCCTCCCTGCATCTCTGCCTCAGAGAGCAAGACCCTGGGGAGGACCGAGGCAGGCTGGCCTGGGCCACCTCTGCCCACCCTGGGTCAGGGCAGAGCAGCAGCAAGATCGCAGGATAATGGGGAGTAACTCACCCCAAAGGTGGGGCGGTAACCGGGGAAATGAGGACTCCCTGTGCACAAAGGAAGATCCACTCTGGTTTCCAGCTGGTGGCCCTCAGCCAGGCCTGACACCCCCCGGTCACCCGAGGGCTAGGTGCTGCGTGTCTTTGCTGGAGGGCTGCGTGGAGGAGGGGGCTCTGAGCTGCATTAATCCATCAACTTGGAGTCCTGTTATCACAGGAGATGACTGCTTCTAAGAAACAAGAATATTTTAAAAGTTGTACGAAAAATAAGTTAAAATGATCAGCACAGATGTCTTCCTTCTTCAAACATATTTTTCCCACCTCCCTGCCCCCACCACGGTGGTCCAACGTCTTTGGGCCGGGCTTGGGCAGCACCCCCCGGGCAGATGGGAGACTTCGGGGTTCAGAATGGGCAGCGAGGGCTGGGCACCCCTGACTCGGCCAGCCCCTTGCTGTCCCTCCCCAGGTGGTGGCCTCCGCCATCCCTGACGGCCCGCACGAGGACGCCCGGCCTCAGCAGCCACAGGTGGGTGGGCAGCCTTCCAGCCACCTGATTTCTCCTCTGACGTTTTGCAGGTGGGGCCTTCCAGACCCATTACTCTTAAGGATGCCTTAAACCCTCCCCGCAGGCTTCTCAACGTCCTTCTGATCTAAACGTGGCGGGGCGGGGGGGGCGTCCCATCCCGGGAGAGAGCCAGTGAAAACTGTGCAGCCTTGCCCCCCAGCCCCTGACGCTCCATGGGGTCTGCATCCTGAGGAGGGGGTCACTGTGTGCCCACAGGCTCTCTACGCACGTGGTGAAGCCAGGCCTGGGGCTGCCGAACGGTAGGGAGGGGCTGTGGCCCCCCACTCTTCCCCTGTCGGCAGAGGCCCTGCGAGGCCTGCCTTCCGGCCCGAGGCTAGAGCCCCTTTGCAGACCCAGTGTGGCCGCTCCGGGCCAGGGGCCAGGGGGGCTGTGTCCCCTTTCTGGATTGGCTGGAGCCCCGGTGCAGGGAGGGGGGTCCCGCCTTGCTCAGCCCTCCCTGTGCCCGCATTTGTCCTGAGCCTGTTCTGCTCCTGGGGAAAGAGCCTGCCTGCCCCTCACTGAAGCTCTGCTCAGGCCTGGGGGTGGGTGCCAGAGGCGCCGGGGTGGGGAGCAGGCTGGGCTGCAGGCCGACGGGAGCAGCCCTGCCGGCCCCGCCAGATGCAGCCTCACAGGTGGCGGTCCGACTGGGGAGCTCCTCGTTTCCAGCTCAGGGCTCTCCTAGGCCCACCTTTCACGGAGGACCTCGACCTCTGTGCTGGCTGGGTGAGGCCTGAGAACGAGGACCCCCTCCCCCTTCCCTCCAGGGCCCGTGACACAGGCCCCTCCGGACCTGGTACCCGCTGTGGCCCCAGGACGCCCCTTGATGCGGAGATGGAGGTCAGCTCTGGCCAGGCTGGGCGGGCTGACCATGGCACACTGGTCACCAATGATGAGCAGGTGGGTGAGCCCGGGCAGGGCAGGCAGGGGCCACAGTATTTGGAGGACCCCCGCCCCAGGCTGAGCTTCGGGACCAGCCACAGCTGGGCCCTGCAAGGGTCTCAGGGCAGGGCAGGTGGCCTCATCACCTGCTGGGGGATAGAGATTTGGCTTCCTCAGGCAGGCCAGGGACTTGGCGGGAGCCAGCCACAGTGACCGGACGCCATGGGTCAGGGACACACTGCTGCTCACGTGTGCATAGACAGGAGCCCGGGTGTTTGCTCCCCACCCTGGGCCCGGGAGGGGCCTGCAGCCCGTGCGTCATAGCCATGAGGCTCCCACCCCTCAGCTGGGGCCCCCGGCCTTCCTTCTTGGACACGGGACTCCCCGAGATGCCCCAGGCACTGGGTGAGGCTGAGGAAGGGAGGGGCACAGGATTCTCCTGGGCAGGTGTGCTGGGCAGGTGTGCCGGCAGGGGTGTGCAGCCGGCACCAGGAGCCGGGAGGCCGCCCAGCACAGAGAAGGTGGTTAAATTTCACATTCAATTTATCAAAGGACTCAGTTTAAAATGAGACGGTCACTTCACTTCCTCTTTCACTGCTGTCCAGCTAACTCGGTGGACAGATCGGTGCCCTTGAAAGCCATCCATCACAGCTGTGCTTGATGAAACCCCGTGGCCCTAAGTTCACATGCTGGGTGTTCGAGCACTTGACCCTCCTGACAATGGGCGGCAGCTTCCTAATTGCTTTCAACAGCTGACAAATCTGATAAAAATCTAAACACTCCATTTACAAACTTAGTCCAACTTTCACATCCCACCTGAAATCAGGATCTGAGTCAGCTGGTCGGTGTGGCCAGGACTGGGGCCCTCGGGGGTTTCTGCTGCCCCTCAGCACACCCACTGCTTAGGGTCCCAACACAGGGTGAAGTCCAGCGGGTCCCTGGCTTCGGTTCCCAGCCCCCAGGGTCACCGGGAACCCCAGCTGGAGCTGCCACCTCCTGGTGGGCCAGGGGAAGACGGATTGGAGCCCACAGTGC
Source organism: Eubalaena glacialis (assembly GCF_028564815.1). NCBI lineage: Eukaryota > Metazoa > Chordata > Mammalia > Artiodactyla > Balaenidae > Eubalaena > Eubalaena glacialis. The sequence goes on along the minus strand of NC_083724.1, from coordinate 1,279,424 downwards.
CAGGTGGCCTGTCTGTAGTCTCCAGGCCTATAGGGACCTGGTTCATGCCGCAAATTCACCTCCAACGCCGTTAGATTTGTGGCTTCCTGCCTGGCCAGGCTGTCTTGCAGGCCATGCCCCTCACCACTGGCTCTGCTCGGACAGTGTCTGGGCACCGCCCCCGACGAGCTCCAGGCCCAGGGAAAGCTACGTCCACCCTCAGGGCCCCACCCCAGCCCGGCAGAGCCCCAGCCTGTGGCTTTCCTTGCAGAGGCCCCACGTGGAGCAAGTTGGCCAGCAGGTCCCTCCAGGTGAGGCCCCCTGAGCAGCTGGTGGTGGGAGGGAGGGTACTTTGTGGAGGGAGCCCCAGGCAGGTATCAGGGCGGGGCTGGGAGCAGCCTCTTTGTCCTCCAAGGAGGAAGCTGGTGGCCTTGGGGCTCCCGGTGGGCACGTGGTGCCAGCATCTCTACTCCAACATGTTCTACTTTGGGGGTCGGTAGCCACCTGAGTCCCTGACTCCTCCCCGTCCCGCAGGGCTGCTGGTGGCTGGGGGGCTGGGCCCTGGCTCCTCTGAGGATCCTGCAGGTGCTGGGGTAAGAGGCACTGGCTCTCATGTCACCCTCCACCCCCCAGGGATGTGGGGCTCCAAGGCCAGACCCCATCCTCCGAATGCCTCTAGGGACCCCAGCTAAAGAAGCCTCACAAGTCCAGAGCCCCAGCCCCCTCCTACCCTCTCAGTCCCTGCCCTGCCCCCTGGCCCGAAGCCCACCCTGGCAGTCCTGGGCACACAGATCTGGGGCCTTGGAGACCAACCACCTTTCTGCCTGGACCCAGGGCGTGGCTGCAGGGGGCCCCGAGTCCTTGGTGACCGTCACAGTGCGGTGCACCTTCACCCTGGCCCTGAGGGCCCCAAGAGGAGCTGACCTGTCCAGCCTGCGGGCCCTCATGAGCCAGGCCCTCCCTCCCCAGGCCCAGAGTGGGCAGCTCAGGTGAGCTGGAAAGCCGGTGGGAGGCCTCCAAGCTGGGCACCTATTAGTCCCGGCCCTGGGAGAGGCTTTTGAGGTCAGAGGTCAGCACCCTCCCTAAAGCCCCTGCCCGCGCTGCCCACTCTGAGGCATCTCTTTGCAGTTACCGAGACCCTAGTGACAGCGGGGGCTGGGTGCCCCTCACCGGGGAGGAGGCACTGCAGAGGGCCTGGCAGAGGGCTGCCGGCCCTGGGGAGCTGCGGCTACAGTGCCAGGTGAGCCGGGGCGGGGGGGCGGCCCGGGGCGGGGGTGTCCAGCCCTTCTCCCCATGCCGAGCTTACCCTACAGCCCTCCCCGCTGCCGCAGGGAGTGGGCGGCCGGCCTGTCCTCTACCAGGTGGTGGCCCGGCACGGCTACTCCGCCCAGGGGCCCGAGGACCTGGCCCTGCAGCCGGGAGACACCGTGGATGTCCTGTGCGAAGGTAGAGCTGGCACTGCCCCCCCATCGCCCTGCCGGGGGCCCCGGGGCAAACGCGGTGTCTGCGAGCAGATGTGGTGATGCCCTGACGCCCCCTGCAGTGGACCAGGCGTGGCTGGAGGGCCACTGTGACGGCCGCATCGGTATCTTCCCCAAGTGCTTCGTGGTCCTGGCCATCCGGCGCACATGAGGAGCTTGGCGCTAAGAAGTCCGTGGCAAGGAGGGTTTAATAAAGGCGATCTGCCCCCACCAAGGTGTGGTCCGTGTTCTGGGCTTGGCCACTGAGGGCCTGACTGAGGCTTCTGAGGCTGTGGGGTGGCTGCTCCGGGAAAAGCCCGCAGAGCCTGGACATTGGCTCTGCCAGCTCCTGGAGAGGCCAGGGCCCGCTGCCAGCCCCTCCCAAAGAGCCGGGCCCCCTCTACCTCCAGCAGTCACCCCCACTCCCCGGCTCAGCCTGGCCCTGCACCTGTAGGTCTGCAGTCAGACAGCCCTGAGGGCTGCAGGGGTCGCGATGGCCCAGCCTTCGTGCCACACGGGAAACACGCTGGGGCGCTGGGACCTGAAGGCCATGGTCGGGGCCACGGCACAGCCTCCATGGCCAGAATGACCCCAAGGGCAAAAGGGGGCCATGTGACCATGGGGCCAGAGCCCACAGGGCAAGCCTTGGGGGTCAGGGCTCAGGAAGGCTCCGGCCAGCTCAGGCCTCTGCCTTCCAGCACCAGCTGGCAGCTGGCCTAGTCCCGGCGCCAGAGCTGCACCGCAGTGGCCCCGAGAATGGCCGTGAGGGTCAGCACCAAAAAGACGACTCCGGCCACCCAGACGCCATAGCTCTGTGCCCGCCACTGGGCGGGCGCCTCGGCTGGGATCAAGCTGGTCAGGTTTAGCATGTAGCCGAGCGTCCAGCCGATGTCGGTGCCACCGGCCTGCGGGCCACACGGCCGGTCAGGCTGTGGGCGGCGGCCCGAAGCCCCAACCCCCTCTCGCCCTGCGCCGTCACCTGCTTGCGGAACTCGATGCCGCCCCAGGTCTCCTGGCTGAACCCGTAGCCCTCCAGCAGGAGCGTGAGGATGTACAGGCCCGAGGCACAGTAGTCGCGCAGCCAGCGGTCCTGCCCGGGCGAGCTCGCCTCCACCTGGGGGCCCGGGAGGCCAGGAGCCCCGTGAGGCCTCACCTCCTGGGCCCCCAAGGCTGGTCCCCCTCGGAGACGTGACCCTGAGTCTCCTGCCTGGAGCCCCCCAGCCCCCGGCCGCACTGCCTGGGACGGGGTCCCTGCTCGGTGGAGTCTGCAGCCCAGGGAGCTGGGGCCCAGCTGGGGGGCGGGCGGCCCACATCCACCCACCAGCTTCCAGGGCCTCTGGCAGAACTCCCAGACGGTGGCGTTGGCCGTGGCCAGCGGCGGCCTGGACGTGAGGTTCAGGAAGTGGAACGTGTGGTAGAAGTTGGAGAAGGCCTGGGGGAGGGGGGTGAATTGCCCGGGCAGGGCGCAAGGCAGGGGGGCCCAGGATGAGCCGGGTTCCGCCCCTCCCCACCCCACCCCACCCCACCCCACCTGGGGTCCCAGGCTCCCCAAGGGCCCCCGAGGGGAAGCTGGGCCCCGAGGGCAGGCCGCGGGGGCTCACGTAGAACTGGCCCCGCACGGGGGGCTGGTAGACCCTGTCGAAGGCGCAGTCTCCTCGGCCGTCGCCGCTGGAGGAGTTGAAGAGACCCCGGATGGCGGCGACACAGGCCCCGGGGTTCCCCGTCCCCTCCACGGTGAGGTTCTGGCCGAGGTCTCGGGGGGGCGCGGCCTGGACGCAGGGCGACCCGTACAGGGGGGCCAGGGCCAGCGTGCCCCGGTAGCCGCTGTGGTAGCAGGGGTGACGCACCAGGAGGCCCGGGCTGCTCTGTGGGGAGGGTGGGGGCATCTCTGAGCACCCGCCTGGCAGGGTGCCCCGCCCTCCTCCCGCAGAGCAGCCCACCTGCACCAGCCCGGCCAGGAGCCGGTTCAGCATCTGGTCGCGCCCGAAGCAGAGGTAGCTGTGGGTGTAGACACTGTGTTCTGTGCCATAGAGGCGGAAGGTGGCCTGGGTGGTCTTGTCCAGGATGGGGCCTCCAGGCACAAAGGTGATCTGGGTGGAGGCCCCACCCATGTCCAGGGCGCCCACCAACGTCCCCTCCAGAGGCCGGATCCATTCTCCGGAGAAGGAGTACTGGCCACAGACAGGGGGCACTGAGTCCTGGGGCCGGCCATGATGACCCCCCCCGCCCCCGTCCCACCCTGGGGCCGTCTGTGGCACCTTCACCAGCAGGCCCAGGACGTAGTTGATGGTGACCCAACCTAAGGCCCCTTCGTCCTGCCCAGCCAGGAGCTCAGCACCCCAGAAGTCCACGGGAGACCGGCTCAGGACCCGGTTGACTGCTGCGAAGACGTCCTCCGCCTGAGAGCTGTTCTTCTGGCTGCACGGAGAGGACAGGGACGCTGGAGGTGGCAGGAGCCACCCCTCCTCCATCGCGCCTGAGCAGGGACCACAGCTCTCACACTGCACCCCAGGGACGTGTGCGGGCCCACGCCAGCCCCCGCACCTGAGCAGCCTCATGCCAGCCGTGGCCCCCAGGAACATGGGCGTTTGCTGATGCTTGGCCTTTGGGATCAGTGCCAGCGCCTCCTCCAGGCAGCCCTGCAGGCTCTCGCCAGCCTGTGCAGGGTCGGAGGCGTAGGAAGAGATGCCAGGCCCTGAAACACAACACTACAGGACAAGGCTCCAGGCCCCGAAGGAAGCTGAGCTGAAACGGCCTGTGGGAGGTTGAAAAGTAGCCCCCAAAGATGCGTCCACATCCTCACCCTCGGAGCCTGCAAATGGGACCGTATTTGGAAAAAGGGTCTTTGCAGATGTCCTTGAGTTAGGGATCTTAAGATGAGATCGTCCTGGATTCCCCGGGTGGGCCCTAAAACCAACGACTGGCACCCTTACAGGAGACAGAAGAGGGAGATTTGAGACACACAGGGGAGAGGCCACGTGAAGCCCGAGGGAGAGGTTGGAGGGATGCCACGTCTGGAGCCCCAGGAGCTGGAAGAGTTTGTTTCGGATCTCTGCAGGCTCAGGCAGGACAGATCCAGAGCCCTGGCCCAGCTCCCACTGACCAGCTGGGCCCCCTGGGGTAACTCACTGAACCTCTCTGAGCCCCTTTTCTTTAGGTTGATTTGCTACTGCCCAGCTCCAGCCTGTGCCACTTCCCAAACCTCCATCCAGCTGGAAAGCCCAGCCGGGCAGCGGCTGGCAGCTCCCAACACCCATCCACCATTGATGGAACTGCCCACTGACCTTTCACCTGGCAGGCCAGGGCCTGGCTGACCACACCTGTGTCATTCTCCTTGTTTGCCAGCCACTGATACACAAAGAGTGATGTGTGGGAGGACCCAGCGTCAAACACGATCCCGAACTGGGAGTGACACCAGGGTCAGGAGGGTGTCGGGGCCGTCACGGCCCAGCCCAGCCTCCCCTGGGTGGGGTCTGGGGGCACACCTTGGTGTCTGCGGGCAGGAGGATGTTGGTGGTCTCCACCAGGAAGAGAATGAGCGTGGTGAGGCCTGAGACCGCTGCAGCCCCCAGCAGGGCTGTGAAGACCCGTTCCTTCCATGTCAGCCCCATGGGGGGGGGGACTGGCACCTGTGGGGTGGGCAGCAGTGAGCACCCAGACTCTGCTGGCTGCAGGTGCCGCTGCCCTGGAGAGGCCCTCGGTCCTCCCCGGGGCTCAGACAGCCCATGCCGGCTGGGTTGATGGGCAGGACTAAAGACCACGCTGGAGAGCCGGGCTACGCATGGTGTCACGGCGTCACAGGGGCCGGTAGGGGCCGGGCACCGGGACGCCCTGTCTGGCGACAGGCTAGGCTGCAACACACAGCAATGCGGAGGTCCCGGAGACCCCCCTTCTAGTGCCACACCGGGGCCCAGCGGAGCTACCCGCATGTGCTCTGGCAGCCCCACCCCCCGCACCCTCCCAGGACCCCAGCTCCCCTCCCGTGCCCCGAAGGATAAGGAGCCCCAGCTCCACAGTGAACTCTGGGAACCCAGGGCCCCGCCTCTCCCATCGACCTGGCTCCTCCCTGCAGCCCTCACCCCAGGCCTCTCCCAGGACAGTTTTCTAAGAGCCCTGAGGTCGGGCCTGAACCCGGTGGGGACGGGTGACCGACTGCCAGGGGTCTAATCGTTGCCAAGCAGGTCAGCGGGGGCCCGGGAAGCACGCTTTCTCTACCGAAGGACCTGAAGGCCGAGGGGTTCTGAACAGATTCATCTGGTTTCTGTTTAAAAACCCAGCCTCGGGCTTCTCTGATCTGAAACTTTTCACGTGGCCCCATGACGGTCCCTCGCAGCCGGCCCAGGCTGACCCAGGAATGTGGTTTGCACGGGGCCGCGGCACCAGCTCAGTGGCTGAGGCCTCTGCAGGGCCCTCTCCAGCCCCCAAACGTCCCTGAGCAGGGGCCCACGCACACGAGGTCACCAGGGGCCTCGGCCAGTTGCCACCACTGTCCAAAGGAAATGGTCTGAGGTCTGCAGAGCTTTGAGTCTCATGGACTTTGTGCAGCATCAGGATCCCCGCAGGAATGCGGCTGTTCCCAGGGGGCGTCCACCTCCCAGGGTGAATGCAGGGCCCTGGGCTCCAGGCGGCCCGTCTGCGTCCTGATCCCATTTTAAGGAGGGAAGAGCGAGGCTCAGAGAGGACGGGCGACCTGCTCGAGCCGCCATCAGGCCGGACGGGACCCAGCCTGTGTCCCCAAACGCACCCTGGCCACAGGCCGCCTCACAGAGACAGACAAGTTACAGGCAGGGCCAGGGACACCGGTACCCCACCTCATACCCCCTCCCGGGCGTGTAGCACCCTGAGCCCCCAGCCTGAGCCCCCAGTGGGCGGGCAGAGAGGCTGGGTAGACTCCACACAGAGCACGCCCCCAGGGCCGGTTGGCACCCCCAGACCAACACGGCCCCTCACCTGGGCTGGTGGATGAACAGCGGCAGCGACGTGGAAGCCGGCCCGGCTGTCGTCTCTCAGGCACCGGCCAGGTACCGGCCCGCCTCTGCCCGCCACCCGACGCCGGTCACCGCTCCCCTGAGCCCGAGTCTGCTGTCAGGCAGGTGACAGCCGCTGCTGCCTGCCCCCACCTGGGGTCACCAGCCCCGCCCAGGGTGGTCCCCTCCGGAGGCTGCTCAGACTTTGCCCTCCGACCCCGCCCTTCCCCAGCGGGAGGACGGTGCCCGCGCTCAGGCGAAGGGCAGGTCAGCGGAGTCAGGTGACTGGAAAGGGCCCAAGGCCGAGGGCTTGGCCAGAGCAAAGGCCCGGAGTCAGGGCCAGCTGTGGTCCCACGAGGAGGGCGAGAGTCAGCCCCAGTCGAGTGGTTTGGTGGTTTGCAGGCGTGCGGTGAAATTGCCCCTTTTTGTGCACATGGGTCTATTTGTGTGACCCCGGCCGCCACAACCAGAACCGCCCAGCCCGGCCCCACCCCCCCACCCCACTGGCTCTCCTCGCTGAGGTTCTGTCCTCGGGAGGGGGTCTCAGAGATGGATTGAGCCTGGCTTCTTCCCCTCAGCTTGAGGCCTGAGGCCCGGCGTCTCCCCCGTGCCCACGCGGAGACCGGCTGCTCTGATGAACCGTTTGCTGAACCCCCGGTGCTGGAGGCATCGGGGTTCCCGCTCTCCGACTGTGAAAAGCTGCCGTGGACATTCAGGCACGAGGCTTCGCTGGACCCGTGCTTTCGCTCCCACCCCGGAGACAGACTGCTGGGTTTAACTCGATGCAAAACTGCGCAGATGTTCTCTAGCGTGAGAGAGCCGGTGTCTCTGCGTCCTTTCCAGTGTCCGCGTCACAACTTTTCATTTCAGCCGATCTGACCGATGCACAGTCCAGCCTCACTGTGGCTTCAGTTTGCACCAAGGGCTGAGGACGCTGAGCGTCTCCCCATGTGCTTTTTGCACACGTGTATCCTCTCTGGTCAAGTGTCACATCTTTTGGTTGGATCGTTTGACTTCTTCCTGCTGAGTTTGGAGAATTCTTTATATATTCTAGGTGCAGCCCCTTCTCCTGTATGAGGTTTGCAAATATTTTCTCTCAGTCCGTATCTTATCTGAACAGTGTATTTCACAGAGCAAATTTTAAAATTCTTGATGAAGTCAAATTTATCAGTGTGTTTTTTTGTGGATGGTTTTTTTGTGTTGTTACTAAGAACTTTTTGCCTAACCCCTGGTCATGAAGAATTCTTTCTCCTCAAGTCTCCTAGTTTCATGATGTAACTTGATCTATGACCCATTTTGAATTATTCTTTGTAAGACGTGTGGCTTGGTCAAGTCCACCTCCTCTGCATGTGGACGGCCGAGGCACCGGCACCGGGTGTTGAAAAGACCATCCTTTCTAAAGAAGATGTGGTACATATATACAATGGAATATGACTCAGCCATCAAAAAAGAAGGAAATAATGCCATTGGCAGCAACATGGATGGACCTAGAGATTATCATACTGAGCGAAGTAAGTCAGAAAGAGAAAGACAAATACCGTATGATATCACTTACATGTGGAATCTAAAATATGATACAAACCAACCTATCTATGAAACAGAAACTGACTCACAGACATAGAGAACAGACTTGTGGTTGCCAAGGGGGAGGGGGAGTAGGGAAGTGAAGGAATGGGAGTTTGGGGTTAGCAGATGCAAACTATTATATACAGGATGGATAAACAACAAGGTCCTACTGCATAACACAAGGAACAATATTCAATATCCTGTGATAAACCATAATGGAAAAGAATATGAAAGACAATATATATATATGTTTGTGTGTGTATATATATATATATATATATATATAAATAACTGAGTCACTTTGCTGTGCAGGAGAAATTAACACAACATTGTAAATCAACTATACTTCAATAAAATTAAAAAAAAAAAAGGACGGGGGCTTCCCTGGTGGCCCAGTGGTTAAGAATCTGCCTGCCAATGCAGGGGACACGGGTTCGAGCCCTGGTCCGGGAGGATCCCGCATGCCTCGGAACAACTAAGCCCGCGAGCCACAACTACTGAGCCTGCGCTCTAGAGCCCTCGAGCTACAACTACTGAAGCCTGTGTGCCTAGAGCCTGTGCTCCGCAACAAGAGAAGCCACTGCAATGAGAAGCCCGTGCACTGCAACGAAGAGTAGCCCCCGCTCGCCACAACTAGAGAAAAGCCTGTACGCAGCAATGAAGACCCCATGCAGCCAAAAAATAAATTAATTAAATTTTAAAAAAAGAAAAAAAAAGAAAGGACCATCCTTTCTCCGTGGACCCCTCTGCACCTCTGTATGATTGGCCATATTTGTGAGGGCCCATTTCTGGACATTCTATTGTATCTCTTGTCCCCAATTCTGTCTTGATTATGCAGCCACATAGTAAGTCTTTTTTTTTTTTTTAAGATGTGGGTATTTTAAAATAAATTTATTTATTTACTTATTTAGTTTTGGCTGTGTTGGGTCTTCGTTGCTGCGCGCGGGCTTTCTCTAGTTGCGGCGAGCGGGGGCTACTCTTCATTGTGGTGCGCGGGCTTCTCATTGCGGTGGCTTCTCTTGTTGCCAAGCACGGGCTCTAGAGCGCAGGCTCAGTAGTTGTGGAGAACGGCCTTAGTTGCTCTGTGGCATGTGGGATCTTCCCGGACCAGGGCTCAAACCCGTGTCTCCTGCATTGGCAGGCGGATTCCTAACTACTGCGCCGCCAGGGAAGTCCCCATGTAGTAAACCTTAATATTGGGCAGTACGAGTCCTTCAATCTTCTTTTTCAAAATTGTTTTAGCTATTCTAGTTCCTATGCCCTTCCATATAAATTTTATAGTCAGTCCCTCTTTATGTACAAAAAAATTCTCCTGAAACTTTTATTGGCGTTATATAATCACTTTGTGGAGAATTGATATCTTTACAATTTTGAGTCTTCCAATCCATGAACACAATTTCTCTTCTCTCTAGTTAGTGTTTAGGTCTTAAAATTTTTTTCGTCAGCATTTTTCTAGTGTTCAGAACAATGATCCAGTACATGTTTTGTTAGATTTATACCTACGTATTTCATTTTTGTGGGGAGCTATTGTAAATGGTACTTTTAAAAATTCAGTTCTCAATTGTTCATTGGCGGTAAGTAGATGCAACTGGTCTTTGTGGTTGACCTTGTACCCACCACGTGCTAAGCCCACCTATTAGCCCCAGGAGTTTGTGTAGATTCCCTGGAGTTTCTGACGCGGACAGTCGTGTGGTCTCTAAACACGACAGCGGCATCTCCTCCTCTCGTGTGTGCCTCTTCTTCCTCTTTCTCACCTACTGCCCTGGCCAAGACTCCCAGGTGCATGAAGTAGGGCGATGACTGCACACCCGAGCCTTGTTCCCAGCCTGAACTGTCGTCCACCATGAAGCACAGTGTTAGTTGTTGGTGTTATGCGGATGCCCTTTGCCAGGGTGCGGAAGTTCCCTTCTAGTTTGCTAGAGTTTTCGTCACGAATGAGCGCTGTATTTCGTCATGTGCTTTGTCTTCATCCATTAATATGTTCATGTGATTTTTCTTCTTTGGACACGCAGTGTGGTGATATACACTGATTGATTTTCCTGAATACTGAACCAGCCATACATTCTCAGGATAAACTTCACTTTGTTGTGGTGCATTGTTTTCTTTATATATCACTGGATTTTATTTGTTGACACAGTCAGGTCTCATTATTTGTGGATTTTGTGTTTGCAATTTTGCCTACTAACCTCAAAAGTTTCTTGTAATCCCCAAATCAATACTTGCAGCGCTTCCGTGGTCATCTGTGGACATGAACAGAGCAGCAAAAAGTTTGAGTGACTTGATGTGCATGTCCTCAGCTGAGGTTGAACAAGGCGACACTGCCTTCTTGTTTCAGCTCTTGCTGTAAACAAGCGTCCTTTTCACGGTCTGTTTCGTGCCATGTTTTTTGTGCTTTTGTGCTTTCAGGAACCTGAGCCTCTACCTCCCCTGGGGAGCAGTGGTTCGGTGTTGGCTAACTTGGAGTTTGCAGTGACTTCATAGAACAGAACTACTTCAGAGAATAAGAATAATTGTATCTGTTGAGGGTTTTTGCAGCTATGTTCACAAGGGTTTGTTGTTTTCTTTTTAGTGCTGGTTTCAGTACTGGGGTGATGCTGGACTGGTAAACGAGTTGGGAAGTTGTCCTTCCCCTTTTATTTCCTGGAAGGGATTTGTAGACTTTGTATTTCTTCTTTAAATGTTTAGTATAATTTGCCAGTGAAACTATGAGACTTTCTTTTTCAGAAGATATTTAACTATAGATTGAATTTCTTTAGTAGTGATAGGGCTAGTCAAGCTATCTAGTTCATGCTGAGTGAGTTTTGGTAGCTTGTGGCTTTTGAGGACTTGGTCCATGTCACTCCAGCTATTGAATTTATGTCAACAGAGTTATTCAGAGCATTCCTTTCCTATCCTTTTGTGATGTCTGTAGTGACAGACCTCTTTCGTTCCTGATACTGGTAATTTGTGTCTGCACTTTTTTTTTTTTTGCCAGTGTTGCTAGAGGTTTATCAATTTTATTGATCATTCCAAAGAATCAGCTTTTTCACAATTTTTTTTCTATTGTTTTTTGGTTTCCACATTCTTCTGATTTTTGCTCTTATATTTATTTCCCTTCTTCTGCATGACTTGGGTCTATATTGCTCATCATTTTCTAATTTCTTGAGATGGAAGCTTAGATTATTGACTTGAGACCTTTCTTCTTTTCTAATGTAAGCATTTGTACTATAAATTTCCCTCTAAGCACTGCTTTAGCTGCATCTCTCAATTTTCTTACATGCTGTATTTTAATTTCATTCAGTTCAAAATATTTTAAGTTTCCCTTAAGACTTCCTCTTTGATCCATGGATTATTTAGGGTTGTGGTGTTTAATTCCCAAGTGATTAAAGATTTTCCTGACATTTTTCTCTTATTGATTTCTACTCTAATTCTATTATAGTCAGAGGACATGCTTTGTATGTTTTTGATTATCTTAAATTTGCTAAGGTTTGTTTTTTTAAATCAAGCTATGCTTTATTTTGGTGAATGTTCCATGTGCACTTGAGAAGAATATACATTCTGTTGCTGTTGTGTGGAGTGTGCTGTAAATGTCATTATGTCCAGTTGGTTGATAGTATTGTTCACTTATTTTATATCCTTGCTGATCTTCTGTCTACTAGTTTTATCTATTACTGAGAGAGAAGTACTGCTGACTCCAACTGTAATTGTGGATTTGTCTATTTCTACTTTCAGTTGTCAATTTTTGCTTCAAAATTTTTTTCTATTAAAGCTCTGTTTTCAGGTGCCTACCTTTAGAATTGCTATGGCTTCTTGAAGAATTGTCCCTTTTTTCAATATGTAATGTCCCTCTTTATCCCGGGTAATTCGCTTTGCTCTAAAGTTTACGTTGTGTGATATTAACAAAACCACTCACTCCTGTCTTCTTTTGATTAGTATTTGCATGGTATATCATCTTTCATCCTTTTACTTTAATCTACTTTATCATTATATTTGAAGTAAGTTTCTTGTAAACAGATTTAGATATTGTGATTTATAATGAGAAATATATATTTGGTCTTCATCTGTCTCTGGTTCTCAGTTCCTAAAACCCTTGCACTTTCCTAGGCTATGAGAGAAATCCATTTACACCTAGTGTAATATGGATAATTTGAATTTGGTAAGTCAATTGGTATTTGGCAATTCAATTCAAAACGGTAATTTGAATTTAGGTCTAGCATTTTATTATTTTGGTGTTTTTTTTTTTTTTCATTCCTCCTTTCCCCTTTCCTGCCTTCTTTTGTGTTATTTGAATATTTTTTTTCATATGCCATTAAAATTTTTCTCTTATGATTTTGACTATATCTGTTTTGTATAAAATCTTACTGGTTTTTCTAGGGAATTCAAAATACATACATCACTTTTTACAGTCTGTTTGTAATCAGTATTTACCACTTCAGTTGGAGACCACTTCACACCACGTTGGTCTCTTTTCCCCCGACCTTTCACGTTATAGTTGTCTTATACATCACACTGACATTGAAATCCCCCCTAGACAATGCTGTAACTTTTGCTTTCATTGTCCAACATATTTTAAAGAACTTGAGAGGAGAATAGTCTATGATATGTATCACTTCTGTTGCTCTTCCTTAATCCTGGTGTTCCAAGTTTCCTTCTGGTATCATTTGATTTCTGTCTGAAGAATCTCCCTTAATTGTCCCTTTAGAGCAGGTCTGCTGCCTACAGATTCTCTTAGTTTTCCTTCATCTGAGACTGTCTTTACTTCACCAGCACAGCTCAGCCAGTGAAAAGTCACCATACTTCCAACTCCCAGTTTCCTCCAATGGACTCTTTGTTTAGAACAGCCCCTCCCAACTCCTCCTTCTCCTCTATAAAAGAAAGTTCCTCTCCTTTGTTCTCCGAACTTACCTGTGGTACACCATAGATTGCGTACCTTGAATTGCAATTCTATGCTGTTCTCAGATAAACCATTTTTGCTGGTAATATAACTGATGGTTTCATTGATTTGGGTCAACATTACTTGGTGTCAGAAGAGGGATCCAGAGAAGACCCCTAATAACTCCAAGGCAGTAAGCAAACAGGTGTGGACTTGCAGAGCCTATTGAGCTCACTACTTTCTTGCTGACCCTGGAGTTTGAGGGTAAGTTTTCTCCAGGATTCAAACCCCACTCTTTTTGTTTTGAGGCTCTCCAGGCTGTATTTGAGATCTGCTTTTTTGGGAAGACTTCATCCTTTCTTTAAAGGCTTTGTCCTTTCTGAGAGTAGTTGTTTGGCACTTTGGCCTGTCTCTTGAAATAAGGCTGTTCCTACTGAAACTGCACTGCTAAGCCTTTGGTCCAATTCCTTTGGAACTGCGTTATTTCTATAGGAACTGTGCTGTTTAAAAATTTATTTCCTTTGCTCTAGAGAAAAACCTCTAAGAAAAGGGATCCCAGCAATCTAAATGTTTTGACAGTGCCCCCTCCACCCCCTTCAGCCAGTTTTATGTTTAAAAACTGTGGTCCTTCCTCAGGCACATTTCTTTTTTTGTCTGTTTGTGGTTTTGGGGGTTGTTTTTTGGCCGTGCCATGTGTGGCTTGTGGGATTTTAGTTCCCTGACCAGGGATTGAACCCAGGCCCTTGGCAGTGAGAGCACAGAGTCCTAACCACTGGATTACCAGAGAATTCCATCTCATGCACATTTCTAATTAAATGGACCAACTTAACCCAAAGTAATTTATAACACTGATGGTCATTATGGGGAACTTTTAAATTTTCCAAGCTTTTCTTAAAGATGAATTGGACAGCCATGGCTCTAAAAATTTTCAAAACTAAATGGGATTCCTATTTTGATTGGTATTTTGAGGCTTCTAAACATTATCAAGGTTCTGAAATTGCCTCTTAGAAAAATACAATTTTTAAATTAACTGAGGCAAAGAAACAATTGAAGAAAAAACGGCTTCTGAGGACTCTCCCCCTGGCCCCCATCCCCTGTCTCTGGACAAAGCAGCCCCTGTGCTCAGCACCCTCCGCCCCCCCCCCCCCCCCGTGCTATCTTCCTCTTTCCTTCTGCCCTCCGCTGTCTCATTCTAATTCTCTCACTGCGCTTCCCTAAACCTCTCCCAACTTCCTCCTCTGAACCTGTTAGAATCTGCCTCTTTATTTATTCTTTAAAATTTTATTTTATATTGGAGCATAGTTGATTAACAATGTTGTGTTAGTTTCAGGTGTACAGCAAAGTGATTCAGTTATACATATATATGTATCTATTCATTTTCAAATTCTTTCCCCATTTCAGTTATTACAGAAGACTGAGCAGAGTTCCCTGTGCTGTACAGTAGGTCCTCGTTGGTTATCTATTTTAAATATAGCAGTGTGTACATGTCAATCCCAATCTATCCTTCTCCCCCATCCTTCCTCCCTGTAACCATTAATTCAGGACCTGCCCTTTTAAACTTAAGTCTTCTGAGGATCCCAACAAACCCCAAGTTTATGTTCCCTAGACTAAGGCTAAATTGAGAGCCCTAAAAGAGTATCCTAAAGTCAGTGAGGAACCCCACAGGTTTGCTGAAGAATTTAACATCATTATCCAAACATACCAGTCTGGTTTCCCCAGATCTATATGCCTGTGGATGGGGGTCAAGCCAAACATTGGACGAAACTTGCCTGATGGGAACATCCTGAAAGGGATTTAGAGAAACAACCCCCAACTTTTGGCAAGAGGCGAGAACACCTGCTGGAGGACTCCCCCAAGCAATCATAGTAGCCTGTCCTCAGCCTGTTGTTGGGAACAAGATTCAGGCTTGCGCACAAAAATCGGATGAACTGCTCATGACTATTACAATCAACTTCAGATAGTTTAAAAAAAAAAAATTCTGGTCTTCCTTCAGATGTTGAGTCCATTAGGGTAGGCTTTAACTCTGTTTATTAATGGGCTGAATGAAGATCTTTCCTTTTAGTTAAAAGGACCAGGATGGAATGGGAAACTATGTCCACTCCAGATTTAGTTAATTCGGCAAATCAGCTCACTCACACCCTAGATGAGTCACTGAAAAGATTAATTTCAAAAAAAAAAAAGATTAATTTCAACTCCAGCAAATGAAGGTCCCTAAACAAAATCCAAACCCTCCTAGTTCCTGCTATTATCGCAAAAAGCAAGAACTTTGGGAAAAAGATTGTTACAAACATAAGTGCTTCAAGTGCCTTCAGCCCTCTAACCAGCCTTTCCAACGCCCTCCTCACCCCCAACGATGGGGCTCCAAGGAACCACAGGGGTTCTTCCCAACCCTCCCTCTTCATCAGCTCAGAAAAACAACTCTCCAGATTGGGAATGAATCTCTTTTGGCACCAGAGCCACACTCTCAGTTCAACTGCGGTAAAGCAGCCCCTGCCTCGGAGCACGAAAGTGATCCAAATAGTGGGGGTCTCTGAGGAACCTCAACAGGGTCCTGTCTCTGAACCTGTTCCTTTTCGTTTAGGCCCCTGAGAGATACCCACACTTCCCTCCTTAGTCTCTCCGCCCCTATTCATTTATTGGGACAAGACGGCTCAGCAAATATGCTGGAATTTCTTTCTCCCAAAAGGGGAAATAACTAGAATTTCACAGTAACAGTCAAAATAGCCAACCAGGTGAATTAAGTGACCCTTCGCTGTCTTTGCTTCGCTTTGTCTCTGACGGTCCTGGAGTTGATTCGGGAGACGCTGATCATTTGTCCCTACTGAGTCAGCTACCATCCTCCTTATGGGCAAAATCTCCAACTGATATTGGCAAAATCCACAGTGCTCTTCCCGTCAAGACTCAAATAGGTCCCTCGAAACCTCTCCCCAGAACTAATCAATACCCTATGAGTAAAGAAGCCCTTCAAGGTATAAAGCCCATAAGAGGATTCCAAGGCTCACAGCCTCACCACCCCTTGCGCTAGTCTCTGTAATACTATTAAATATAACCTGTGAGAAAGCCCAATGGCTGAGGATGGAGGTCTGTCCAGGACCTGCAGGCAATAATCAACGTTGCTGCCCCTCGACACCCTGTTGTTCTTAACCCCCATACTCTACTAGCATCCATTCCTACTGAAAGCAAATTTTTTCACTGTAATTAATCTATGCTGTGCATGCTTCAGCATTCCAGCTGATAAAGCCAGTCAGTACCTTTTTGCCTTCACCTGGGAAGGATAACAATATACCTGGACAGTAATGCCCCAGGTTTTACAAAAATTCCTCTTACTTTCCACAAATCTTGAAAGCTGACTTGGATGACAAAGTTTTTTGCAGGCTTGACTTTGCTACAATATACAGTTGACCTTTGAACAACATGGGTTAGAACTGAGCAGGTCCATTTATATGCACTTTTTTCCAATAAATACTACAGTACTGCTGTACTGTGCAACTTGCAGTTGGTTGAATCCATGGATACAGAAACGCAGATGCAGAGGGCTGACTGTAAAGTTACGTGTGGATTTTCAACTGTACGGGGGTGGATGCCCCAAACCCCCGCGTTTTTCAAGGGCCAATTATACAGATGATAAGCTGCTCTGCTCGCTTCCTTAAACCTCTTCACAGGAAGACAGCATCCACCTGTTAAAACTTTTGACCTTAAAGGGACATAAAGTCTCCAATGAAAAATTGAGTTGCTCAAACTCAGGATCGATATTTAGGGCACATGATCTCGGAACAAGGGTGACACTTGGATTTGTGTACTCTTTGTGGCATCCTGAACGTCCCCAAATCTAAAACTGAGCCCCAATTATGAGGTTTTTCTTGGGTTAGCTGGCTACAGTCGAAATTGGATTCCAAATTTCTCCCTTATGGCCCAGCCCCTATATGCTCTATTTTTTTTTTTTGGTTGCACTGGGTCTTAGTTGTGGCAGGTGGGCTCCTTAGTTGTGGCATGTGAACTCTTACTTGCAGCATGCATGTGGGATCTAGTTCCCTGACCAGGGATCGAACCCGGGCCCCCTGCATTGGGAGCACAGAGTCTTATCCACTGCACCACCAGGAAAGTCCCTATATGCTCTATTAAAAAAGATCAAAACTGACCCTATTATTTGGGAAGATCAAGATGCCACAGCCTTTGAGACCTTGAAGAAAAGCTTAACAAGACCACCTGCCCTTGACCTCCTAATTATCAGCTTCCCTTTTCCCTCTTTGTATGTGAGCAGGAAGGGAACGCCCTTGGAGTACTTGCCTCAAAACACGGGGACTGTCATTGACCCATTGAGTATTACAGCCGACAGCTGGACTTGTGGCACGGGGATACCCCCTTGTCTCAGAGCCACTCCTGCCACTGCCTTTCCAGTCAAGGCCACCAGAGAAAGAGTCATCACCAGAGAAAGAGTTTTCACCATCTTTGCACCCCACATGGTAGAAGCCCTCCCAAATTCTCACACACTCAACGCTTTCCGGTTAGTCATGCCACCTCCCATGAAACCCTGCTAACAGGTCCTCACACAGCTCTCCCCGTTGTAGCAACCTTGCCACTGCTGTTCTGCTCTCTCCTTCTCTGACAACCTCATGACTGCCTCACACTGACAGATCACCTGCTGATGCCCCATGACGCTTTACAGGGGGCTCCTCTAACCAGGGAGGATTTCCCGTGGTTTACTGACGGTTCCTATTGAAGATGACAATGGTACACACTGTGCTGGGTGTGCTGTTACATCCCCCGCTGAAGTCACCAAGGCAGCACCTTTACTTTTTGGCTACTTTGGCCCAACAGGCTGAACTATATGCTCTCACTCGGCTTGTACTTCAGCCAAGGGCAAAACCACCATATTTACACCGTCAGTATGTCTTTGGGGCAGCCCAAGACCTTGGGATGCTAATGGAAACAACTAGGTTCCTTACCTCTAATGGGGAAAAGATTAAAAATGGCTCCTATGTCCAAATCTAACAGATACCATACTCTCGCAGCCGCCTTGACGATTATTAAGATCCCTGGGCATTCCAGACTCGACTCCCTAGAGGCTAAAGGAAACCACCTCACAGACATTTCCTCCAAAATCACTGCTCTCAAAGGAACCAATGGCCAAACTTCTGTCACGGTCCAAAGACATGCTCCCCAAGATGACAATCTGGAAAAATTGACTAGAAATGCATAACAATTGGCCCCAGAAAAGGAAAAACAATATTGGAAAGCTAGTGACTGTTGGTTCGATAAAAAGAACTCTAGCTTGGGCCAAATAACAATCCAGCCTCCACCAGAAATTCTAAGGTTCTCACTCCTCACCATTGGACATGCATTAAACCATAGGTCCACTGACAAAATGAGAGCCTTCATGAACCAGCATTGGTGGGGAAACATTCATAAGGCTGCAGAAAGTGTCCACCTGGCTCGTCCCACCTGTCTCACCTGTCCAAATACAATCCAGGCAGGGACTTCCCTGGCGGTCTGGTGGTTAGGACTCCGCGTTTCCAATGCAGGGGGCACGGGTTCGATTCCTGGTTGGGGAGCTAAGATCCCATGTGCCACACGGTGGGGCCAAAAACACCTCCATGAGAAACAAAACACGATCGAGGGAAACCCGTTCGCACTGCTCCGCGACACTGAACTGCCTCACGGACCGCTGGAGGTTCGGCAGATGGATTTCTTACAGCTTCCCCACCTCACGGTACAAACATGTTTAGTCATGAGCTGTACGTTTTCTCACTGGACCAAAGTTTTTCCCTGTAGACAGGCCTCTGCTTCTTCCAAGGCTGACATGTTGTTAAAAAAGATTATCCTTCCCTGGGTAATCCCTAATCCCCTTCCCTGGGTAGTCCTTCACAGTGACCGGGGAACCCATTTTACTGGTCCGGTACTTTGACTAGTCTGTACTGTTTGGCCGGTTTTACACTCTCACTGTCTTACCATTCCCAACCCACAGGGTTACTCGAATGCACTAATGGCACTATTAAAACCCGACTGGCAAAACTTACAGAGACTCTCCAACTACCGTGGCCAAAAGCATTGCCATTTATCCTTCTAAATCTCAGACCACTCCCTTTGGAACTCATAAACTCTCACCCTTGAGACAGTCACCAGACCTCGGATGCACCTGAGACCTGCCTCTTTTGGTCCACTGCTGATAAAGGGAGATATACTTCAATATTATAGAGGCCTGATTGCTTCTGTTGAAAATAATCATGCTTTGGAAGAACGACCTTTTCACAGCACGCTCCCGGGAGATGAAGAGCTTAACCATCACACCTGCAACCCAGAGACTTTGTTGGAAAAGACCCCTGAGTAAGGACCCCCTTCACCCTCACTGGAAAGGCCCGAATCAGGCACTGCTAACCCACCCTTGTGCTATCAAACTCCAAGGAATAGACCCCTGGATTCAGGTGACTCATGCCTTAATGAAGCTGCACGCCGACTGGGGACCTGAAAGTAAAGATTTCCCCGAATTGAAGAAGACAACATCTGACCAGATGTCCGAACCAGGCCTGTTAGGTTTCAAATTCACACAAGTCTCTCTCTTTCATCTGGACTATTAAGTGACTCCGGAGTCTTATCCAAATTCATGGTCTAAATTTGTAACCTACAGGCTGTATTATTGACAAACATTTAGTTTCGGATGAATAAGTCTTTGATAAACCAACATTGTCAATCAACTATACTTCAATTTTCATAAATAAATAAAATAAAAAGTCCTTGAAGTTTTGCTATTTGGGGGAAAATTGATCAGCTATGGCTTCATGTTTATTCCTGCACTGTGCCTTCTCAAAGTGCTTATTTCTTTCTGTGTTGATTGTTCCCTTGCTGTATTCACTATTCCAAGACACAGACTTTAGATGGGAAATTCCTGAGAGATCTCCCTCCTACCCCTCCTTGTTACTTGAATGTGACCTCAAGAGGTTTCCAATCTGTGCACTCTCCCTTCCACGAGGGACAAGGTACGCAGGAAAGGTCCTCCCTGGCATAGATGGACAAAAAGTCACGAATCCATAAAAAACTGACTTTTGATAAGCAATGCTTTCAGAGAAAAATCTTGATCAAAGAGGAGAAATGTGAAAATTAATAAACAGAAACTTTATTTAACAGGAGGCCAGAAGGGGGAGTGCCCACGCCCTACCGTGCAGCCTCAATTGCAGGCCCAACAGGAAGGTTACTACTTACTACCCAGCAGGAGAAAGATTTTCTCCCTGCCCAGCAACAGCCCAGCCAATGAGAGACCATCACAGTTCAGCCAATGAAAAGCCACCACACTGCGAACTCCCAGTTTCCTCCAACGGACACTTTGTTTAGAACAGCCCCTCCCAACTCCCCCTTCTCCTCTATAAAAGAGTTTCTGCTCCCTTGTTCTCTGCACTTGCTTGTGGGTCACCTTAGACTGCTTGTCCTGAATTCCAATTCTTTACTGTTCCCAAATAAACCCATGTTGCTGGTAAAATAACTGGTTGTTTTATTATTTTAGATCAACAGCTCATGTGAGCATCTTTACAACAGCTCTACCAAGTCTTTGTCAGATAATTTCAGCACCTGCGTCTTCTCATCCTTGGTACCTGCTGGTGGCCTGTACCTGCTGGTCAAGATCTTCATGGTTCTTCAAGTGCCATAATTCTTCTGGTTTCTAGTATATTGAATACCACTCCGTGAGACTGGGGTCTTGCCTCCATCCTATGGAGAATGCTGGGGTTTTAGCTGCACCCCCAGTGGTGGGTCTGGGAATGGGCTGGTCCACTGTTGAGGGCGCTGGTTGGGTCAGGTCCACACAGGCCTGGGAGCAGGTCCAGGGGCTCATAAGCACCTTTGCAGGTGGTTTTCCTGACCTTTCCAGATCCCTAGCTCCCAGCCCCCTCCAGGGTCTCCCTTCCTGGCCCTTGAGCCATGTCCAATGAATGCAGCATGTCTAGTCCACGACTGCCTTCCTGGGGTCCCCAGAAAGACCCTGGCCCTGTCTGGGTGACAGCTGCGTGGGGTGGGACCAGCAGGAGGGTGCCTCCACAGTGGCTTTGATGATCTCCCTCCTAATCCTGGTTTCTGGAGACCCCTCCCTGGCAATTCAAGTGCAACTCTCTTCCCCCCACACAGACCTACTAAAGGAGCCGTAGGCACAACGTGTCCCTTCCGGAAGTAGGGCAAACAGTGGATCTGAGTTTCATCCTAATGGTGATGGAAGGTTCTAGACAAGGCAGATGTGCCCTGAGTCTGTCCTCCCCAGGGTGGGGTCTGTCCCTCCAGGGCACACATCCAGGGCAGGGGGTATCAGGGGGTGGCTGTTTGGGGTTGAGGGGGTGAGCCTGGCCACATAGGCTGGGGCATGCACACTGCAAGGCTTGGAGAGAGCAGTACAGGTAGACAGGGCAGGCTGGGGCCACCTCTGTCCATGCTGTCACCAGGAGGTGAGGACTGGACACCAGACATTAGAAAGGCTTGTGTGTCACAGTGGGTGAGCAGAACACACCTCATCAACGTGAGCTTGACCTCATCAGTTTAAACAGAGTATTCGGGCCTCCCGCAGGCCCAGCCACCCGCCTCCCCCAGCAACAAGCCTCTGAACAATTGCTTCTTCCAGGATAGCCGTCCACACGATCTGGCCTTGCCGCAGTTAATGGCATGAACTGTGGGACATGGACATCCGTGCAGAAGGCCCCAGTGGGAGGTGCTGGCTCAGTGTTTACCAGTTATATTTTAAGAGCTATTGCCAGACTGTTTTCCAATAAGGCTATAGCAATTCACATGATCTCCTCCCCACACAGTCACCAGCATAGGGTGACTCATACCCTTTAAATTTTTGCCAAACAAACAGGCAGCAAGCACCTCTTTCCCTTCACTGGCTTTTCATCGGCCATTTGATTTCCTCCTCTGTGAGTTGTCAGTTCAGCCCTTTACTCCCTTTTCTCTGCTGGTTTTTGTCTCTTTCTTGTCAATACATGAAAACTCCTTGTATGCTAAGGACCTTAATCCTTTTCCTCGCACACTAGTTGCCAATACTTCTCCCCCAGCCCTCGCTGGCTGCTGCCGCGGTTTCCCAGCTGGCTGGGTGGACGGGGAAGGCCGCAGAGCCGTGAGCTTGCCCCGGCCCCGCCCCCACCCAGCCTGCCTCCGGGTCTGCCACCCCTCCCCTCGGTTTTGTTCTTTTCCCAAAACGCCTTCCTCATTTGTACTGGGTTTCATGTCTTTTCTCCATCACGCTGGTTGGTGGTTATGGGGTGTGAGGGAAGGAACCGTGTGAACCAGATGCAAGACCTCGAGCCTCCCGCGGGCGGACCTCGCCAGCCCTTACCCACAGCGGCTGACCCAAAAGACTGCGGGGCAAGCCCACTTGCTTCCGCAGCCCCAGTCCCTCGACTACAGGGTGCCCCGTCAGAGTCTGGGGGAGGGGCAGGGGCACGCGACAAAGCTTCTGGCAGTCCCGGGGTCAGGCCTGCAGGTCACACGGTAATCGTGCCTTCGAAGCACACGGTGAGGGCAGATGGGTCACGCCAGAGAGCTATCCTCGTGGCCTGCGTGGGCTTTCTTCCGGACATGAATTCTCCTGGCAGCACCCCCCGACGCCAGGCTGCCAGCCTCCAGGCCCCCAGAACCCCAGGCCTCCCAGCCTTCACCCATGCCATCCCCTGGCAGCCCCCCGCCCTCCCCAGCCCTTGGTGGCCCTGGATGCACCCATCTGGCACCTGCTGATCTGCCCACAGGCAACTGGACCAGGAGCCACCAGGGTAGCCAAGCCTGGCTGGACCCAAAAGCACCCTGGCCACTGGAGGGGAGGGTGGCGGCAATGGGCACATCTGGGGATGACTAAGGCTAGTGATGGCCAGCTGGTCCTGTGGTCACCTCCCGGCCTCCCACTGTGGCCACACTGCTGACACATGCAGAGAATGGCCCGAGGGAAGGAACGGCCCTCCGCTCTGTGCCCGGGAGTGGGGCAGAGGCTACAGGAGGGGGGTGCTGCCTCTGCTCTCATCTCCCGACCTCACTCGGCTCCGCTGCAGGACCGCATCCTGCAGCCGCGTCCAGGACCTGCTCTTTTCCCAGACACTTCCTCGGAGCCCCGGGAGCCCCATCCCCAGACCTCTCGCAGAGTGTGCCCTTGGCAGGGAAGGCCTAGCGGCTCCAGCCCCCTCGGTCCAGGCCAGGATGTGCAGGCGGCCACCACAGCAACAACCTCAGACCAGCGGGCCCAGAATCTTCCAGGCCCAGGGAGGTAGTGGACGTTGGGTGCTGAGAGAGGAGACCCACGCGGCGGCCGCAGCAGAGGATCAGATTTAATGGTCACTCTAAGGGAGATCGTACATTTTTCAGAGCCCGGCACAAGCCCCCACCCCCCCCTTGGCTGGGGGTACAGCCAGGTGTCTCAGACCAGGCTCTGCAAAGGGGGGCCAGCCCCCGAGCCCCAGCTATGTACAAGAGAGCTCACCCACTGGGCCGCGGGCCAGGCTTCGAGCCCATAGCACACCGGCCGCCCAGCTCTCGGGCTCCGGCTGCAGGGTCCAGGCCCCCACGTGGAGTGCAGCAGGATTCTCACCCACCAGGACCCAGCCCCGGCAGGCCCCGCCAAGACCCCAGGCCTCTGCACTAGCAGAGGCCTTCAGAGCTCGGCCGCCAAAAGCTGAGCTCGACAGCAGCAGGGAGCTGGGCGGGCCTGGAGGCCGGGGAGCAGGCAGGGCCTGGCTCGACCCAGCGCCCGCTCTGAGAGCAAGGAAGGTGTGCCCCCCAGCTGCTGCCCAGGCACCCCTGCCGAGCCGGCGCAGCCGAAGTCAGGTAAGCAGGGGTGGCGAGAGCAGTGCAAGCACAGACGATCAGGGACTCGGCCAGGGACGGAGGCAGGCCGGGCAGGCGGGCCGCCCTGGTGCTGGTGATCAGATACGGCAGGGCTGGGGCGCTGGGGCAGACAAGGTCCTGAACACACGTTGAGCCGGGTGATCTACGCCATGACTAGTAGCGGAGCACTTAACTAGTTAACTAGTAATGCTGCTTCCCTTTGAATCGTCTCAGGGGCTGTAGAAAATTGCACTTATTTCTATGAACCTGCACAGGAGCCGCCCCAGAGCTGCAGCCTCCGGGCGAGGCCTAGACCCGGTCAACGTCCACCGGCCGCGGTGGCTCCTCCCGGGCGTGGGGGCTGTGACCTCTTTGACCCGTGATGCCTTGAGGACCAGACCCCTGGAAGGGAACCTGAGCGACGTCTGAGGGTGCCCTGAAGTGGCCGTGAAGACCAGAACCCACGCGGTACCGGGCAGCACACAGTGGCCCAGCCCCAGTCGCCGGGCCGAGGAAGCGGCTGGGTGGTGACCCGCCCCTCACAGAACGTCCTCGAAGGCCAGCAGCTTCGAGTGCTGGCGGCTCTTCCACAGGCGGTACAGCCGGAAGTCAAAGTAGGTCTCGATCATCTGCTTCCCTGAGGCAGGAGGGGCGAGGCCGGGGCTCAGGCCGCCGCCCCCCCGGAACCCACCCCACAACTGGGAACCAGCCCGGCAGACTCACCTTGGGCTGACAGCTCCAGGGGGGACTCGAAGGTGACCCTGTAAGGGGTCATGAGGGTCCTGAGGTTCTGGAACAGCTGAAAAGAGGGGGTGGGCTGTGAGCTCCGGGCAGGGGAAGAGAGAGGGATGAGGAGAATGGGGGGTTGGGGAGCAGGACCCCCCCCCAGCTGGTTAGGCCCAGGTATGGGGGTTTCTCCGGGAGGCTGAGAAGGGAAAGGGAATCCGGAGAGAAATGGGGGTTGTATCAACCCGTCACAGGTCTGGGATCTGCAGCCTGGTGTGGCGTCTGGGCCCCATACCTTCTCCCCGTTGGGGTTCCCCAGGACGTAGCAGCCCATGACGTGGATGACGTTCGGCTCCGGGTTCACTTTGCTCATCAAGCGGCTCAACCGTTTCCAGAAGCTGGCGGGGGAGGGGTGGTCACAGGTGGCCCCCAGTCCGACCCCCAGGTGTGAGGGGGCATCACAGGAGGCACTGCGGGGACACGGTGCCCCAGCAGATGCTGCCTCCAGCCCCCCAGCCTCCCAGGCCCCTGCTGCTCACTGGATCATGTCCTCTTCCTTCTCCACTTTGGCAAAGGTGGCCACCTTGTTCTTGAGCAAGTACAAGTGTCCTGGGCCGCCCTGTGAGAGGCTGCAGTTAGCCGACGGGGTCGCGCACCGGAGGTGTCCAACCACTGCTGCCCCCAACACGTGCAGATGCAAACGGGCATGCCCAGGGAGGCGGCACCCTCCACCCCTGACCCCTGGGCAGGAAAGGCTGAGCCCTACCTGGCAGAAAATCAGCATCTTCCAGATTTTGGCCCCCTTGTGGTAGACGTTCAGCTTCTTCTCTATCTCCTCTGCGGAGGCAGAGGTGTGAGTGCCGCCCCCAGCAGCCCCAAGACCAGAGGGCAGGGGGGCGGAGTACTCACCCAGAATGTCCTCGAAGGTGGCGTGCTCGTGGTCCTGGGACAGACGGAAGCCAGCCCCACGTCAGAGCCCTTCTCAGGCAGCACCCCCCACCCGACACCGCGACGGGGGCTGGGCAGGCACTCACGTAGAGGATGGGAATGATGGAGGGGTCGTCCCTGCGGAGGATGGTGGGGATGTACTCAGCTTTGGGCACTTTAGAGGAGATGAGCTGGGGACAACAGGGGGGCCACTCAGCGCCCTGGCCGCCTCGGAGCCAGTGGGCAGCAGGAGCCCCCCTGAGACCCCCCTCCCCACTGCTGAGCAGCCTGCAACAGCTGTGTGGGGCCTCACCATGACCTTGGGTGGCACGAAGCCCTCAGTGTCACAGGCTACAGCCTCCAGGCCCCTCTCCGTCTCCCAGTCCAGGTCTTCAAAGGCCTCGCCCAAGGTGCAGTGTGAGCTCTGCAGGTCACTACCTGTAGGGCAGGATGTGCCACCGGGCCTGAGGATCACCTGCGGCGCCTCCTGTCCTGGCTGCAACCCCCAGAGACGGCTGGAGGCCAGAGCCAGCAAGCCATGTCCCGGAGCGTCCTCCAGGTCAGCGAGAAACCCAGGGTGCGTGAGAGAGCCAAGCTGAGGACCCCAGCAGCCCGGCAAGACTGGCGGCTGCCACCAGCCTGACTGCGAAGGCGGTGTACCCTGGTGCAAGGCCAGAGGGAGCCGGAGGGCAAGGCTCAGCTCCAGCCAGGCGTGCCTGGCGCCCGGGCCAAGGAGAAGTCTGGCACTGCTCCTCAGGCTTCGGGCATGAGGGCGGCACCAGGCCAGGGCCGCCAGCGAGCCGCAGCCTTTAGTTACCCCTGCCCAGAAGATCGGAGGTGCCGGAGCGCCCCCCCGCCCCCACTCAGTCTGGTAAACTGAGGTTCAGCAAAGGCGCGGAAGCCTAGCTGCTCCCCCGGGGTGGGAGCGCAGGACTGGGGGCCTAGGGGAGCCTCTGGGAGAGGTGTGCGGGCCTGCGCCGCCGGGCACCTACTGTCTCGGGAGTCGTGGGAGGTGTCGGCTTTCATGGGGGTGGGGTCGCTCCAGGACCGGCTGAAGCTCCGCTCGCGCCGCTCGGCGAACGCTGCAGCGAAAGCAGAACCCGTCAGGGGCGGGGCCTGCAGCCGCACGAGGTGGAGCGGGGCAGGGGCTGGCGGGGGAGGACGTGGGGACCGTGAGGGGGTCCGGAGAGTGGAAGACGCCACTGCGGCGGGAAGGGCGGGAGTGGGGAGTGCGGATGGGCGACAGCGGACAAGGACCGTGCTGGGTGGACATGGGCGGAGCCTGGGAGTGGGAAGGTTCCCGCGGGGCCGCAGCGGGGCCGCAGCGGGGCCTTTGGGGCGCGGAGAGCAGCACGCGAAGCCCCGGCCCGCCCGCGCCGCCGCTCCCGGGCCTTACTCTGGGCCTTCACCCGCCGGCTGCCGACCATGCGCAGGTGTTTGCGGAAGTTCCTGGGGGCGGAAGCACCGGGGGCTGGTGAGGGCCGCGAGGGGGGCGCCCCGTCCCACGAGCTCCCCTCCCCACTGCTTGCTGGCCACCGTCCCAACAGGGCCCTTTGCCGTGAGGGATGCCCTCCCGGCGCCCCCAGCTCTCCCCCAGGCAAATCCCACCCCGTCCCTCTCCTCCTGAGACTCCTCCCGGGCTCCCCCTTTGCTGCCGGTACAAAGGCACGATAAGCAAGCCTCCTCCTGCAGCCCCACCCCCTCCCGGGACAGCTCCCTCGGCCACCCTGTGCACTCGGGTCTCCCACCTCCGCTGCCCACGCTTCCCTTCTCTCCTTGTGCCCAGGCACTCTGAACCCCGGGAGCCTCCCTCCCCACGTGGTCAAGGGCTCCTGCTTCCTGCACAGGTGGGCAGGGCAGCACAACTGTCCCCAAGCGGGAGGTGGGTTTGGGTCTGGCAGATGCCCCCTCCCCTGCCGCTGTGTCCCTGGGCCACCTCAGAAGGACTCCTTCACCCCAAACTTTGTGCCCTGCCAAAGCCCAACTTCCAAGATGGACAGACAAGCTTCCTGGACACATCTCTGAGGTGGGCGGGGATTAGGGAAGGTAAGCCTGGCTGCTGACCCCATTGCTCTGGGCTTCAAGGGCCAGAAAAAGGCACAGGGGGGCCAGCTAGCTGCAGTTCAGCTGTCAGTGTACCCCCAAAACATAGGCCTAGGGGCTCAGGCCACATGACCTTTCCTGCCTGCCGCGTCCCCAGAGCAGGGCCAGGCCAGTGTTCGCCACCGCCCTTCCCCCATCAGGTCTGCTGGGCTGGGTGGGCCCAGGCTAGACCAGCACAGACAAGAGACGGACCCTGGTGGCGAGTGGCTGGCAGGCCCTACCTCTGGATTACAGACGCGGAATCATTCTCCCGTTTCCGGCGCTTCCTCTCCGCGTAGCCCCTGAACACCCTGGGAAACCACCACGAGTCAGCACTGCCCTTGGCCGCAGGCAAGAGGGACAGAGACGTGGGGACAGAGGCTCGAGCACAGGGCCCAGCGGGGCATCCAGGGCGCTGGGCCAGGCAGAAGGTCCCGGCCTGCCTCGCCCTGTCCTCGGCCCAGTTCCCACAGGCCCTGCTGTAGCCTTGGCGCTCGCTGGGACCCAGCACGCCCTCATGGTCAAGGCCCAGGTCCCTGGCCTGCCCCAACCTACTTGGGGGTGGGAGAGTCCCCCAGGGACAACCGCCATGCTCTCAGGCTCGAGGTCCACACGGTACTTACGAGATGCTAGAGTCGAGGCGGGAAGGGGCAGCATGAGAGAGAAGACACAGTGAGCAGAGACCCTCAGACCCCCAACCGCCCTTCAGTTCGTTCTTTTCTTGTCATTGACCTGGAGGGTCCCTCACAGGCACCCCAGGCACCAGCAGGGTGCCGGCTATGCCTCAGGCCAGCCCTGGAAAGGGCAGCAGATGCGGAAGTCACCGTGGTCCAGGCCGCCAGATGCTGTGACCTTGTCAGGCTGCACAGAGGCCTGACTGTGCCCTGCTGGCCCTGGGTCCAGCAGCGAAGGTAGCGGCCCCCATCCAGCCCAAGGGCGGTGGTGCGCTCCCCAGGGTAGCATATGCAGGAGGCAGCTTCTTCGGTATCGGGGACACTGCAGCAGAGTCCCTCCCTGGAAGGACGCCCTGACAGAACACCCAGCTGTGCGAAGGTCGAGAGCACGCCCCCCAGGGGACTAAGTTGTGATCACTTGCAGCGCACACGAAACACAAGTAGGCTGCTGTTTGGGGCGTGCGTGAAGGCGGAGCTGGGAGACACGGGGCAGCGAACCATCTCTGCTGGTGACTGCATCAGCTGCAGCCCCCAGCCAAGTCCCTGCAGGACAGCATGGGCGGACTGGGGGACTGTGAGGGGCGGGGCAGTGGGGAAGGGATGGGGCGGGGGCGGGGCAGTGGGCGTTAACAGCAGCCAGGCCTGCCTTCCTTCAGACTGCACACTCGGGCAGAGCTGGCAGAACATGGCACACGGGGCTGCTCAGAAGCAGCCACGCAGGGGGGCTCAGAGGACAGGAGCGGATCCGGCAGTGATCCCTGAGCACCAGGAAGAGGGCGCCCGGCCTGGGCCCAGCACACATCACGCATGACTCACGCTTGCATAGTTGTGGTTGCTGTCTGGAAACTGAAGAGGTTTTCCTTGGGGAACCAGGTACGGATGGGGATGTCATCTGGAAGAGACCAAAGGAGCAGTGACTAGGCCGGCTCAGGGGTTCCTGAGGTCTTTACCCCCACCTGTCGGGGAAGGGGATGCTTCTGCCACAGACGGTGGAAGAGAAGCACCAGGGCTCCCCAGCCCCATCCCAGGTCGGGAGGCTGGCGCAGGGCCAGCAGGCTCGGGTGTCCGCTCAGCTGTTCAAGGCACGACAGCTCAGCGGCTTGGTGACGCTTGTCTTTGCTTAGCTCTCCCTCTGCTACCCACAGCTGACGAGTGTTCTTTTGAGAGCACAGCCTGCCGCCAGGGTGCCCAAGGAAAGGATTGACTTTGGCTCCGTTTAAGCAGGAGGGGAAGGGCAGGAACAATGGCTGCAGCCTCTCCTTCGGGTCTCCAGGGCCTTCTCTGCGGCCCACTCTGGCGCCCACTTGGTTGGACCTCCCCTCCCCCAGACCCTTCTCGGAGGGCGAGGTGGAGGCCCTCACCGGGCGTGGAGACCGCCCCTTCCCAGGGCCCCTATAGCCACTAGACAGAGTGGGTGAAGGTCATTCTACCCTCTTCCCTGACCCCTGTCCCAGCCCCTGGCCCGGGTGCATCAGAGGAGCATGAGGTCGTGGAGGTGAACTGCCCACACCCCAGGCCTGTGCCCTGAGGCCCAGCTGGGTTGCTGATTTGGAGGCCCAAGAGGTGCCCTGAGAGGACGTGCCAGGTCCGCTAGGTAGAATTCTGCTCCCAGGAGATGACAACCTCAGAGCCAGGAAGCGTGGGGCCACTTGAATGTCCCAGGGAGGCCTCTCACCGACAGCAGGGCTCCGGGGCTCCGCAGCCACCGGCACAGCTCGACCATCCTGGGGAGGGCCCCACTAGCTGGCTGGGCCCCAGGCAATCACGCGCCTCCCTCGGTGAGTGGGCCCCAGGGCAGGGACTGTTCCCCAAGACTCCCTGGAGGCAGCCCGATCTTTCCGTTCAGCCAGGTTTTCTGCCTGCTCAACCCTTAAGACCCTCCCAGGCCCCCTCCTCGGGGAAGCACTCCTGCGATGATTTGGTGCTGGCAAGGCTAAACCCAACCGTGAGGTCTGAGATGGGGCACGGGATGTGGCGGCAGGTCGCCACCTGGGCAGATCAGGCCGTGACCTGGGCACCCTGCTCTGCCCAAGCCTCACGATGCCTGCCGCTGGCCGACCCCAGCACCAGCATCCTGCCTGAAGCTGCCCAGGCCCCCAACGAGCCCCCTCACCAGACACGCGGTCAACGCTGTACATCCTCTCCAGCTTCTTGCGGCGGCTGGCGGCCTCAGGCAGGGGCGGTTGGTCCAGCCCAAAGGCCTGAGGGGAAGGACTGGGGGCGAGCTGGGCACATCCGGGACATTCCTTGGAGCCCTGGCGGCTGCCCGCCCAGCTGTGGCAGGGTCTGCTGACGTCCTCACGGCTGCCGGCCGGGCTGGCACGCAGGGGCTGGCTATGGTGGCGGGGGTGCCGCCCCTTCACCACAGCCAGCTCGATGGCCTCGGCCTCCGGGCCGGGCAGCAGGGCCGGCTCCCCGGAGATGGTATACACACGGGGCTGGGGGCCCTCGCCGGCCGGCTTCCCACTGACGGCCTCCTCCGGGAGGCTGCCCTCATAGCGGCCGTTGGAGATAAGGGAGAGGCGGCGCTTGTTCTGGGGGGCAGGCTGCATCTCGGGGGACCCGTCGTGGCCAGAGTAGGCGTCAGCCAGCAGGTGGTCTGGGGGAGAGGCACCAGGTGAGCTTGCAGCCTGCTGGCCCTGCCCTCCCAGTCTCCGGGTGTTCTGAAGGCAGGGAATGAATACCCAGCGGGTACCTGGCCCACTGACCGAACCCTGGGCCCTGATGACTTCAGAAAAGGTATTTCTGAGCTGCGCACTCCCCCTAGAGGTTCACGTCTCACGCCTATCGGGGCCCCAAGCCCCTCTTACGTGCGTGTGGGCGACAGGCTGTGCTACCTGTGGGTGATGGGGGGGGGGGCAGAAACAAGCAGGCCACCTCCCAGCCTGCCACCACGCCCGTGTGCCCAGTGCCAACTTCTCCCCTCCCCCCCACCAGCTGGCCCCCAGAGACAGTGGTGCCAGTCCTGGGGGTGCCAGGAGGCCTGTTGCCATGCCAACGGCCCAAGCTGGGTGGGTGCCATGGTGATGAGTGAATAGGAGCTCCTCCTGGGGCTCTGGGCCAGGCGGGGCAGGGGGCGTGAGGAAGCCAGCCCAGCAGGGCACTAGCTGCCTGCTCACACCCCACAGTGCGCAGGGGCTGGGCCTGACCTGGACAGAAGACAGCATCCCCTCGCCTAGGATGGGGGGCTGTGGGTGGACCCCGTCCCGGCACTGCCTCACGTGCCCTTACCTGCACCGTTTCGGTTCTCGGGGTGACTCTGGGACAGGTACTCGCCAAACGCTCGGGCTGCTCTGAGGGGTGGACAGCGGGGTGCGTCGTCAGTGCACACCACCCACCCTGGCGTCCCCACCCTACCCCACCCAGGCCCTCGGCGCCAGCAAGGGAGGGCTCAGGGATCACCCCCAGCAAGCACTCCCATCCCACCTCAGAATGCCCAGGGCTGGCAGGTCGCAGTTCGGGGACCCTTGGGTGCCGGTGCACCTTGGCCGGACCTGCAGGCGGGTCCCAGGTCTGCTTTCCATCCAGCCCCTGCCACCCAGTGTGTGTGAGGGTCGTGAGGTCGTGCAGCTCGCCCACCGCAGCCTCGGGGAAGGGAGCCGCACGGAGGTGGGGGCGGGGCGCCGGCTGCGAGCACGCTGCGGGGAAGGGGACGGGGGCGGGGGCGGCGCTGGCCCCGGCAGTCGGCCCGCCGCACTCACCGCACTTTGGCCGCCACCGAGGACATAGCCTCGCTCCGCAGCGCCCTCCTCCGGGAGGCGACGGCGCCCATGGTCGAGGCGGCGGCGCATCCCCAGGCCTCAGAGCGCGCCCCGCGCCCGTCGCCTCCGTCGGGGGAGCCGCGCC
This sequence comes from Eubalaena glacialis, assembly GCF_028564815.1. Lineage (NCBI taxonomy): Eukaryota > Metazoa > Chordata > Mammalia > Artiodactyla > Balaenidae > Eubalaena > Eubalaena glacialis. Next base: position 1,247,563 of record NC_083724.1, on the reverse strand, counting down.
GCGCCGAAGATCGGGCTCGGGCTCGGGCTCGGGCTCGGGCTCCGGTTCGGGACCCGCATGGCCGCGCCGATCCCTCCGCGCGCCCCGCCGCACCGAACAGCACTGCCAGGCCCGGGGGTGGCGCTCCGCCCACCGCGACGTCAGGGCCGGGGCGGGGCTCGGCGGGGCCCGGCGGGGCCGCCCCCGTTACGTCAGGGCTGGGGTCGGACCGTCCACAGCCACGGCAGGGCGAGGAAGGCTCCGCCCACCGTAACGTCAGAACCGGGCGGGGCCCAGAAGGGACTAGGCTGAAGCCCCGCCCACCACGCCGGCAGTAGGTGGGGGGGCGGGGGGCCCGGGGGGCCCGGGGGGCCGGGTTGGGCGGCGGGGGGCGGGACCAACCGTCTCTCCGCCCTCTCAGCGCTGCCTCTGGAGCTGGGAAACTGAGGCCTGCGGTCCCCTGACCACAGGGTCCTGGGCCCTCCGGTCAAGGGTCTCCCTGCTCTCGCAGACCCACGTGCCCTGCCCGAGATCTGCAGGGATCGTGGACTCCAAAGTCATAGAGCTGACAGGTCTCCTTTTTTGTACAAAAGGACCCCCCTGGCGCTATTTAATGATCTGAGAAGTACGGTGTGGGCATCATCTTAGGGAAGACTCTTGTGTGTACAGAATGGAAACAATGCCTGAGAGCTCGGGAGGGCCTCATCCTTGGTTTGGGGGGATCCCAGCTGCACCCCAGACCTTGGGTGTCCTGCCTGCCTGGCTTGGGGTCCTGGGGTCCCCACATGGTGACCACGCCCCCCTGCAGCCTCACTACTGTGCGGCTGCCCATCTTGGTGCTGCCCCCTGCCCCGGGGACCTCGGCACAGGGACCACATGTCCCACACGATCAGATCTACCTTTATTGACAGGCTAAGCAGAAGCATCAGGGGCTCTGACATCTCAGAGGCCTCAGGGGGCCCGCAGGGGCCGACACAGCCCCCCAGGACTGCTCTGTGTGCAGGGGATGCCAGGACCCAGTGCCCCACCAGGAGCGGCCAGTGCGGAGAGGCCCCCAGCCACTCCAACACCGGCCGGCAGGGCCCTGGGCCCCAGCAGGGTCTCCCTGGCAGGCTGGGGAAGAGCTGCAGGAGCTGCACGAGCTGGTTCTCTGAAACGCACCCACGGGAGATGCTGGCTTCAGGGCGCATCAGAGCAGAGACCTCTGCCCGTCTTGGTCAGAGAGCCAGGGGGGATGAGGAGTCCTGGGATGGTTCGGGGGAAGCCAGACGGGAGTGCCGATGCCGAAACGAGGGCTCGTCCTCCTGGAAGCAAACCGCACACGGTCAAGGTCCAGGTGGGGGCAAGCCAGGAGGGCAGCAGGGAGGGAGCAGCTGGCCTGCTCGGGAGCCCTCAGAGCTGGCAGCTCAGCTGAGGCACACAGGGTGCCCGGGCAGCTCACCGAGTCGGAGCCCAGGCCGGCTGGGGCACTCTGGAAGTCCTTGGGGCCGCCCAGCAGCACCTCCTCGTATTCAGTCTGGTAGTCAGACTCATCTGGGCAGAGAGCAGGGCCATGCAGGTATCCTCTTGAGAGCAGGGGCAGGGGCCGGCATGGGTCCCCATATGCAGCCTACCAGGTCCAGGGGCTGCTAGAGGGAGCCTGGTGGCCAGGGCGGCTTATTGAGAGTGTCGAGGGTCAGGAGAGGACATTGCCACTACCATCCTCAGCTGTGTGGGCATATGGCCCGGGGTCCAACTCACCGTCCGCTGCAGCCACCTTGGCAGGCTCGATACGTGATATGATCTCAGCAAGGTCCGTGAAGGAGGCGTTGGGGCAGGTGAGCACCTGGGGGGCAGAGGCGAAGGAGACGTCTGGCCAAGCCCCTGACCGCAGCCGGCCCCACCCTCTCTATGACCCTCTGTGGTCCCAGCCCTGGAGTGCGGGTGGGGTACGGATGACAGGCAGAGTTCTGAGCAGCCCCCCACCCAGAGCGACATCGTCTCCCACGTGAGCACTTCAAGGGTGGAGAGTCAAAGGGGGGCAGAGGCCAAGAGACAGCCCCCCAGGGCCGCTGCCCTTGCCCTTGTCTTCTGGCCCCTGGGGCGGGGCAGGGGAACCTGCAGGCCTGAGCAGTTGAGAGGGTGTGCCAACGTGCTGCTGGCTGCAGGGAGCCCTGGCTCTTTTTTGGATTGGGCAGCAGAGGACGGGTCACAGGAGTGGGAGAGGAAGGAGGGGCGCCAACTCAGGCACTCACATTGCACGCCTTCACCTTGCTCGTCCCCTGCCGATCCTGCAGCATCTTCTCCAGCACGCCACTGCGACCCCAGATGTCAAACACCGTCCGGCCGTGCTGGTACCCCACCTCCTGCACACACACCGGGAACCCCGTGACCGGGGCGCGAGAGCAGGGAGGCCTGGGAGGGGCAGCCGGCCTGGACACGCACGCAGATCTCGTGGAACTTGCCGAAGTCCAGGGTGCCGTAGCCGTCGATGGGGGGGGGGGGCGCAGGTACCCGCAGTAGTCGCTGCTCTTCACCGTCTCCAGCTGCCGGACGCAGCACACGTAGGCCAGGCGCGTCTGGATCTCCGCCATGTTCAACACCTGCCGTGTCACAGCCCCTGAGCGTGGCTCTCCTGTCCCCGCGTGGCCCCTGGCCTCCATCTGGGCACAGCCACTGAGTCTCCTGCCCTGGCCTTTCCTTCCCCTCCCCTCCCCCCCAAGGGGAGGCTATTTCTGCTAGGCCTGGGGGGAGGCTGGGCACCCAGCCAGGGGTCCTGGGGTGTGTGGGGCCTTTAGGCCTGGCTCCTTTCCCAGAGCTGGTCCCAGGCGGGCAGGGATGGTGAGTGAGTGACCACCACCCTCCTGGACCCAGAGCCTGGAAGGTGCACCCCCCCTCCCTGCCCATCTCAGGGTTTCAGGGACACAGGCGCCAGGATGTGGGGAGGAGCAGCTGGGGTAGGCAGGGCTGGGCCCCCACCTTGACCTTCGTGGCCAAGGGATTCCAGCGCTTCCACAGCAGCCACCACCCGGAGAGCACATCCCCGTAGTTGGTGAGGTCTGTCTCATCCCGGCTGCCCGCGTCGATGGCAATCACCACCTCTGCCCCCATTGACCTGGCCACATCCGCTGGGGAGGAGGTGGCCTGGTCACCAATGGGGACAGGTACGCAGAGCCCCAGGTGGGAGCATGGCTGGGGTGATGGGTCAGAGCTGGGGGAAGTTGGGGTGGAGCCAGGGCTGGGGGCAGAGCCTGCCCGAGAGGCGCTGAGAGTGGGGGGATGGGGGTGAGGGTTTGGAGGGTGGGGAGGGTCTCCTCTCCACCCTCACACCTGGGCCTGCGGAGGGGGTCGGCCAAGCGCACAGAGCTGTCCAACAGGTGACAGGTGTGCCCCAGGAGGGGCCTTGCCCACAGCAGACCCGACACCTGCAGGCTGTTAGTTCTGACTGTGGGCACAGACAGGCCCTAATTGCGGCCGGCCCCTCTACCTGGCCTGGTTCTGAGCGCTGCTGAGCCGACAAATAGAGCCATCTGCTGGGAGCACGCGGTGCCGAGCGTGCGCACGTCTGTACTACCCCCGGCGCGCAGGAGCGGTGGGGCTGAGGCAGGGCCGGGCGGCCCCTCCCCACCCGCCACGGTACCTGGGAGATTGTTGATGTAGCCCCCGTCCATCAGCAGGTGTCCATCTTTGGGGTCGCAGAGCGGGGGCATGTAGCCCGACAGGGACATGCTGGCACGCACATACCTCCACAGAGAGCCTGGGAGGGAGTCCAGAGGGATTGGGGGAGAGGAAAGGAGCCTTTCGCTGCCCAAGGTGAGTTCCTGCCCTGGACCCTCGGCTCAGAGCCTCGCCGACGTGGGTCCTGAGCCCTGCACATCCAGCCTCCGGCGGAGAGCACCAGGCCTGGGCAGATGACACCCTTCCTGGACATCCTCCCCCTCGGACGGAGCCCACGGGGGCCGGGCTGGCTCTGGGCCTCCCCACATCTCCCCTTGCCGTGACCTTCTGCCAGCCCTGCCACCCCACTCACTTCTAAGCAGACACGTTTCAAGGGGCTCCCAAAACACTCTGGCCTGGAGAAGGGCCTCAGCCGCCCACCCACAGATGGGCTCTCTCCTCGGCATGCCGCTCCGACCCACACGCAGCTGTGACCCACGTGGGCCCTCACTCTGCCCCCGTCCCATCTCTCCCTCTCCCTGTGCACCCTTCAGCCTTCGGGCCCAGAGCAGAGGCATCTCTGTTCACATCTCCCCGAGCCTCTTGCCTCCTCTGGGGGATCCTGGGGCTTCCCTGGGCCTGGCCTGGAACTGGCCCCTTAACGCCCCTCCCCTGAAGCTACTCTGCCCCTGCTGGGGAGCCCGCACCCCGGGAGGAGGTGCTCACCGTCTGTGTGGACCCGCATGGCAGAGGCTGTGATGTCCGTGGTGACGGTGAAGTAGGGGATCCACAGGTCCTGTGAGGGGAACGGGACTCAGAGGGACCACCCCCGGCTGCCAGCCCTCGACCCTGTGGGCCCAGGGCGTCCAGACCCAGGCAGGCTGAGGCCGTGGGCTCTGCTGGGGCTCCCCAGGTGGTCCCTGCCAGGGGGTGCACCTCGATCTGCCTGTCCTTGAAGACGCTGCAGATGCTTCTGTTGAAGCCAGCCCCCGAGAACACGGAGGTGATGGGGTAGGTCAGGTCCAGCATGGTCTTTACCATCGACGTCACATCCTGGGGGGTGGCAATGGGGGCACGTGTGAGGCCCCTGCAGAGGAGAAGGGGCTCACCCCCCACCGCCCCCCCAGGCACCGGCAGCAGGCGACCCCGAGGGACCACCAAGAGCCTGCGTCAGGAGAGGGAGCAGGGACCTGGGCACACACATGCGCCTTTTGCGAACAGAAGCCTGTGGGGAGCAAACACTGTGGCCTGAATGGCAGGGCCTGGAGGTCCCAGGGGAACGCCCGCTGACCCCTGGCAGGCCCGGCCAGCTGGGCCCTCACCGCCCGCTCAGCGGGGATGGCTCAAGGCTCACTGGGACAAGGCCCGTCCAGGACCAGGGCCAGCTGAGTGTCCACCACTGCCCCTCCGGGCTGGCCCGGGCTTGGCCTTCACACTCCACCGTGGCAGACGCTCCATCCCTCCGATCCTGGGAAGCAGCAGCCCTACCAAGGGCCCTCACTGCCAAAGCCCCGTGATCTCTGGTAGGACCGAGGCCCATCCTTCCTTGGTGAGGATGGGGGCCAGTGAGACCTGCGAGCACAGGACACGGGACCAAGAATGCCTGATTCCTCAGGGGTCAGGGATGGAGAGAAAGGGTCCTCCTTGCCTCTGTGTGGACAGACGCTGGGACGGGCTATAAGGGGGGGTGAGCCCCCAGCTGGGGATGAGTCATGCGCCCCCCCCAGCGGCGCACACTGAGACTCGTGGACGAGTAGAAGGCACACACGTGCCCCTGGAGGACAGGGAGCCCGGACAGCCTGGGACATCCCCGGCGTCCTCTGCAGTCAGCAAGGCCCTCACTCCCGAGGAAGCCCTTGCCCAGCACCACAGCCACCCCACCGTGCCCCCTCCACGTGCCAACAGGTGGGACCACAGAGCAGCCTGGGGGGTCCATCCCCCACGCACCACAGGGTGGCTGCCCAGTGGGCTCCCTTGGCCCAGCGCAAACTTGGTGGCAGGACATGACGCCCAAAGCTCCTTGGCTGTTCCCACACCCGTACCAGACCAGCAGAGGTGAGGAAGGGAGAGGTCTGCCCGACCTGCACGCGGACCCTTGCTGAGGCTAGAGCACCGTCCCCCACGGCCACTGCCCTCGGAGGCTGTCCTTAGTGACCGGAGCCGAGCAGCCCGCAGCCCCCAGGGAAACTGGGCACTTTGGGGATGTGTGGATTGGGCAGATGGCCTGCTCTGAGAGCTTCTGCTCAGAGGAGGCCCATCTTTTCTTTTAAAAATGAGAATGCCAACACTTCTGAGCCCGCTCTTGGTTTCAGCCAGGGCTCCATCCTGCTCCACAAAAAGCCAGCAGAGCCCTGAGAAGGCCAGACTGCAGCCCGCCCCCTCCCTTGCCCACAGCCCCCCTGCCCCGGGTGGGTCCCCAGATCCTGGATTGTCCCCTGGCGTCCATTCACTGCAGGGCCAACTGTACCAACAATGTATATTTCTTACTTTCTGTGTCCCTGATGCTCTGGCATTTGGGGTCCCGCACACCCGGGGAGAGAGACAGACCCGGGCTCACCCAGCCCTTCCAGAGCCCACACCCGACCACCTCTGTCTAACCCACACCCCAAGCCTGAATCACCCAGGGCCAGGTGCCAGGCAACTATGCCCAGAAACCCGCCGGAATTATTCGAACGGGCAGATCTTAAGCTGTGTGCCCTGCCCTGCCTTGCCCTTCCCACAGAAACCCCAATAAGGGCCACGACCTAGGCCTTGCCCCCTGCCTGCCTACCGGCACTGGTGCCCATGGCCTGTGGGGTGGGCGTGGAAATGCGGGGAACTGTGGGTGCCCTAACCTCTCCTCAGCCACCTTTACAACTTAAGACCAGGCACGAACCGGAGCGCATCCCACAACGCTGACGCCCTTGCTTCTCTGTGCCCTCCCTCCCCCAACAAGCCATGCTCTGAGGCCAGAGCCCTGCAGAGCCACATCCGTTCTCGACGCCCTCCTGCCATCCCTGGCCCTGCAGGGCCCCTCATCTCAGCCCACTGCTTGGCCCGGATCCGTATCTGGCTGTAGTTCCGCTCCTCAGAGTACAGGGCGCCCATGAAGGCCCCGATGGACGTCCCTCCGACCATGTCCACAGGGATGCCGCACTCCGTCAGGGCCCGGATGATGCCGACCTGGGCACAGCCTCTACGCCAACAGGAGGATGGAGCAGGAAGTCAGCGCCGCCGGGTCGCCAGGACCCCAGGGACGGCCGTCCCGTTCCACCCCACCCCTCAGTGCCCGAGTCCTGCACATGCCACGGAGAGAGGGGCAAAGATGCCAACTCAGAGAGGGAGTGGGACGCTCCCGAGAGGCAGCCAGCACTCAGCCTCCTCCACCCGCTGGCATCTGGGAGGCTGTGAAGCTGAAACAACAGGCTTTGAACAGACTTGGGCGGGTGGGGAGGCAGGTGGAGGCCCCCAGCGCAGCCCCCAGGGCCGGACGAGCCACCACCGGAAAGCAGCGCCGGCTGAGACCATTCTGGCCACTGTTCGTGTGTGACGTCCACCACACAACCAGAAATAGCATGTGTGAGAAGAGAGCGTGTGACTGTAGCCAGGAAGAGGGACAGACAGTGGAAGTGGACAGAAGCAACACCCAAGTTCTAGAACTGATGATTGACATTGAGCCTCAGGTTCAAGGAGCATTCTAAATGCTGAGCATAAATTAAAAAAAAAAAAAAAATCCTACATTGTTGAAAACCCAAGATGAATAAAACTTTAGACCAGGCTGAGAACAAAAAGGCATGTTGCCTCCAAAGGGTCAGCACACACAGAGCTGACCTCCCCTGCCCCGCGCTGGCTGCAGAGGTCACGGACTTACCATCTGGCCCTTCACAGACAATGTCTGCTGGCCCGTAAGTTAGGAAAGAAAGAACAGTTTAAATCAAAGAGAGTAAAATTAAGGAAATAATAAAGAGCAGAAATTAATGAACCAGAAGACAAACACATTATAGAGAGGGTCCTCAAAGGTAAAAGCTGGTGCTTTGAAAGGACTAATTCAGGTAAGGCTGGTAAGACTGATCCACAAAAGTAAAAAGCGGGGGATAGAGAGAGGCGGACAGGGTCGGGGAGTGGAGGGGGAGGGAGAAAAAGACAGAGACAGAGAGACAGAGACGGAGAGAGAGAGAAAGAGGGAGGAGGAGGGAGACAGAAGGTCTTAATAACCAATATCAGGACTGAGAAAGGGAACATCTGTACAGATGCTCCAATTAAAAAGGTAAGAAGCTAGTGTGAGCTTCATGCCTTAAGTAGGAAAAATCAGATAAAACGGACACATCCCTAGACCAACATAACTTACCAGACCTGACGCTAGAAGTAGAAAACCTGAAGAGTCCAATAACCATCAAAACAACTGAATCTTTAATTTCCAAATCCTCACAAAATTTCATGTCCGGATGGTTTTACTAGTGAACTGTACTAAACATGTAAGGAAAAACAACACAAACCACCTGAAACCTTCCAGAGAACAGGGAAAGCAGCAGCACCTTCCAATTCAGTTTTGAAGGCAGCAAACAAACCTGCCTACCTTTCAAGAAAGGACAAGCATGGCCCACCTTGCTCAGACCCAAGGGGTCAGGTGACACAGAAACAGGGCCACATGCCACAGGCAAATGAGTCCATCCCAAGGAGGTGATGTTTGATGTTACTTTAAAATCACTCAATGTGATTCACCATATTAACAGAATAAAGGAGCAGAATCACACAATCCTGACAGACCCATAAAAACAACCACCCGTGATAAAAACTCGGCAAACTAAGAATAGAAGGAAACTTCCTCAGTCTGATAAAGGGCATCTACAAAACCCAACAGCCAAGACGGCAGAGATGGCACTTAACGCTTAAAGGGAATGCTTTCCCCAACACTCACCACCTCTGCTCAGCTCTGTGCTGGAAGCTCTAACCAGTGCAACAGGCAAGAAAAAGAAACAAAGGCATTTATGTATTTTGGAAAGAAAGAGGAAATACTGTCTTTATTCTCAGAAGAATAAAGTGCAAAAAAACTACCAAAAAAGGTACTGGAAGAAGTGAATTTAGCAAGGTTGTAAGTCATGACATCAATTTACAAATATCATTTGTATTTCTACATACTGGCAACAAACAATTTAAAATGAAATTTAAAACATACCATTTAGGGCTTCCCTGGTGGCGCAGAGGTTAAGAATCTGCCTGCCAATGCAGGGGATACCGGTTCGAGCCCTGGTCCGGGAAGATCCCACAGGCTGCGGAGCAACTAAGCCCGTGCACCACAACTACTGAGCCTGCACTCTAGAGCCCGCGAGCCACAACTACTGAGCCCACAGTCCACAACTACTGAGCCCGCGTGCCGCAACTACTGAAGCCCACGCACCTAGAGCCCGTGCTCCGCAACAAGAGAAGGCACCGCAATGAGAAGCCCGCGCACCGCAACGAAGAGTAGCCCCCACTCGCTGCAACTAGAGAAAGCCCGCGCGCAGCAACGAAGACCCAACGCAGCCAAAAATTAAATTAATTAATTAATTAAAAAAAAGAAAGTTAAAAAAAAGACTTGTATTCAGACTATACAAATAACTCCTCTAACTAAATAGCAGAGGGCAAGCCACCTGTGAGAGAGGCGCGTGGAACTTGATGACCAAGAGGCACCTGGAGCTTGAGTCCAGGGGTGCAGATCAGACTCTCAGTGAGGCACGGCCTCCCACCAGGGGCGTGGCCACAACTTACACCCCGGACCATACCAAGGGTGACAGAGATGTGGGCAGCCCGGACTCTCAAAACCGCCAGTGGGGGTGTAAAACTGTTCAGCTACCCCGTGGACAGGTAATTCCACTCCTAGGTATTAGCCCGAGAGAAGAGCACATGTGTCCACGGGAAAGATCTGTACAAGAACGCTTGTAGCCGTTCTGTGCTCAGTAACCAAACCCAGAAAACAACGCAAATGCCTGTGGACAGGAGGAGGAGGAGGAGGATGGCACAGCCCGGGGCCCACAGCGTCCCACGCGGCGACGCCACAGGCGCGGTCAGGGCACACAGACAACCTCAGAGACGTGGAGTCCACGGGACCAAGCTGACGCAGGCCGGCACGGCACGGAACGGAAAACTAAGCAAGCATTATTATTCTCAGAGAAATTCAAACTGTACTACTAGGACACGCAGAAAAAACTGAAAAAAGCACTCAAACATTAGAAACATCTCAGCAAAATAGATCAATCAGAAGATACATTTGAGAAAAATCACCCAGAAAGTAGAACAAAAAGACAAAGATGGAAAACTTGGGAGAGAAAAGAAAAGGTAGGCGCATGAGAGGATGAGGGGTCATCTGGATGGTGATCCAGAAGAGAGAGGAGGGAGCAGGGGGTGTGGGCCTCATCCAACACTCCCAGGGTTGAAGCTGATGAATTTCCGAATTTGAAAGGGCCCACTGGGGGTCTGCCCAGCCTAATGGGGGAAAAGAAGACACCCAGGCACATCATCAAGTACTTCCAGAAACACAAGAGTGAAGAGAGTCTCCTACAAGATCCAGAAGGAACAGGCTTCGTGAATAATACGACACTGAACTTCAGAACAGCAATACTGGAAGCTAAAAAGATGATGGAACCACACCTTAAAATTCTCAGGGAAAATTATTTCCATCTAGAATTCCATAACCAAACTGTCATGCAAGTGTGAGAGCAGGATGAGGGTACTTTCTGCTAAGCATGGTGTTGAAACTTTTCCCTCCCATGCATCTTCTCTTAAGGAAATTCCTAGAGTATGAACTCCACCAAAATCAGGAATGTACCAAGAAAGAGGAAGACATGGTATCCAGAAGTGGAGTTGGACACAGGAGAGAGACAAAGGCAGTTCCCAGGATCATGGTGAAGGGAAACTCCAAGGCAACATCCCAGCAGCATGACTGGGGAGCAACCAGCAGAGCTGAGAGGCCGCTGCAGAGTGAGTTCAGCAGAGATGACTTGGTGGGCTGAGCACACTGAGGGGGGCTGCGTCTCCAGCAGCATCTGGGGTGGGCTACTGAGCAAACGGCAACTGCCGCAATTATTACTCTGAGCAGGGAGACACAGCCGTATGTACGGTAGGATAAGGCTTAAGGAGGGAGACACAGCCGTATATACGGTAGGATAAGGCTTAAGGAGGGAGACACAGCCGTATATACGGTAGGATAAGGCTTAAGGAGGGAGACACAGCCGTATATACGGTAGGATAAGGCTTAAGGAGGGAGACACAGCCGTATATACGGTAGGATAAGGCTTAAGGAGGGAGACACAGCCGTATATACGGTAGGATAAGGCTTAAGGAGGGAGACACAGCCGTATATACGGTAGGATAAGGCTTAAGGAGGGAGACACAGCCGTATATACGGTAGGATAAGGCTTAAGGAGGGAGACACAGCCGTATATACGGTAGGATAAGGCTTAGCTCCAAAGAAGACCCACCTTGCTGTAAGGCAAACAGTGAGCACTGGCTGACTAGGGAGGGGACCACACCGGGATCCTGTGCTGAGGAGGAGGATAGACGGAGGATACATGACAGAGACGGACAAACAGACTTTGACCCTGTGCATATGTGGGGGCGGTTAGGAACTTAGTCATCTAAAACTGAAAAAAATGAAATAGATAAACAACAGGGTCCTACTGCATAGCACAGGGCACTATATTCAATACCCTGTAATAATCCATAGTGGGAAAGAACATGAAAAACAACATATGTATACTATATATATATATATACACACACATACACACACACACATATATAAAACGGAGTCACTGTCCCGTGCACCTAAAACCAATACAACATTGTAAATCAACTATGCTTCAATAAAAAAAAAAAAAGAAACGTAAATGAGAAAAGAGCTGAAGAAAAGTTGGAAGTGACTGTCTATGGGATATTGTCTGTGGGATATCTCTGGATTTGTTGGTGGGGCAGGTTGGGCAGAAGACTGCTGTGTGTTATACAGATACCGTATGGCCTTACAGAATGGCCACATGGCTTTTAAACTAAGTATTACTTTAACTAAATTTTCATTAAAAATGCTGCTGCAAACCAGGTCCAAGTCTGGGCCAGCTGCTCCAGGGCACCTCACTGCAGAAAGTAGCCTGAGTGCTCCCCCCATCCTGGCAACTTTGGGTAAATCACCTGATTTTCTAGGCCCACTGGCTCAGCTTTCAGGTAAAAACATGGCACTACACGATGCCCCCAAATCATCCGAAATAAACGAGCAGAGTACTCATTACTTCACCACCCAGGCCAGGCCGCACTCAGGGTGCCAGGGTCAACACGTGCAGGGCGTTCCACCCCGGCCCGCTGCCTACAGACCGTGGGATCCCTCCCCTGCAGCCCAGCCCTCGGAGAGAGGCCACAACGTGCGCTGTGAAGGAAGAGGAGGCCAGTGAAGAGGCTGGGGGTGAGGAGGCGGGGTCTCCAGGAAGGGCAGGCCCTCCCGTGTCCACCCCACTTTCCTGGCTGTAAGGGTCTCAGGCCAGAACTTCGAGCCTCAGAGTCTCCAATGGTGGGGAAGTGAGGAGCATGAATCCAGCTAGACAAGCAGTTTTGAGGCTCATCTGCATCATTTCTCTGACCCTCTCCAGCTACAATCAGCCGAGGAGCAGAGGGGCCGGACACGAGCACAGCCCCGACCCTGCAGCGTGCACGCACACAGCGACTCCAGCTCACTCTGGAAGGGACGTCCTCGGGCCAAGGGCGTGGTGAGCCAGGCTCCTCCGTCAGGCCCTGGGGAGAGGTGGCCAGCACGGTAAGCAGGGCTGGCACCCAGCCCTGGCACTCAGGGAGCCTCGCTGCAGTGCCGGGGAAGCGGCACAAGCCCGCCAGCCCAGCGACTGGCCTGACGTCCTCCGAGGCCAGGGGTGTGAGGGGCTCCACCCCACAGGGCACCCCTGGCCCTGGGACCTGGCCCTCAGAGGGGCGGGGGTCCAGCACAGGTGCTGCAGGAGGTGCTGCCTTGCCCCTTCTCACGCCGACCGGTTCACCCCGGGGCCTTGGCCTGTCACACCCTCACCACACACCTGCCCCTCCGTTTCTGCCCCACGTGTATTTTTCTCTTTAACCAAGGTCAGGAGAAGGGCAGCAAGCGTCAGGACAACTTGGGGTACGAGTGGCTTGGGTTAAAAGTCCTTAAAGGAACCCACCAGCCCAAGAAACTAAAGGCTGCTTCACGAGGGTCGTGAGCAGAGCAGATCATTGTTCCATAAAGTGTGCATTAAAATGGAAAGAAACGCACCCGCAGCCCAATGGAAAGACTGGCAAAGGATCAGAACAGAGTTTTCAGAAGAGGAGACGATCAGAATGAGAAATACATTCTCTTGCACTGTCTTCGTGGAAGGAGGGGACCCGGCCCGTGGGAAACACTGCCGGGCATGTGCGCCAGCCCAGCCTGGGGAGGAGGGGCGCACGCGCACACGTACCCACGCGTGGCCCGTGGGAAGGGGTGGGACTCACCTCGCTCCCCCTCCCCCGAGTACCAAGGCGATGGCGTTGCCGGTCAGCACCCGCGCCAGGCGGGAGACGTCCGAGTGCCGGTCCGGGGGCCTCTGGCAGACCCGCTCGTACAGCTCCACCTGCGCGAGAGGCCGGCAGACGCGGAGGGCTGGGCCGAGTTCCCACACCCGACGTGACCTGGCTGTTCTCCCCCACTCCTGACCCAGAGCTCCTCCTGGACGCGGCCGGTGGGTCTGATCCCGACCCTGTCGTCACCTCGGCGCCCGGGCTCACCTGGGAGGGCTCTCGGGGTGGGGCGGGCAGTGCGGGCAGCTGGGCCACATGCCGACGGGCCCAGCCGAAGCCCACCAGCCCCGAGGTGGAGGCAGACGCCGCTGGCAGGGTGCCTCCACCAAGCTGCGGGGCTGGGCGGGCCGCGGCCAGCCGGCGGCCCCTGCGCTCCCACCACGGCCTGCGCCCAGCCGCCAGGGCTGAGGACCCCTGAGGAGGAGGTGCCTCAGGATTTGTGTGCTTTTCTGTCCAAAGGAGGAAGCAGTGCCAACGTGAGGCCACCGGGCTCTCCGAGGCCTCAGCTGAATGCGAGCGCCCAGGCCCATCGCTCTGGGCTTCGGCCCCCCGTAGGGGCTCCCCCATCTGGGGGGCATGTCACCCTGTGGCCACGGGAATCCGAAGACCAAGCTCAAGCAGACGTGAGTGCGCAGGAGTGGGTGAGCCCCTGGAGAGCAAGCGCCCTCGTCAGGGCCAGCGGGCTCAGAGCGGAGTCAGAGGGAAACGGCCCGAAGCAGGTCGCCGGGGCCCCCAGCCGCCCCGGGCCTCACCAGCTTGGGCAGGCCCCTCCTGGAGAAGACGCGGCGAGGGCAGCAGAGGTGCAGGTGGCCGGAGCACCAGCCCCGCATGTTGAGCCACTCCACAGTGCGGGCCGGCGCAGGCCCGTCCTCCCGGTGCAGCAGGACCACCTGCTTCTGGGCGCGCACAGCCGAGGTCTCCAGCATCCGCTCCGGCTGAGGGAGAGCGGAGCCCCGCGTCAGGCAGCCCAGCAGAGGCCGCAGGCTTGAGCAGGACAGAGCCGAAGGCCAGCACGGGGCTGTCCACAGAGGTCCCACGCTGGATGCCGCCTCACCTCCCAGCCCAACACAGGTCTTGGCCTTGGCGGGTGGTACCCTGGTCTGAAGACCGACCCGGCTGTGGTATGCTTGGCCCTTCCTCTGTGAAGCTGTGACCCAGGGGGTGCGGGACTGGGTGAGGGGGCATGAGGGAGCTCCGGGGGCCTGCAGGAAGGGAGGCGGCGCACACACCACAACCTTCTTTTGCAAACACTCCCCCACAAGGGACCACCACTCCTGGTAAGAACAGGAACCCACATCGGAGATGACGAGTTTGTAGCTGTCCCAGGACCGGGGTGGAAGTGTGAAATGAGAACAGACGACGGGGCAGAGGAAGGAGGTGGGGAACACAAAGCAAAGGGACAACGAGAGTCCACTTCACACCCAGGAAGTTGGGAACACAGGGGACGGACAGTGCAGAGCAGGGAGCCCCAGGCCTCGCCCACATCACACGCACAACAGGAGTGCAGTCTGGCAGCTCCCTGAACCTGAGGACACACAGCCTCTGCCGCTCGGCAGCAATCCCAGGTGGCGCCCTGGAGACACCCCTTCACACGCGTGTAGTGGAGTAACTGCACAGCCCGCTGGCGGAGAAGAGGCAGACGGTGGGGCACTCACAAACAGAAACTAAACAGCCATAAGATGAGTGAGACGATATGGATAAAATTCAAAAGTGTCAGTGTTGAGGAAAAAGGAAACTTCAAGATGGTATAAACTAGAACACTATTTATATAAAAAAAAAAACCGTGCCATATACACACATAGTAAAAATCTGAAACACGGACAGAGGCTCTGACTTTACAAGAGCCTCTGCCTTGTAAAGTGGCCACTGGCCACTTTGGGGTACCTGCCTGCCTCTGCTAAAACAACCGTCACGGGTAAACACGGCAAAATGTTTCCAAAATGTGTAGAGCAAATACCTGGGTGAATGCTCTTATTATCCATCCCTTCCTGAGTTGTTGAAATACTTCATTCAGAGGAAAAGAGAGAAACAAGGGGTCTGAGAAGAGAGTGGGGCCCCCCTCCCGCCAAGACCTGCCCAGCCTGTAGCCCTCTGACCACGCCCACTGCCTGGCCCAACCCAGCAGCCGGCCCGGCCCGCCCCCGCCTCCCAAGCCCTGGCCATGGACCCCACCTGCTGAGGCCCCACCGCCCACTGCCCCACTCCCGCAGGCCGGCTCACCTCGCCCACCGTGGGCTCTTGCTCGCCCAGGCCCACGATAAGGATGCAGTCGGCCTGCCGGATACAGCGCCGGGTCCAGGGTGTGAGCGTGCTGTCCGCCTGGTAGAGCACGAGCCGGTGGATGTCCTCCTGCTGCCCCAGCCAGCTGGACAGCCGGTACTCGTGGATACTGGAAGGCACAGACAGGGGTGCAGACGCCAGGGCGCGTTTCAAGGCCGGGCTGGGACCCACTGAGAGCAGGAAGCCAAGCTCGGCCAGGCTGTTCGACATGGAGGCCGGCGTACCTGTCCAGAGCAGCAGAGCCAAGGCGCTGTTTTACGTTGGCACTGGTCAGCAGCAGGGCGGGGCCTGAAAGCGCAACCACCAAATACGGAAAACCGTGCTGGCAGCTCACACTGGAGGACAAGCAAGGCCCTGCCTTCTCCTGGAGTTTGCTCTTCTGGAAAGCAATGAGCCTTTCAGCACTCAGGAGGAAGTGGCTGTGGCCCTGAAGGAGACCCTCTGGGCAGGTGAGGCTGCAGGGGTGCCGGTGGAAGGGCTGCACCCAGTACAGGGAGGGGCGGCCTCTCTGACCTCAGTCTCCTCCTCTACACACGAAGGGGCTGGATCTCTGCAGCACCGAGACTGTGTGTGCACGGGGGCAGGGAAGCACGAGCTTGTAAAGTGCGAGATTAGACAGCTTCCCAAATCCAAGGCAGCCCGGCTGGCTGGGATCCAGTCAGGTGCGGTTCACCAGTGTCTAGATGCACACGTTTTCACATTTTGTGTCTCTGGGATCAGCGTGCTTCCTCCATCTACAGAGTCTCAGAGCTGCCGTCCACACAGACACAGTTGCTCTCAGCCAGGAGGGCCAGCGTCAGAATATGTGAGAGGGCCGCCAGGGGCAGGGACAAAGCTGAGAGGCCAGCGGCCCTCAGTGTCAGGAAGGCTGCTGGACCGCCCTGAGGATGCGGAAGTCCCGCTGCTGCAGGAGGAGCCGGGGCCTTCCCCATGGCTTCCTTCTTACACCCGCACTTACACCCGAGCTTCCCCGAGGGCTTGTAATCAGAAGGCGAGAGACAAGAAATCACCGCCTTGTGTTTAACTGGCAGCACCTGCTTTCCTGGAGGCACAAGCGTAAGGGCGCGTTTCACAGGGTGGAGCCCTGTGATGCGGCTGGACTGACCTGTGCGTCTGTGCAGCTCTGACTCAAACGGCAGAAGCCGGCTGATGTGGGAAAGCAACTCCTCTGGGGGCTCGGGGCAAAGGGCGCTGGTCCCCCTGGGGGCTGCAGTCCTGCTCTGGGGGTCAGGCCAGGTCGGGCCAGGCCGGGAAGAGCTTCCAGCTCGAGTTGGTCACCCCGCATGGGTCTGACAGAGAGAGGGAGTCCTCTCGGGGCTGACGCCTCACGTGCCTGCGAGGGCGGGCACTCCTGGGCACTGCAGTGGCTCACCCCGTCCACCTCTCGGACATCTAGGACGAGGCGGGACAGGCAGGCCGTGTCTGGCTGCAGGAACACTGAGGAGCCCAGCCCTGAGGTCCTCAGGGGGCCCCAGGCTGGGCTCTATCTGGCCCTCAGTGCACGTCTCCTGCTCTGGGCCCGCCTGCCTGGACTCGGAGGGTTCTGAGGAGGCCCTCGGGAAAGTGTGGAGCCCCCCAGAGGTGGTGCTCTGGGCTCTCAAGGCGCGGGCTGCAGCCCCAGCCAGTCAGGAATGTGGTGACCAGCCCCGTCCCTGGGAGGGTCTGCTTAGGGCCCAGGTCACGGGCAGGTCCAGGGCAGTGCGTGGACACGGGGTGACTCGTAGGCACTCATGTGTCGGCTCTGCTGGGCACGGCTGCTGCTCCAGGACAGATCTGGCCTGGACAGTCACTGCCAGCCTGGCTGTCACACGGCCTCTCTCCCAAACTCTGGAAGCCAGAGGAAGTGGACACCTTCACAGGTGGAAGAAAAGGACCACTGGCCTAGATCCTCACTCTAAAAACACCCTCCACAAATGTGGTCACCTGACTGTCAGCAAAAGAGCACCGCAGGGCAGAGTCCAGTCCTTCTAAGTGAGGGCTCTGGGTCAGCTGAAGAGCCTATAGAAAAATGAATCCCGACTCTACCTCATATCATCACCAAAATCAATCTCCAATGAATTGTAAACTTGAAAGGTAAAACCATAAAGTTTTTAGAAGAACCTCTTCATGATTTGGGGGCAGGATGAAATTTCTTCAATAAAACACAAAAAGCAGTAACAATATACGAAAAAATTGATAAATAAATTGGTCTATATTAGAATTAACAACTTGTGTTTGTCAAAAGATATCATTAAAAGAATAAAAAAAACAAGCCACAGAGGGAAAGATATCTGCAACACTTTCATCCAATAAAGCGACTGTATCCAGATTGCCCATCAACAAGGAAAAGATAACAAACCAATAAAAAGGGTGGGCAACTTGACAGGCACTTGCAAAAGAAGGTATCTCAATGGCCAGTAAACAAACAAACTTCTTAGTTGTTGGGAAATGCAAATTCAGGCCCAAACAAGATACCACTGCACACTCACCAAAATGCACAAAGAGGAAAGGCCACCCGCCCAGCTGCAGAACACACACTCTTCCCTTTCTCCAGGACGGACTGTATGTTAGGCCACAAGACAAGTCCTAAAGAACTTTAAAGACTGGATTTACAGGGACTTCCCTGGTGGTCCAGTGGTTAAGACTTCTCCTTCCAATGCAGGGGATGCAGGTTCGATCCCTGGTCAGGGAGACGAGATCCCACATGTCTCGGGGCCAAAAAACCAAAACCATAAAACAGAAGCAATATTGTAACAAATTCAATAAAGACTTAAAAAAAAACAAAAGGACTGGATTTACAGATGTAGAGAACAAACATATGGATACCAAGGCGGGGGGTGAGGGGGCGGGGTGAATTGGGAGATTGGGATTGATATATATACACTATTGATACTGTGTATAAAATAGATAACTGGGACTTCCTTGATGGCGCAGTGGTTAGATTCTGTGGTTAAGACTCCACACTCCCAATGCAGGGGGCCTGGGTTCAATCCCTGGTCAGGAAACTAGATCCCACATGCATGCCACAACTAAGGAGCCCTCGAGCCGCAACTAAGGAGCCCGCCTGCCACAACTAAGATCTGGCGCAACCAAATTAAAATATAATTAATTAAAAAAGAAAAAGAAATGAGAGAAAATGGAATCTTTCTTAAAAAAAAATAAATAAATAAAATAGATAACTAATGAGAACCTACTGCATAGCACAGGGAACTCCATTCAGTGCTCTGTGGTGACCTAAATGGGAAGGAAATCCAAAAAAGAGGGGATATATGTATATGTAAAGCTGATTCAGTTTGCTGTACAGTAGAAACTAAAACACAACATTGTAAAGCACTATGCTCCAATAAAAATTTTTTTAAAAATTGGATTTACACAAAGTATTTTTTCTGATCACAATGGTATGAAACTGGAAAACTCAAAAATATATGGAAATTAAACAACACATGCATAAACAACCAATGGGTCAAAGAAATCACAAGAGAAATGAGAAAATATCTTGAGAGAAATGAAAACAAAAATAACAACATTCCTGGATGTACTGGACACAGCGAAAGCATAGCTAGGAGGGAAGTTTACAGCTACACATGCCTCCTTTGAGGAAGAAGAAAGATCTCTGATCAACAACCGGCTTTGTACCTTAAGTAACTGGAAAAAGAATCTCAAACTAAACACAGAGCTAGCAGAAGTAAGGATATAATAAAGATCAGAACAGAGATAAATAAAACAGAGAATAGGAAAACAGAGAAAAATCAATGAAACCAATAGTTGGTTCTTTGAAAGAGTCAATAAAATTGGCAAACCTTTAGCTAGAGGAATAAAGAAAAAAAGAGAAAAGACTCAAATTACTGAACGCAGAAATGACATTGGGACATTAGCTATTTTACAGAAATAAAAAGGAATACAAGAGAGTACAGTGAGCAATTGCACTAACAAACTGGATAATCTGGATGAAACGGACAAATTCCTAGAAACCCACAACCTACCATGACTGAACCATGAAGAAACAGGAAATCTGAATAGACCTATAACCAGTAAGAAAACTGGACCAGTTAAAAAAAAAAAAAAAAAAAAAAAGCCCTGCATGAGGTGGCTTCACTAGGGAATTTTACCAAATATTTAAAGAAAAATTAACACCAATCCTCCTCGAACTCTTCCAAAAATATTGACTCGGAGGGAACACTTCCTAACTCATTCCACGGGGCCAGCACCGCCCCGCCCCACCAGTACCAAAGTCTCCGTGGGACCAAGATGCCAGGAGAAACTACCGAAGAGCACCTTTGACAATGCAAAATCCTCAGGAAAGAGGAGCTGACCAAACTCAGCAGGGTATTAAGAGGATTACATACCACACCAAGTGGGATTTATTCCTGGAATGCAAGAATGACTCAGCATATGAATATCAATCAATGTAATAAATCACATTAACAGAACAAAGGGGGGGAAGTATGATCATCTCAATTGATGCAGAAAAAGCACTGACAAAATTCAACATCTTTTTATGATATAAACACTCAACAAATTATGAATAGAAAGAAACCTCCTCAACATATTGAAGGCCACACATGAAGAACTGACCGCTAACATCCTACTTGAAGGCGAAGGACTGAAAGCTTCCCCCTAAGATCAGGAACGAGGCAGGATGCCTGCTTTCACTTAACATTGCTAGGATGTCAGTGCCACCCAAAGCCACCAACAGTTCAGTGCAATCCCTGTCAAGATCCCCAGTTCCTCGAAGAAACAGAAATGCGCATGGACACACATGAATGTCACATCAGCACAACACACGGACGCTAACCTCCTGGTCTGGATGCTGTGCTGCAACCTGGGGCAGGGGGTGGTGTGTGGCTCGCGCTTTACTATTTTTACAACTTCCTGTGAATCTGTAATTATTTCAAAATAAAAGGTTTTTTTTTTTTAAAAAAAAAAAAGGGAATAAGCTTTTATGAATCAACACATCTCCACTGTGCAACTGCAGATCTTTCGGGTGTGCCCTGGACAGTCTGACCAACGCCACTGAAAAACGTATGATGTTTTCTACACCCAGAATATTTGTTATGAAACAAAGACCGAGACTAATGGAAATTAATGCTTTCTGTGATTTAAATTTTCCCTTGGAGAATAACTTTTACATATTAAATATTTATAGTAGTATATTCAATTTTATAAATCATTTTCATTTGGCATTTATTTAACGCCTTCTGTTATCAAGTGTCTGTTTCAGGTAGAGCATGTTTTCGCCATATTAAGATACATACTCTTGTCACAATGTGTAGTTCCATAATAGTAATGTAACATTCACTGCACCTATTGTTATATCATTTTTGAAGACACCCCTGAAAGCTTTAGGATAGCCCTATCTCAGAAAATTGACTTATTGTCTCTTACTATGGTCGCTCACAATTATATAAAAACATATACATAAAGTGTTAAGAATATGGAATACTTTATGATTTGGGGAATTCCTAAGAGTTCTCAGGAATTTCAGTTTCTTGTTCTTGAGCCCCCAAACTTAACAGCCGTGGAACTTGGAAACATGACCTAAGCTGCCTGACCCCAGCTGCGGGTGTTCTCCACGTGGTCAGTCGGCTCCCCCAGCCATTGCGGTGTTCCCTCCGAGCAGTGGAGCAGCTGCATGCACCCACCCCAGGCTCACACCCCAAGATGGGCTCCTGCTGGCGGGGGGCGATTCAGGGGTCTCTGTGCCCCTGGAGGCCCCAGAGTTCAGCTGGGAGGAGCAGTGCGGTGTGACTCACACCAGCTCCTGTGAGATAGGGTTTGCCCATCAAGATTGTCCAGAGGCGCCCGTCTCACTGACAGTCGTCTCCCCACCACTGCACCCCTCTCCACCCCCTGCCCAGGGTTTAGCCTTGCGGGCAACACTAAGTGCTCTTTCAGGAGAACCTGGAAGGATGAGAGGCAGGAGGAGGAGGGGGTCCAGCCGGACCTCAGGTGACTTTGGGCAGGGCTTACCGATGGCGCTGAGGGCGTGCTTGAGCTCCAGGGTGAAGGCGGTGAGGGGCACATCCTCTGACACGGGCATGACGGCCACCGTGGAGAGGTTGCTGGCAGGGTTCCCCGAGTCCCACTTGCTGCCTACAGCATGTAGCCCAAACTGGTGACCTGCAGAGCACAAGGGCGTGCGTTGGCCTGCGGAATCGGGCTGCCACTGGCACAGTCTCAGTGTCCCTGGATGTTTCGAGGTGACACCACGGCACACGAGGCCTGGGCAGGAGGAACAGGCACGAGGGTCTGCCCCTAGTCTCCACAACCAGAGCCCCGCCTTTCCCGCTGAAATTATCAACCACACTGTGGCGCCCTTGCGTTTCATACACACCAGGACTGGGCCCACTGAAGGGGACACAGACGCACAGATGCAGAGAAGGCCGTGAGGCCCAGAGAAAACGCAAAGAGTTGAAAGGATTGGCCAGGGGAGGGCCCATCCTCTGACCTGCCCCGCTTCCTGGAGTTCTCCACTGACTGCTCCAGAGACAGTAAACAGCCTGAGGTTTAGGAGATCGACATCCTTCTACCACCTCGTCTGCGTGGGGTTTCCAGACCCCGGGGTGAGGCACAAAACCACCCAGGGCTGGTCAGGGCGGGGCCTGGGGTGCCTGTGCCTGAGGCCACAGGCTTCCCCTTCTCTAGACGAGGCCAGGAAGCCCACAGCAGCAGGGACGGAGGCAGCGGGCACATGGGCCCACGAGCTCATCAGCCTCCGTCCGAGCGTCCCCGGCTGAAGTTCATTCCCAACACAAAGTTACTGCTTGGCAAGTGGCACCTCCTGTTTTCATGGAGGTGGCTGAAGGGGCAGCCTCACCCCTCCTGCTGCCCACGTCCCAGCCAGACCCCCGTCTTCTGGGGCCCCAACACATCGAAGGCTCTCTTCCTGGCTCCCCTGGCCGGCCGCTGTGCCAGCCCAGCTCCTGCACCGACCCTCCCGACTGGGAAGGGCATGGCCAGGTGCCAGGTGCAGGCACCGGCCATGCAGGAAGGTCCAGCTCCGCCAAAAGGGCATCCATTTCTGACTCTGCTGGTCTCGTCCCTGGGGAGGAGCGGTGGGTCCTGAGGCATGGAGTGTGGGTCCCTGCAAGGCCTGACCCAGAAGCCAGAGCGGGGGCTGCAGAAGGCAAAGAGAGGGGCCCCTAAGAGCTAACCTGGGGGCAGGGAAAGAAAGTGAGGGCTCTGAGCCAGTCGGCAGCTGCATGCGAGGCAGCAGGGGGCCCCTTTTCACCGGTTTTCTGGCAGCTTCTCTGTGGGGAATCCCCTTCCTCTCGCTCTTTCCCAGTGACCTCTGACGTTAGAACCCTCCGTCTGAGGTAGAACCAGAGGGGAATTCTACTGCCAGCTTCTGATAGTTTTCTTTTAGCCTTTAAGAAAGGCATGTGGGAGGTTCTGGTTCTGACCAAGAAGGAGATGGAGCCGGCATATCGCACCTAACCGCTGCCACCAGTTACAAGGAGGCTCTGGACACAGTTCTCAGGAGACCCAGAGGGGCGTGGAGAGGAGGGCAGACGGGCTAGGACCTCAACTTGTGGGAAGACCATTCTACTAATGCCGCAAGGGTAGAAGTGCCACTGCCCTGTCCCAGCTACAGCCAAGCAGGGTCCATCCCTCCCCCTCCGCACTGGGTGCTGCCTCCAGGGAGGCTTTCCAGGGCCCCAAGTTCCTGCATGGGGCTGCAGACACAGCAGGGTGGAGCTCCCAACTCTCCATTCCCTGCACTAGAGAGGGGAGATGGAGAAGGGAGTCCTCTAGATCTAGTATGAAGTCCTGGCTTCACCCCCAAGCAGCCCATGCATGAAACTGGCCAGGATCGCACAGCAGAGGCTCTGAGAACAGAATCCAGTGTGGCATACCAGCCAGGCTTTACACTGGCTCTGGGTAGCATACAAGCACAGCAGACCAGAGCAATACTGCAAAGGCCTTGAGAATTAAGTTAACATTCAAACACAGCCCAGGGAAGAGGGCCAGGACTTGCTCTGTGAATATAAGCACATTGACAGTCTGCAAAAATAGAAGATTTAAATGGGAACCAGACTCTCATAACATAATACTCGAAATACAGGATACAATCCAAAATTACCAGGCATACCAAGAGCCAGGAAAATCTTAACTTGAACAGAAGACAATTAACAGACAAAAATGACATGTGGGCTTCCCTGGTGGCGCAGTGGTTAAGAATCCGTGTGCCGGGCTTCCCCGGTGGCGCAGTGGTTGAGAATCTGCCTGCCAATGCAGGAGACACGGGTTCGAGCCCTGGTCTGGGAAGATCCCACATGCCACGGAGCAAATGGGCCCGTGAGCCACAATTACTGAGCCTGTGCGTCTGCAGCCTGTGCTCCGCAACAAGAGAGGCCGCGACAGTGAGAGGCCCGCGCACCGCGATGAAGAGTGGCCCCCGCTTGCCACAACTAGAGAAAGCCCTCTCACAGAAACGAAGATCCAACACAGCCATTAATAAATAAATAAAGCACACCTAGTATAGTGTAATTTAAAAAAAAAAAAATTGATTTTCTCTAATAGATATAAGGCTATTCAGGTTATCTAATTCTTAAAAAAAAAAAAAAAAGAATCCGTGTGCCAATTCAGGGGACATGGGTTCGAGCCCTGGTCCAGGAAGATCCCACATGCTGCGGAGCAACTAAGCCCGTGGGCCACAGCTACTGACCCTGTGCTCCAGAGCCTGTGAGCCACAACTACTGAGCCTGTGTGCCACAACTACTGAGCCTGCGCTCTAGAGCCCGCGAGCCACAACTACTGAGCCTGTGTGCCACAACTACTGAAGCCGCGCACCTAGAGCCCGTGCTCCTCAACAAGAGAAGCCACCGCAATGAGAAGCCCGCACACCACTATGAAGAGTAGCCCCCGCTCGCCGCAACTAGAGAAAGCCCGCGCACAGCAACAAAGACCCAATGCAGCCAAAAATAAATAAATAAATTAAAAAAAAAAGACAACATGTCACAGAATTTGGAAGTCCTTGACGAGGCAATAAAGCAGTGATCATAACCAGACAGAGACAGCTGTCATGGACTGTCTTGAACCAAATGCAGAAATATAATAACCGAAATAAAAAATTCTCTGGGTGGCCTTAGGAGCAGAATCAAGAAGACAGAGGAAAGAGCCAGTGACCTTGAAGACATATCAAAAGAAAGTACTCAATCTGAACATCAGAGGGAGAAAAAAGATTAAAAAACGAACAGTGTCCCAGAGACACTGGGACAATAACAAAAGGTCTAACATTTGCTTCTGTGAATTTCCAGAAGAGGAGAAAGAATACAGGGCTGGAAAAGTATTTGAAGAAATAAAGGCTGAAACCTTTCCAAATTTAGTTAAAAAATATATATATATATACCTACAGATTCAAGAAGATGAGCAAACCCCAAACAAGATAAACCCAAAGAAATTCATGCCCAAGCACTTCAAAATCAAATTTCTAAACAGTAAAGACAAAGGAAAATCCTGAATACAGCCAGACAGAAATGATGCACTACCTACTTGGGAACAATCTGAATGTCTGGATTTCTCATTAGAAGCAACAAAGACCAGAAGGAAGTAGTACAAAATGTTTAAAGTGCCAAAATAAAAGCACTGTCAAGCCAGAATTGCACATCCAGCAAAAAGTATCCTTCAGGACGAAGGTGAAGTAAAGACAGTCTTAGATGAAGGAAAATTAAGAGAATTTGTAGCCAGCAGACCTGCGCTAAAAGGACTATTATTAAAGGAACGTCTTCAGACAGAAGGGAAATGACACCAGGAGGAAGCTTGGAACACCAGGATGAGGGAATAGTTTTAAACGTTGTGTTTGACGGCTGAAAGCAAAAGTTCTAACACTGTGAGGGGGGTTTCAACCTAAGTAGAGGCTCTGGGCGGGGCTCTGGGCGGATGGGCGGGGCTCTGGGTGGGGTGGGCGGGGCTCCCAGGTTGCAGGCCCGGGCACGCACCTGTCGCAGTTCCCTGCTGGAAGCTGCCCAGGATCTTCTCGCCCAAGAGGTGAATCAGCCGAGTCACAACCTGGGGGTTAGGGAAAGAACAGAGACCTCAACCACACATTTTAAACCATGACGCCAAGTACCTTCGACCAGGGGTCCCCAGCCCCCGGACCCGTTAGGAACCAGGCCGCACAGCAGGAGGTGAGCGGCGGGCTAGCGCAAGTGAAGCTTCATCTGTCACTCCCCCTGCTCGCATTACCGCCTGAACCATCCCCCCAAAACTCCCCAGTCCATGGAAAAATTGCCTTCCACGAAACCAGTCCCTGGTGCCAAAAAGGTTGGGAACCGCTGCCTCAGACCCACGGTGTCAAGACTGCCGCGGCTGTAAACCGCTCTGGGCAGTGGAAGGTGACGCGGCCGCTGGTTGCAGGCAGGTGTGGGGCACGTGGCCCAGGACCTTGCCCGGGACGGCCTCTCCTCTCATCCCCAGGCAGTAAACAGGGACAGCACCGGGAAGCCACAACTGCCCGCAGGCAGGCCATGAGGGCCTTCCCCAGAGCCGAGGGTCATCACGTGCTGCTGAGTGCCTGGCCCGCTGGGCATGGGCTGGAATTACATGACATCTAGGAAGAATTACCTTTTAAATATAATAATGCTATTTTGGTTATATTCTAGATTTTTAGAGTTGCAGACTCAAGTATTTAAGGTTGGAATGTCAAAATACCTGTAATTTACTTTTAAGGGCTTTTGCATAACAGTAAAGGGCGTTAAAAGTTTTTTAATTTGCTAAAGTTTGCAAGATGGGAGAGGATGTACTGTACAGGAAGCCTGCTTCTGTGGCTCTTGCGTGCAGTACGGATCACTTTTGAAAAGAGAAGCTGCTGTCAGCTTCAGTAACCCTAAGTATCTCGGAGAGCAAGGTGAAAGCAGTGATGAGGTGATTCCGACACCAGGCACTGCCTCTGCAAGCCTCAGCCGCCGGCTACTTCCTGGCCGACTACAGCTGACAGCTCTGGGCTGACTACGCAAAGAGCAGGCCCTGAGACCTCGCGCTACAGCGACCGGCGTCCCCGGCCCCCGCCGGCCAGCCCTCCACCTGCAAGCTAACTTGGAGACCCTCTCTTACCCCCAGGACTCTGGCGACAAAGACCCATGGAGGATGCAAGTGAAACTGTCCAAATTTTAGGATGTGAAACAAGACGTCGTTTGAGCAGAGTGGTCCAAAACAGAAGCTGAAGAGAAGTCTGGTTTATATACAACTAATCTAGCATCAGACTATTAACTGGAGCTAATTTTACAAACCACATTTCATGACGGAAAACTTCAAAGATACACGAAAGTAGAGAGAAGAATACAGTGGACCCCCCTTCCCATCACCCAGCTCCACCCATCTTCTTTCACACACATACCCCCAAAATACTGAAGACAATCCCAAACATAGCATTTTATCCATTAATATGTGAACTCGTATCTCTAAAATATCACAATGATACAATTATCACAATTACAAATTAACAATAGCTCTAAATTAAAGCTACTTTTAAAAGTGATCATTTCTACATCAAACGAAAAAGGTTCACAACAGGCCAATGAACACACGAAAAGGTGCTCAACATCTTTCGTCATTAGGGAAATACAAACCCTAGCCACAAGGGGGTCCATCTCCTTCCCAGAGACTCTCCGATGTCAAAGGAGACCAATGCCTTGGGTTGGCACTAATGCAGACTGGACCTGCTTCGAGATGGAACCAGAAAAATGGCACAGCCACTCACAGAGCTGGTGGCCTGAGCCTGAGCTGGCCCCCCCCACGCCTGCCCCGCCACCCTCGCCAGCTGTGCAGTGCCTGCGCGGAGAGACCCCACGGGGCTTCCCCAGGGAAGGCGCTCTGCACGTTGCCCCCACATGCAAAGACGTGCCCTGTACCGGGCCTGGGCCTGCCCCGAGGGACAGCAAGGCCTCCATGCTGCTTAGACTGTGTCTTTCCCCTCTGCCTTGCTCTTAATGACCCTGCTAGTTTAACTGGGAGGCTGGCCATTTCCACTTCTACCTGCGAGTCTACCTACTTCCCTTCCAAACCCCCATTAGTTTCCTTGGAGTTTTCTGGTAAAAAAGATACATACTATCTGCAAATATAATTTTTACTCCTTTTCCAAATATACACCAGTTGTCTCATTTTTTTTTTTTTAAAGATTTATTGATTGATTGATTGATTGCTATGTTGGGTCTTCGTTTCTGTGCTAGGGCTTTCTCTAGTTGCGGCAAGCGGGGGCCACTCTTCATCGCGGTGCGCGGGCCTCTCACTATCGTGGCCTCTCTTGTTGCGGAGCACAGGCTCCAGACGCGCAGGCTCTGTAGTTGTGGCTCACGGGCCTAGTTGCTCCGCGGCATGTGGGATCTTCCCAGACCAGGGCGCGAACCCGTGTCCCCTGCATTAGCAGGCAGATTCTCAACCACTGCACCACCAGGGAAGCCTGTCTCATCTTTTTAACTTTCTGTGTTAGCTGACAAGGAGGCTAGCTTGTTCTGGATTCTGGTGGTCTGAAAGAAACAGTCTTTGTTATATTTAAAAGGTTTCCTTTCACTCCTATTTTTATTTATTTATTTATTTATGCATTTGTTTATTTTTGGCTGCGTTGGGTCTTCGTTGCTGCACGCGGGCTTTCTCTAGTTGCGGCGAGCGGGGGCTACTCTTTGTTGCGGTGCGTGGGCTTCTCATTGCAGTGGCTTCTCTTGTTGCAGAGCACGGGCTCTAGGCGCACGGGCTTCAGTAGTTGTGGCATGTGGGCTCAGTAGTTGTGGCTCGCGGGCTCCAGAGGGCAGGCTCAGTAGTTGTGGCTCGCAGGCTTAGCTGCTCTGTGGCATGTGGGATCTTCCCAGACCAGGGCTCGAACCCGTGTCCCCTGCATTGGCAGGCGGATTCTTAACCACTGCACCACCAGGGAAGTCCTCACTCCTATTTTATTTAAAGTGTTTATTAGTAATGGCTGAATTTTGTCAACCGTCTTGATATAATCGTAGGGGTCTCGTTTAATTTTCTGCCATAATTAATCATATTTTAATAACTGGACTAGCATTGCTTGATGGACCCCTCATCAGACACACATTCGTTACAGTTGATCTGCTAACATTCAGAGTATTTACAGCTATGGTACTAAAACAAATGACTGGAGATTTTCTCTTCTGCACTATTTTTTGTCAGGTTTTGGTATTAAAGTCACGTCAACTTCATAAGTAAACCGGGGCTGTTTCCTTTGTGCACACACAGGCTCACGAGGGCGGAGCAGGCCTGAGCCTTCAGAGAGGCTGCTGCTGGGGCTCGTCCGGCAGCAGCCGTGCCTCCTCCCCCTCCAGACCTCTCGGGTGCAGGCTCTACCCCCCCAGGAGCAGGGCTGCCCTGGTTTCACTGCCTGGCTGGCACTGGGCACTGTGGACTCACCAGCCCAGCCGCCCAGTGAGAAAGCCGGCGGGCACCGCATCCTGCGAGCCGCGCCGGGGAAGCCGGGACCCGGCCCTCCTCCCCATAGCCGCCCGCACCCACGGGCCCTTCCACACCGAAGGCTGCCTCCGCCTGGGCCCCGCTCTGGCGCTTGCACTCCACAGCCCAGACGTCCCGCTCCCCTGACGCAACCCTCACCTGTGGGTGCCTGCGCTTGATGGACGTCCGTGCCCCCCCGGGAAGCTTGGCCAGCTCCGAGTCCCGAATGGCATGCACCGTGGTCGCCCTGGCCTGGTGGGTGAGCGTCTCCACCTGCAGACAGGAGCCGGGTGCTGGGGCCGCGCACTGAGCCCGCTGGCCCGCGGGCCCAGCCTCTGAATCCCGACCCGAGGGCAGGGGCCCGGCAGACCTTCCAGAGCAGGTGGGGGAGGGAGGAAATGGGACTCGCCCAGCACCCCTGCACTGGTGAGGGAAGCGTCAGCGAGAGCTGCGCCTGCCGCCAGCACCCCAGCTGGGCCGGGGCCTCAGCCCACCCGCAAGGGCCTCCAGGTCTCAGACGGACCACCTCCCGAGGGGCCGCTCCCAAGCCCGACCCCCACCAGGCTGCTACTCCACTCCCTGTGCCGCAGCCCAGGTGGCAGCAGGCAAGCCCGCCCCCAGGCCCCCCAGAAAAGGTAACAGGCCGGGGAGGCATGGCGCCGGGCTGGCCCTACCACACCGACGAGGTCTCCGCGGCCGTACTCCCCCGCCAGGCGCTTTTTGCCATCGTCCTTCTGGATGACCACGTGCAGGCACCCGCTGAGCACGATGCAGGTACAGTCCGACTTGTCTCCCTGCCTGTGGGACACGGGCTGCTGGGGGCGGGCAGGGTACCCAGCCAGAAGCCCTCGGCCACCCGAGGCAGCCAAAAAAAAAAAGAATCCAGTCTTCTCACTACATTTTTTTGTTTCGGAAATAGTTATCTTCCACTAAAAAATAGGAATACTAACATGTAAAGGGTTTATTGTGATTTTTAAATAAATGACTTTAAATAATGATTCCAATTTTTCTCAGTTTTAATTTTTAAAACCATGAAAATTGGTAGCTACAACCCAGGTCTGTCTGACCGGGGCAAGTGTGAACCTCTGAATTCAGCCATGGTTAAAACGTGGCACGGAGGCCGCCTATCTGAGCCCACACCTAGCACGCAGGCACCTTCACCAACGCTGTTTCCACATGGCTCTGCTGGGCCGTGTTGAAGACGGTGTGGATTCTCTGCACCGACACAGGAAGAGGCCCGTGAGGAGAGGGAGTGTGTCTGTGGGTGGTGTGTGCACAGAAGCCAGGAGGAGGCCACGAGCCCTCTGCCCTCGTCGCCCCCAGGAGCAGAGCAAATCCGCCCTCTCAGCTCTGCCCGGAAGCCAGCAGTGCCTCCACGGCCAGGACAGCAGGGCTACGGAGCCCTGTGCCTCGGGGGCCTCACCTGCATGTGGCGCGCCCGGCCTCCACCTCCATCCAGTCCAGGGTGAAGTCAATCTGCCGCACGAAGGACGACACCCGCTTCACCACGGTGTGCGCCACGCCCAGGACCACGGCTGGCTGCCTCTGCATGGTGCTGCCGGGCACCCTGAGTCACTCCCGGCCCCAGCGTCTGCGGCCCGTCCCGCCGGCTCCACCCCTTCAATCCAGGCCACAGCACCCTATTTATCAAGCCGTGACGCCCACGTGGCTGAGGGTGAGGACACAGCACAGCACCCGGCCACCTACTCCGCCGCAGCCCGGCTATGTCCAGCGCCCAGCGGCTCCGGGAGAGCTTTCGGAGTCCCCCTCCCGGCTGTCAGCACCCCACAACGTCCTTGCAGCACAGGCCACGCACGGGCCCCAATCCCGGCAGGAGGTCAAAGCCCCGGCCCCCGACGCTGTGCCATCAAGACTAGAGCAGTGGCGGTGGGGAGCCGGAGGGTGTGGCCGAGAAGTCAGCGGCAGAGACCATGCGGGCCTAGAGCCGGGAAAGCCACGGGGTCCAGCAGGAACAGCACCCCCGTCTCCCTATTTGCCGTGTGTGAATGGCGCTGGGGGTGAGCAGGGAAGCAACGTGCCCCGCTATGGTGCGGAGGCTTCCGGAAGGCAGCAGCAGGGGCTGGTCAGCTCACGGGCTGCAGTCTGGCTGGACTGGGCCACGGAGAGTGTGGGCACCGGGTGACTCGGGGGCTCGGCTGAGCAGGAGGCAGAGGAAGTCACCAGTCACTGAGGTGACTAAATCTGGAGCAGGAGCACGTGGGGGAGTGCAAAGTCCTGCTTCGGATGACAGCGGTGGGAACCCCTGAGACAGTCCAGGGGCCGTTGGGACAGCAGCCGGCACGAGCCTCGCCTCTGGAGGGAAGGGCATTGGTGCATAGGGTCCCTCAGGACATCAGCCGGGAGCTGCCCGCATCAGGGGACTCAGGCTGTGAGCGCGCACACACACACACACACGCACACGGACACGCAAGCACACGCACACATATGCACACGGACACAGACACAGCCCTGGACCCACGTGGAGACACACACACGCACTACACAGGCAAGCTCAGAGAGCCACGCGGGAGCCACGCGGGAGCCACGCGGCAGCAGAGGCCAGCGGGGCAGGGACTCCCTCGTAGAAGTGCGCCTTGGAGACGGAGAGGAAGCTGCAGTCCCGGTTGGCCCTGATGGTGAAGCTGAGGGGCTCGCCCGTGAGCACGGCCAGCTGGCCCACCATCTCGCCAGGGCGCGCGACGAACAGGAACGTGTCCTCCTCGCTGTCGATCTTCCGCTGGTACACGTGCAGCAGCCCCGAGACCACGAAGAGGATGTTCACGTCCTGACAATACGCGGGGCGCTGGCAGAACCTCACGGGGACCGGGGCCCGGGGTCAGCACGGCCGGGCGGGCCGCACCCCTGGCCTTCACCCACACATGCTGTCACTCAGTCACCCATCGCCGGAGACTAGCTGTCTGGGGCGGGGGCGCCCGCGGCAGCAGCGCAGCCCCGGAGGCACACACCTTCCATCCGGCACCCGCGCACTGAGCGGTTGCGCACGAACATGGCCGCGGCGCAACGTCTGCACAAAGGCAGAGACTTGACCTCGCCCTTCAAGGCGGCCCCAGCCTCCGCGTTGGTCGCCCACTTCACAGCCCCGCCCCTCCGAGGGGCACCCCCTCCCCTCCCCGCCCCGCCCCGCCTCCGCCCCCGCGCGCAGCACGTGCTTCCGGGGCCCAGCGTCTGCAGACGTGCCTGTGAGACCAGGCTGACGCCAGCCCCGTCTCGGGACCCTTCCCCTTCTGCTCACCCTTCCCCCATCGGGCCCCTCTCCCTGGTCTGAGCGGCAGAAAAACTGAAAAGCGGACTCTGCGGGGCGCCACGGGCTCGGGTCAGCTGGGCAGCAGGCGGAGGCGGCCCTTGCTCCAGCCTGAGGGGCCGCGGGGCGCTGGGCGCGGCACGAGGCTCTGGAGAGGCTCCCCACACGGCCCGGATGGCCGGGTGCCGCGAGCCAGCCAGCAGCCGCTTCCTCTGAGGGAAAGGACAGGCCTTCCCCAGGCCCGTGAAGACGAAAAGAAGAAAGGGAAGAGGGCGGGGAGAGAGACGCCCGAGGGAGAGTCTCAGGGGGCGCCCTGGGAGGCCTGAAGCACGTGGTCCCCACCAGGCTGCCCCTGCCACGGCTCAGCCCAGTGCCCACACCGGGCGTTGATGCTCTGGAGGACCGGGGGACCCAGGTCGGCCTGCTCGCCCAGTGAGAAAGGCCTGTCTCACCACAGCTGCTCTACGAGCAAACTAAGGACACCTGCTCCCGGGCTAGTGCAGGGCCGGTTAGGCAGCCCTCATCAAGGGAGGTCCAGAGAGACGAGGTCTCTGCCCGCCCAGTAGAGCAGGGCTTTCGGAATCAGAAATGACATGCATTTATGAGAAACAAAATTAGTTTTCAGATGTATTGGGTTTGAGGACCGAGCAAACACAGTGCTTCCTCCTGCACCTGACTTCCTGAGTGAGGTCAGTTAACGACCAACGTGGACATGCCCGTGTGCGGGTTGCACAGGCCACCCCGGGAAGAGGGCGGGCTCAGTGGCCATCAACACGCCTGTAGACGGCTGCACAAGCCCGAGGGAGAGAGCCTGTCCAGGGTCAGTGACAAGAGACCACACGCTGTGTCCAGTGGAGGCCCAGAGTGGACCACACTGAGGCCGCCTCCTCTGAGCTCCACCCAGCGCCGGCGACAGCCCTGGGTGGCCCAGTGACCACTCCCTCAGACTGCAGCCTTTCCCTCACCTGGTCTCCCTGCCTTGACACCACCATGCCCCCTGGGACGTGGAGAAGCGTCACCCAGCCATCCAACAGCGAAGGGTCCTAGACACGGAAACGCAGGGTCAAGACGAGGAGCACAGAGAAACGCGCTTGTGTGGAGGCTGCACAGGGGCCCCCGCAAGGCAGAGTGCCACCGCCACAGGGCACCAACAGCCCTCGGAGGACTGCCCACGGGGACCGGCCTGGAGGATGCCACTGGCGACAGACTGGTAACGGCGGCATAGGGCAGACAAACATCGGTGGGACGCAGCGGAAAATCAGAAATGCACACCAACATTTTTGTGAAGTTATGTAACAGAGAGAGGATTTCATTTCCATGAGAAGGGCGATTTATTGACTGAGTGGTGCTGGCCTGACTGGCAAGCATCCTGGGCTGGACGCCCTTTTCCCCACTAGCTACACGCAGGGGAATGGCCTCTTACGAAGAGGCCAGCACCACACCCAGGAGCTCAGACGAGAGGAACCCAGAAAGCGAGTGCCCAAGGGCGTGGAAATACCAGCTGTGTTTAAAGCCACGGTTCACAGTGATAGTAGAACAAAAACAGGAAGAAAACCCACTGGTCACCTCTGAAGATGACAGGGACCCAAATCATTAGTTCCAACATTGCAAGCCCAAGGATGCACAGATCTAAGCCTGGGCATCGGGGCTGCCGACACCCCACAGAGAAAGACGGATGCCATGTGCCCCCCAGACCAAGAGCGAGACCTGCGCCCTGTTCCCACACCACACGGGAGGGGGTGTCCAGCTCAGCTGTCAGACACAGGGGAGTCGAGGGGCGACACGGTCTCTTGATAAAGGAGAGACGGGGGCTTTAGAGAAGACACCTGAGGACCCATAAACCCCGCAGTGTGTGGACCCCAACCATTCACCACCTTCAGGAGACGGGAGGTTTGGAGCTGACCGAACAGTCAAAGAATTATTGTTGCATTTTGGGGGGTGAGAGGCCATTGTGTTATGTTTAAAAACATCCCATGTCGGGAGTTCCCTGGTGGCTCAGTGGTTAAGAATCCGCCGACCAATGCAGGGGACACGGGTTCGATCCCTGGTCTGGGAAGATCCCACATGCCTTGGAGCAACTAAGCCCGTGCGCCACAACTACTGAGCCTGTGCTCCAGAGCCCGTGAGCCACAACTACTGAGCCCACATGCCTAGAGCCCGTGCTCCACAACAAGAGAAGCCACCGCAATGAGAAGCCCGCGCACCGCAACGAAGAGTAGCCCCCGCTCCCCACAACTAGAGAAAGCCCGCGCGCAGCAACGAAGACCCAACGCAGCCATAAATAAATAAATAAATAAATAAATAAATAAATAAATAAATAAATAAATAAATAAATAAATAAATAAATAAATAAATAAAATATATATATATATATTTGAAGCAATAATGAATGCAATTAGTGTCAGGCCAAACCACAGATCCAGGAAGCTCCGAGAATACCAAGCAGGATAAATGCCAAAAAAACGACACCTGGGCATATCATATTTAAATCACAGAAAAGATAAGAAAAAAAATCCTGAAGGAAGCCAGATGATGTAACACTTTATTTGCAGAGGAACGAAGATAAGAATTACTTCAGACTTCTCAGAAACCATGCAGGCAGGAAGAGAGCGGTAAAGTGTTGAGAGGAAAACCCCACCAACCTAGAATTCTGTACCCTGTGAAATTACTCTTCAAAAGTGAAGGAGAAATAGACTTTCTCAGAGAAACAAAAATTGAGGGACTGTGTCGCTTGTAGACCTGCCTTCTAGAGCTGTTAGAAGAAGTTCCTTAGAGAGAAGGAAAATGATGTAGGTCAGAAACTCAGAGCTACATAAAGAAAGGAAGAACACTGAGGGAGGAATAAGCAAAGGTAAAATAAAAACTTTCATTGTTCTTATTCTTAATCTAACAGGTAAGTTTGTTCAAATTAGTAATAGCAACAATACATTAGATTATGTGTGCTGATACATAAGTGAAACGAATGACATCAGTGATACATACGAGGATGGGAGGGAGGATTTGGGATTATTTTGTTATAAAAATCCACTTTGTGGATAGTACTCACACTATCCACAAAGTAATAGTGTTTAAAAGGAAAACTCTTTTTCTCTACACACTGAGGACTTCTGACACCAAATGTATGGGTTTCCCCCACACCAAGTAATCCTCCAGCTCTTCAGCTGGAGTGTCCTAGGACTCAACTGAGTGTCCCAGGACTCAATTCTGACACGAACTACCTGGAGTTGGCATCAGACCCCACAGGTTAGGGGCTCAGTCCCACAAGGCTGCCCCCCACTTCAGACACCAATTGCAAGTAGAGGGTCCCCAGGCTGCCCACACTTTTGTCCGACTTGGCTACAAATCAGGGGTTCCCACAACCATAATTTGCCAGTATGGCTCACATAACTCAGGGAAACACTTATGTTTACTGGTTTATTACACAGTTGGCCCTTGAACAACATGGGTTTGAAAAGCACTGGTCCACTTGTATGTGGATTTTTTTTCAATAAATACATATAGTACTACATGATCTGTGGTTGGTTGAATACTGTGGATACAGAGGGCTGACTGTAAAGATATATGTGGATTTTCAACTGCCTGGAGGATGGGCACCCCAACGCCCCGCTGTCCAGGGGTCAACTGTATAATAAAGGATATGATAAAAGATACAGATGAACAGCCAGATGAAGAGGTACATATGGCGAGGTCTGGAAAGGTCCCGAGCACAGGAGCTTCTGTCCCCATGGAGTTGGGTACACCATCCTCCCAGTGTGGATGTGTTCACCAACCCAGAAACTCTCCAAACCCCATAGTCCAGGGATTTTTTTTAACTCAATCTCCAGCCCTTCTTCCTGGAGGATGGGGGTGGAGCTAAAAGTTCCAAGCTTCTAACCATGGCTTTGTCTTTCAGGTGACCAGCCCCCATCCAGGGGCCCACTAAGAGTTGTCTCTTCCTATCACCCAGGAAATTTCCAGGGATTCAGGAGGTCTGTGTCAGGAACTGGGGGCAGAAATATATATATTTCTTATGATATCACAGTGTTATTTGAAACTGGACTTGGATTAGCTGTAAATGTATACAGCAAACTGTAGGGCAATCACTACAAAAAAAAAAGTTAAAAAAAAAGAAGTATAACAGATAAGCTAAGAAAGAAGAAATATAATCATATAATATGTTCAATTAAAACCACAAAAAGCAGGAAAAGAGTGGTAGACAAAAACAGGAACAAAGGACAAGGGCAACAAATAGAAAACAGTAACAAATATGATAGGTATTAATCCAACTATATCAATAATCACTTTAAACGTCAGTGCTCTAAATACAGCAATTAAAAGACAAAGATTGTCAGATTAGCTAAAAATAACAAAACCCAACTATATGTTGTCTACAAGAAACCCACTTTAAACACAAAGACATATACAGATTAAAAGTAGATGGGTGGAGAAAGATGTATCGTGCTAACACTAACCAAAAGAGAGCAGGAGTAGCTACATTAATTTCAGACAGGGCAGACTTCAGAAAAGGAATGTTATCAGTGATAAAGAAGGGCATTATATAACGATAAAGGAGTCAATTCTCCAAGAAGACATAACAGTCCAATACACAATGCATATGTGCCTAACAACAGAGCATCAAAATGCATGAGGCAAAACCTGATAGAACTACAAGGAGAAACAGATGAATCCACTTTATAGTTGGAGACCTCAACACACTTCTATCAGAAATGGACAGATCCAGCAGGCAGAAAATCAGTAAGGATACAGCTGAACTTAACAACACCATCAATCATCTGGATATAATTGATATCTATAGACTAATTCATACCCAAACAGCAGAATACAGTCTTCTCAAGCTCATGTGGAACATTCACCGAGATAAACTACATTCTGGGCCATAAACCACATCTTCACAAATTTAAAAGAACAGAAATCATACAATATCTGCTCTCAGGCTACAACAAAATTAAACTAGAAATCAGTTAACAGAAAGACAGCTGGAAAATCCCCAAATACTTGGAGATTAAACAACACACATCTAAATAACACATGGATCAAAGAATAAATCTCAAGAGAAATGTTAAAATATTTTGAACTAAATGAAAATGAAAACACAACTTAGTTTGTGCGATCCAGCAAAAGCAGTACTTAGAGGGAATTTACAGCACTGACCACATGCTAGAAAAGAAGAAATATCTAATATCAATAATCTAAGCTTCCACTTTAGGAAACTAGAAAAAAGCAAACTAAATCCAAAGTAAATAGAAGAAAAGAAATAATAAAAATTAGAGCAAATGGGACTTCCCTGGTGGTCCAGTGGGTAGGGCTCCAAGCTCCCAATGCAGGGGCCCAGGGTTTGATCCCTGGTCGGGGAACTAGATCCCACATGCATGCCGCAACTAAGAAGTCCGCATGCCGCAACTAAGTCTGCATGCAGCAACTAGAGATCCCGCATGCCGCAACGAAGACCCGACGCAGCCAAAATAAATAAATAAATATT
The DNA here is from genome assembly GCF_028564815.1 of Eubalaena glacialis. NCBI lineage: Eukaryota > Metazoa > Chordata > Mammalia > Artiodactyla > Balaenidae > Eubalaena > Eubalaena glacialis. The sequence goes on along the minus strand of NC_083724.1, from coordinate 1,210,019 downwards.
TTTTTAAAAGTTAGAGCAGAAAGCAGGCAGAAATCAATGAAATTGAAAACAGGAAATCAATAGAAAAAAATCAACAAAAACAAAAGCTGGTTCTTTGAAAAGATCAATAAAATTGCTAAGTCTCAGACTTCCCTGGCGGTCCTGTGGTTAAGACTCTACACTTGCAGTGCAGAGGGCATGGGTTTGATCCCTGGTCGAGGAACTAAGATCCCACATGCCTTGCCATGCGGCCAAAAAAAAAAAAAAAAAAAAAAAAAACCTGATAAGCCTCTATCTCAGCTAACCAAGAAAAAAAAGAGAATGGTTACAAATTATTAATATCAGCAATGAAAGAGGGGACATCACTAAAGATGCCACAGAAATTAAAAGGATAGTAAAGGAACATTATAAACAACTCTATGCCCACAAATTCGATCACCTAGATTAAAAGAGCCAATTCTTTGAAAGACACAATCTGCCAAAATTCACACAAGAAAAGAGAGACAACCTGAATAGGCCTATATTTACTAAGAAATTGAGTCAACAGTTAATAACCTTCAAACCCAGAAAGCACTAGGCCCAGAAGGATTCACTGGTAGATTCTACCAAATATTCAAGGAAGAAATTGTACAAATTCTCTACAACCTCTTTCAGAAGATAGAAGCAGAAGGAATACGACTTAACTCATTCTATGAGGCCAGCATTTCCCTAACACAAAAACCAGACAAAGACATTACAAGAAAAGAAAACCACAGACCAATATCTCTCACGAACATAGATGCAAAAATTCTCAACAAAGCATTTGGAAAATTGAATCCAACAACAGATAAAAAGAATTATACACAACAACCAAGCAGGATTTATGCCAGGTATGCAAGGCTGGTCCAACATTCAAAAATCAATTAATCTACCACATCAACAGGCTAAAGAAGAAAAATCACACGATCCTATCAATAAATGCAGAAGAAAGCATTTGACAAAACCCAACATGCGTTCATAATAAAAATTCTCAGTAAACTATAATGCAGGAGAATTTCCTCAACTTGATAAAGAATATCTACAAAAAACCTAAAGCTAACATCATACTTAATGGTGAGAAAATCAAAGCTTTCCCATTAAGATCAGGTATAAGGCAAGGATGTCCTCTCTCACAACTCCTTTTCAACATTATACTGGAAGTCCTAGCTAATGTTATGATAAGACAAGAAAAGGAAATAAAAAGCATAAGGATTGGTAAGGAAGAAATAAAACTGTCTTTGTTCATGGATGACATGATTGTCTACAGAGAAAAATCCAAAAGGATCAACAACAACAAAAAATTCTTAGAACCAATAAGCAATGTTAGCAAGGTTACAGGATGCAAGGTTAACGTACAAAAGTCAATTGTTTTCCCATATACCAGCAATGAATAAGTGGCATTTGAGATTAGAAACACAATAACATTTATATTAGCACCCCTCAAAATGAAACACTTAAGTATAAATCTAACGAAATATGTACACGATCTCTATGAAGAAAACTATAAAACTCTGATGAAAGAAGTCAAAGAATAACTAAATTACTGGAGAAATATTCCACGTTTATGGATAGGAAGACTCAATGTTGTCATGATGTCAGTTCCTCCCAACTTGATCTATAGATTCAATGCCATCTCAATCAAAATTGCAGCAAGTTATTTTGTGGATATTGACAAACTGATTGTAAGGTTTATATGGAGAGGCAAGAGGCCCAGAATAGCCAACACAATACCAAAGGAGAAGAACAAAGTTGGAGGACTAACATACCCAACTACAAGACTTACTATAAAGCTACAGTTATCAAGACTGTGGGGGTATTGGAGAAATACTGACAAAGAGGTCAATGGAACAAAATACAGAACCCCTAAATAGATCCGCCAGTGTAGTCAACTGATCTTTGATACAGGAAGTAGTGTAGTCAACTGATCTTTGATAAGTAAGTGTAGTCAACTGATCTTTGATACAGGAAGGAAGGCAATAATTAAATGGAGAAAAGAAAGCCTTGTCAACAAGTGGTATTGGAACAATTGGACATACACATGCAAAAAATTAATCCAGACACAGACCTTATACCCTTCAAAAAAATTAACTCAAAAAGGATCGCAGGGCTTCCCTGGTGGCACAGTGGTTAAGAATCTGCCTGCCAATGCAGGGAACATGGGTTCGAGCCCTGGTCCGGGAAGATCCCACATGCCACGCAGCAACTAAGCCCGTGAGCCACAACTACTGAGCCTGCGCTATAGAGCCCGTGAGCCACAACTACTGAGCCCACGTGCTGCAACTACTGAAGCCCGCGAGCCTAGAGCCCGTGCTCCGCAACAAGAGAAGCCACCGCAGTGAGAAGCCCGCACACCGCAACGAAGAGTAGCCCCCGCTCGCTGGAACTAGAGAAATCCTGCGCGCAGCAATGAAGACCCAACGCAGCCAAAAATAAAATAGATAAATAAGTTTATAAAAAAAAAAAAGAATCTGCCTGCCAATGCAGGAGACACGGGTTCGAGCCCTGGTCCGGGAAGATCCCACATGCCGCGGAGCAACAAAGCCCATGCGCCACAACTACTGAGCCTGCGCTCTAGAGCCCGTGAGCCACAACTACTGAGCCCGTGCGCCACAACTACTGAGCCCATGTGCTGCAACTACTGGGTCTTTGTTGCCATGCGTGGGCTTTCTCTAGTTGTGGTGAGCGGGGGCTACTCTTCGTTGCGGTGCGCGTGCTTCTCATCGCGGTGGCTTCTCTTGTTGTGGAGCACGGGCTCTAGGCGCACAGGCTCAGTAGTTGTGGCTCACGGGCCTAGTTGCTCCGCGGCATGTGGGATCCTCCCAGACCAGGGCTCGAACCCGTGTCCCCTGCATTGGCAGGCAGATTCTCAACCACTGCGCCACCAGGGAAGCCCCTCGCAGCTTTATTCTTAATTGCCAAAATTTGGAAGGAACCAAGATGCTCTCCAGTAGGTGAATGGATAAATAAACTCTGGTCCCTCCAGACAATGGAATGTTATTCAGCACTAAAAAGACTTGAGCCATCCAGCCATGAAAAGACAGGGAGGAAACAAATGCAAATTACTAAGTGAGAGAAGCCAATCTGAAAAGGCTGCAGACTACGTACCCGGTATGATTCCAACTGTATGACGTTCTGGAAAAGGCAGAACTACGGAGTCAGTATAAAGATCAGGAGTTGCCGGGGGCTGGGGGGAGGGAGGATGAACAGGAGAGCACAGGGGGTTTTAGGGCAGTGAAACTACCCTATGAACCCTCAATAGTAGATAACATGTCACTCTGCCTTGTCCAAACCCACAGAATGTACACCACCAGGAGTGAGCCCCAAGGTAGACGACGGGCTTTGGGTGATGATGGCGTGTCCAGGCAGGTCCCTCACTTGTCACAAGTGTCCCATCTGGTGGGGATGGTGATAACGGGGGAGGTGGTGCGTGTGGGAGGGGCAGGGGTAGATGGGAAATCTCCACGTTCTTCTCCATTTTGCTGTGAACCGAAAACTGCTCTAAAAAATAAAGTCTTTAAAAAAATTTTTTTAAATAGTGGGAAAAAAAAAATTTCATGATACAGTTGAGGAAACGTGAACACTGGCTGGGTGGATTATGTCATGAGGCCTTTTCAACACTTGAATTGTGAGAATGATATTGTGGTTCTGTTTTGAAACAGGGCCCTTAACCTTTAGAGAAGGATGATGTGCAATGATACAGTGTTTGAAATTTTTCAGACAGAAAATAATTGGAGGAGGGGTTAGGAGTACAGTTGTAAAATGACCAGCCGTGAGTGGATGATTATTGGCTGGGTGATAATAATGGGGGTTTGTAATGCTATTACCACTACCTTTTTACATGTTTAAAGCTTCACATAATGAATAAGAAGAGAAAAAATAGATAAATTCTTGATGAACCAATTATTGAATACAAAAAATAAAATAATAAAAATAAGTTTAAAATTATTAAAATGGGACTGAGAAAATGTCAACTAAAATAATCTGAAAATTTTATTGATGGATGAAATATAATATTATAAATAAAATTTTATGCATAACTGAGGAATTCTGAAGTCCAGCTTTGGGGCATCTGGTTGGCCCAGACTTCCGGCAAAAGCAAAGAGAAATCCTTTCTGTAGGAAGATAACGTCATCTTAGGTCTCATGTAATTTCTACAAATAAGCACTACATATAGCACACAGTTGCCAAGGAAAACCAGGTCCAGCAAGAGACGAGACACCACAAGCAAGGACCAGAGGGAGCAAAGGAAACAAAGGGGCGCCAAGGCAGGGACCTGACACAGGAACACGGGTGCACGCTGGCAAGGCACACGAAAGCCAGGCTCGTGGCAGCAGATTCAAGAAGCAGGCATGCTAGAATGATAAAGTAGGAGAACCAAACTCAAGAATTCAATCCCACGTTTAACGGCAGACTAGACGCTGTTAAAAGAATTAGTGAACTTAAATAAAAACATTGATATTTCTATTTCTGTCAAGTGTAGAAAGACTTTTCTAATGGAAAATGAAGAAGAAAGGGTTAGACTCGTAACGGATAAATGAGAACATATGCTCATTTGAGTCTCTGAAGGAGAAGAGACGAAATGGACAGAGGCAATGTTTGAAGAGATAATGCCGATAATTTTCCAAAAGGGATTCAGAGACACAGACCGAAGAAGCCCACAGAGTCCCGTGCAAGATAAATAAAAAGAAACCCATGCCCAGTTCTGTCAAAGTGAAGCTGCAGGAATCCAAGAGAGCCTATCTTGACAGCAAAAAGAAGAGTTATGTTCGTTCGAAGGAGGGAAGACCAGCACGCCCGTCTCAGCGGCGACACTGGGGCCGGAGGTGGCGTACTGGCGCCCACAGGCAACCTGGAACTCAGCCCAGTGGGCTGGAGCCGTCCCGCAGGAGGAAGGCAAGCGGGGGAGGGGTCAGCGCACCAGCCTCCGCCTCTCTGTGCGAAAAGCAGCGGCGGCACCTGCCAGCTGGCTCGCGGCAGCATCAGGACCGCTGCGCTGCGGCCGGAGGTGTGCGTAGCCCCCAGCGTTGGCCCGAAGGCTGACCCAGTCGGGATGTTCTGTTGTGCCGCGTGTGCAGACGACGAAACCTTCATGAAAACCCCCGACTTCCTGCCCAGGGGGCCAGGAAAGGAGGATCCCACGAGCTGGGGGGTCTGGGGGGCACGCCTCCGACCCCTGTCCTCTAGGGCCCTAGCAGGGCAGCCCCAGCTGCAGAGCTTCACTGCCCTGCGCGGGTACCGAAAGTAACGCGAGAAACAGAGCCGAGGACCCAGATAGGCCAGGCTTCTGACAGAGACAGAGCGGACCAGGGGGAAAGCTCGGACCTCCCAGTAACGATTCTGAGCCAGCCAGGTCCTCATGAGCAAAAATATATATAATCCAAGTCCTTCTCTGCATCCTGCACAAAAATTAATTCCATCTGCATTACAACCTAAGAAAGGTGAAGCAATAAAACTTTTAGACAACAATATAGAAAAAAATATTTATGAAGTCAAAGTACGGAAATGTTTCTTAAACAAGGCACAAAAAGCACTAACCATAAAGGACAAGACTGATGTTTACTGCGTTACAATTACAAACTTCTGTCCTGCAAAAAGACCATTCCGAAGGCAAAGAAGGCAAATCCTAGAGCAGATGGTTGTGTTCAAGCCCCACACAGCATAGGACTTTCATTCAGAAAGTATAAAGAAACCCTGCAAGTCTAAAGGGGAAAGACAGAAACGGGCGGAAGGCTCGAAGCGCCTCCCCCACCGAGGCCAAGGCAGTAAGATGTGAAAGAGACTCAGCCCCACTAACAGCCGAGGAAATCAAATTAAAACCAAAAGCCACGCCCAGACCCCCATGCTCATCTAACATGGAAAAGCCCCAAAATTCGGACTGCTGGCACGGATGTGGGAGCACAGGAGCCCTCACCCACCAATCTGGAGAGGTTACAATGTGGGCGCCCGCAGGGACGCAGGCCCACGTGTGGGCTGGCGTGGGCGGAGCCTGCGGCCCAGGCAGCGCGTGGGCGTGAACTCAGAAGACACAGAGGACGCGCCCCTCCTACACAGCGCACGGTCAGGTGCAGGGCGGCAGTGCGCTGGGAGCGAAAGGGGTTGTGGCGCGGAGCTGCTAACGGTCTAGTCCAGGACAAGGTGGCTTCACGCTCTTCTGTCTAGAAGGCATGTCTAGCAGGGCACTTTTAACCTTTCATCCTGAGCATCCTGAGTGGTGTCCCACATCTGCAGAACACTCCCCTGTCCCCTGTGGCCACCTGGAGGAGGGCGAGGACCCCAGACCGCTGTGGGGAGAGGGTCTGTAGAGCACCAGCATTAGGATGCCGTCCTGAGCCCTGCCCGGGGCCCTGCCCGGCGGGCGCCGTGGCCACCCCTACCCTGGGACCTGCTGCGTGAAGGAAGCAGGTCTTGCGAGGACAAGGGTCTCGGGGCAGTCAGATGCCTCCCGCCACCCCCCTCAGCTCAGCCAGGGAGGAGGCAGGAGGGGCCACGCACGTCCAGCTTCATCAGCGTGAGCAGGTCCTTCTTGGCGGCTCCGAGGATGGCGTCTGTCTTCTTGCTGGCAACAGCCTCAGCCGCGTGACCGTCCGAGTGGAGGAGGACAGCCGGCGGGGTCTCTGCACCCACCAAGCTCTTCTTGGGCTTGAGAAGAGCACAGGCAGCGTGATCGCGAGCATGCGGGCGGCGCGGGCGGTCCGGCCAGCCTGGGACCCGACCCCACGCGGCCCAGCAGATAACGCTAGCGCGAGGGGCGGGGGCGGCCGAGCGAAGGCCCGGGTCGGGGTGCTGCCTACCTCGCTGGCCACGGTGCTCCCGGGGCGCCCCCCTGCGTGCTGCAGGACCTGGGCGCCGTCACAGGCCATCCTCAGGTCTGAGGTGGCACCTGCTGTGCCCCCTAAAAATGGAGGGGAGACTCAGGACACCATGCTGGCCACCTGGGCACGCTGGGCCCTGTGCACACACCAGGGCAGGGCTGGCTGAGCACACAGACCTGGCAGGTGACACTGGAGACAGACCAGCCTCGGGCACTCACAGAAAAGCTGCTGTCACAACCACACAGACGTGCAAAGGATGGGAAGGCCCAGTTCCAGGCAAAAGCAGAGAGGAGTGAGGCGGGGCACTTCCCACAGGGCCAGCTGGAACCTGGGAGGCAGGAAGTCCCGACTATGGGTCTGCCTGTGGTTGGAGAGTGACTCTGCCTCATTACCGCCCTTCACGCGGCAAAAGAATGCAGTTTGTGCTCATGAAAAAGTGAAAGATGGGTTATTAACCGGAACTACAAAGACCAATCTCCACTGATTTTTTAAAGGTTACGTCTCACAGGAAAATACTTAAATCTGTATAGCTATTTTCTTATCATATTAATAAGATTTTGAAATGTTTAAAACAACGTAGCAGTTAACAATAACTATTTTTGTCCATCCTGAGAAACTGTGTATTCATAGTACTTTATTATAATATTATGTATATACACATTAATATGCTATATATATTATTATATTACCATATTATTATTTTATTATTTATTACTAATAAGCCAAAGTATTATGATACCAATATCTATTTGAAAAATAAAACCCAACTACACTCCCTGTGATAAACACATGCATACGTTAAAAGTTGTACATTTCTGTATTATGCTGCTGTTATAATCATACAGTCTATAAAACTTAAAATGTTGAGTATAATTAGCTGGTTTATTGAATTTGACCTGCGTTTGGTTGAACATGTGGATGTGGAACCTGAGGACCCATTCAAGGGGCCATCTGACTGTACTACACCCTTTTACACAAGGTACTTGAGTGTCTGTGGGTTTTGGTACCCACTAGAGGTTCTGGAACCAATCCCCCATGGATGCTGAGGGACGACTGAGTGTATCTCTGATTTTTGCCAAAACCATGTCCTGTAAGAGTGTGTTATCTGTACAGACCAGAGGAAAGGTAAATCTGTCTCTGTATGAATGTTAACTGGATATATTCATGGAATTGGATAATTCATAGTCAAATTTTGTTATATGTGGATTGCTACTATTTTCAGTTATCTGTTACTTATTTTATTTGAAAAAATTCAAATTTTATTTTATTTGAAAAATAAACATATTTTTTAATATGGCGGGTCAAATGGTTAGCCACACAGAAGAAATATATTTCGACCCTACTCAATTCAGACAAAAGATTCAATTCTAGACGAGTATGAAAGGTAAAACGTTAAATCTTACAGGCAGATTTCCTAAACACGACACAAAATGTATTAACCACACACAAAAAAATTGATCAGTTGGACTCTATTAGATTTAAAAATTTCTATTCATCAAAAGACACCATTAAGAGAGTGAAAAGTGAGCAGAAAATATTTTTAATACATACATCCAACAAAGGACTCATATAGAGAATATCTAAAGAACTCCTATTAATCAATAAGAAAATGAAAGATAACCTAAGAGAAAAATGGCCAAAAGACAATGCATTCCTATCCCAGTGGAGATGGAAGAGTCTCAGGTTCACGAGTTGTCAGGAAGATGGGTAACAGACACAGCAAGGCACAGGGCACAGAGGGGCCAAATGAAAATGATGGACAATTGTACGGGCTGGGGAGCAAGACTTCCTGTGAGTGGCATGGCCTCTAAGTGGTGCGGCCTGTGAGTGGTGCGGCCTGTGAGCTGACTGTCGGACACATGAAGTCAGTGAGCACCTGAGTGGGGCTGAGAATCAAACTGTTAAAATTTAAATACAAACAACCACAGCGGCAGGTGGCTCCATACTGGACCGTGCAGACTGGAGTCTTACGAGGCTGATGACAGTACAAATCGGGACAGGCACGTGGAGAACCACCGGCAGCATCTCCCGGGCTAAACACACATGCCGTCACCTCAGCAGTTCCAACAGGAACATATCCATCCATGTGTGTCCAAGAGACACACGAACACAGTTTGTTCACAGGAAAACAATGAACACTGGGCTTCCCTGGTGGCGCAGTGGTTAAGAATCCGCCCGCCAATGCAGGGGACACGGGTTCGAGCCCTGGTCCGGGAAGATCCCACATGCCGCGGAGCAACGAAGCCCGTGCGCCGCAACGACTGAGCCTGCGCTCTAGAGCCCGCGAGCCACAACTACTGAGCCCGCGTGCCACAACTACTGAGCCCGCGTGCCACAACGACTGAAGCCCGTGCGCCTAGAGCCCGTGCTCTGCAACAAGAGAAGCCACCGCAATGAGAAGCCCGCGCACCGCAACGAAGAGTAGTCCCCCTCTCACCGCAACTAGAGAAAGCCCGCGCACAGCAACGAAGACCCAACGCAGCCAAAAATAAATATATAAATTAATTAATTAATTAAAAAAAAAAAGAAAACAATGTACAACAGTGAGAATGGTGAGTGTCGCCCACCCGGCAGTTTGGAGGCCACAAGTACCAGGCTGAGCAGAAGCCAGACTCAAACCCAGTCTAATGGGTCAGAGGTCGGGGAGCAGGGGAGTGCCAGGGGCACAGGATTACAACCCGTATCACCGCTGATGGGAACTGCAGGGGCACCATCCAGGCTTTCTTTGTCTGGGTGCTGGTCTCACAGGTGAGCTTAGTTTATGAAAATTCATCAAATGTCCCCCTGGGGCTTTCACATTCTATAAGCAGATTATACAACCATAAGCATTTAATGAAAATAAAAAATAACTTGCTATTAGTGAAGAAACAGGTAAACACACCAACAGAACACAAAGATTCCTAAAAAGTAGCTCCAAGTAATGAAACACCCAGAACAGGCGGATCCACGACAAAAGCAGGCTGGTAGTAGCCAGGGGTTGGGCAGTGACGGCTGATGGGTCTGGGGTTTCTGTACTGGGTGATGAAAACGTGCTGGAATTAGACAGGGGGGCTGATGCACAATTCTGTGAATATACTAAAAACCACTAAATTGTATACTTTAAAAGGGTGAACTTTGGGACTTCCCTGGCGGTCCAGTGGTTAGGACTCTGTGCTTCCACTGCAGGGGGCACAGGTTTGTCCCTGATTGGGGAACTAAGATCCTGCAAGCCGCGTGGCACGGCCAAAAATAAAAATAAAAGGGTGAATTTTATGGTATGTTAATTATATCTCAAAAAAGTTGTTACTAAAACAAATCCACGTAGATGCAGAAACTTGATACCTAATGAAGATGGCACCAGAAAAAGCAACAGGGAAGTGAAAGATTGTTTCCTGAATGGTGTTGGGTAAATTACCACTAGATAGAGTAAGAAAAAGCTGAATTTCTTACCTCGAATACAAGGCAAGAGGGAACCATGATGAAAGACAGACTTCCATGTGGAAAGTAAAACTGAAAAGCTACCAGACAAGAACCCAGAAGAATGTGTTTACGTCTGGGAAGAAGGAGGGAAAAAGTGAGACCCAGAACACAAACCGCAGGGCAACAACTGGTTTTCAGAAACGAACAACAAGGGTCTCTGTTCCCGGATGGGCCCCATGGGTATGTTCTTCCACAGACGGAAGCCGGGAGAAGGTATCTGAACATTCATACTGATGAGGGATCTCCATCCGGAGCATATAGAGAATTAATGCAAATCAACAAAACAAATCCAGGAAACCCTGCAGAAAATGCGGGAAGAATATAAACAGGCAATTCCTAAAGAGGGAGCCCAAACAGCTCTTGAACACACCAGGAGATGATGAAACCTGCCGGCAACCCATGAAACGCAGGTGAAGACAAGACGGACTTTCTAAGGGATATGAGAGCAAAAGGAGGAAGGGGACAAGGCGTGAGCAAGCCTCTGGGGGGCGCCAACAACGCCCCCCCGCTGGGATGTGCCGGGGAGCCGTCACACTGCAGCACTCACAGGCAAGCTGAGGTCACAGCAAGGAGAGGGGAAGAGGGCTGACTGCTGACCAAAGGCCAAAAGGAACTCTCTCTGCAACTGAGAGCCGACAAGAAGACAAAGCAGACAGCAGAGAGGGGCAGGTGCGGACACCTCCTGGGGAGAAAAGCCTGGGCGATGGCTGGGGGACAGAGGGGACAGTAGAGGCCATAGCCTGTCAGCACAGCCCAGCACAGGGGAGAAGGGATGGCGCCGAGGTAGCCACTCTAGCGGTTACAAGATGGGCGCGCAGGGCCCAGCCCAGGGAAGCTCCACGGACATGGGTGCTGCAGGGTGGTGTGCAGAGCAGCCTGCGGGGCGTTCAGGCAACAAGACGCCCGCCACTGCTTCACACCGAGAGGCAGGGCACAGGCGCAGGGTCCTCTGGGCCCAGGGCTTGCCCGCCGTCTGGAGTGGGACAGAGGGTCCCTTACCTGGCGGAGCTGAAGCAGCCTGGTCACCTGCCTGGGCCTGGCTGAGCTTGTCCACGATCTCTTCGTGGACAGAAGGCAGCGGGGAGGGGGGGCTCCTCTTCGGCAGAGGCCCAGAGGCTGCTGCACGGCTGCCGCCACGATCTGCTGGGAGGGGCTGGCGTGAGGCAAGGCCTCCGTTCCCACAGCAGCGCACAGACCCAGACGGCGGCGTGTCTGGAGGCCTGGGGACAGCCCTCTGCCGGCCCCGCCCCCTGCCCCTCAGGCCGCGTCCTCGTCACCTGCACCTGCCTGGCCCATCACCTGTGCCCACCTGCCCAGGCAAGTGGCAAGCAAATGCCAGCCCCATCCGCAGGTCCTGTTCTGCCACACTCCCAGGTCTGCGGCCGAGCGCCCCGAAGGCAAACTCCTGCCCAGCTCTGAGCGCACTCCCCCGAAAGAGCCCCAGCCAGCGGCAGGGCTCCCCAGCTCCCCAGGTGAGTGGATCCAGAACAACCTTCCAGGAAGCCCCCTGAGCAACGCAGCTTAGTTGAACTTCATGACCAAACAGGTGACATGTCCACATCTGTAGTGTGCCTGTGTGTTACAGTCACCCTGGAGGTGACTTCTGGCAGAGAAGCCTCGATGAATGATTTCTTTCCCCAAGTCTAGGTCCTTCCTGAGAGCTCAGAGCAGTGCAGTCAGAGGGCGAAGCTGGGAACCCACCCCCGACTGGTTTTCTCCTGGGTGGGGGGTGGCGGGGGGAACAGCTGGTGACCCGAGGGTGGGAGGTTGGCCCCGGGGGAGCAGTACCTGGGTCGCAGGGCTCCTGGGGCCGCGGGGGCCTCTCCAGCCGCTCGAGGCTGCAGCACATCGGCCTCTTGGCCTTCCCAGCAGCCACGCTGGCTACAGACACAAGCGGGATGGCCTGGCTCTCCTGAGACAGGAGAGAAGTGGGGCTGCCCCAGGAGCACTCCTAGGTGAGCGGGCATCCTGGGAACGACTGCAAAACCCTCGGGGAGAGGCCACGTTTCGGGGACTGAAGGAGGCAGTGATCAAGTAGGATGCCAGCGATGTAGAAAGGAAGGGTTTTAAGGCAAGAAAGGCCCAGCTTGCTTTTATCTTGGCAATTCTATCAGTTTAAATAATGGTCAAAATTGTCAGAAACCTCCATACTCTTCATTAAGATGAAAAATAATGTAGAAAACGCCCTAAAATATCAGCAAGGGAAGATGACAGTACCTAAAATATCGGAAGAACCAGGGAGAATATCCAAGTGCAGTGTGAATGCTAACAACGAACGTCTGTTCAGCCTTGAGGGGCCGCCAGCCCGTCTGAGGGCTGAGCCTGCGGCCCACGCAGTTCTGGGCCCTGCTCCGACATCAGGGTCACTTCTCACCAGAGTCAACGGGGCGGAGCAGCTTCTCCCACCTCATGGCCGTCAGCTCAACCCGCCGGCCTCGAAAGAGGGATGGTCGAGGGCAGGGCACACCGCCCCGAGTGCCCACAGGAGGGCCGCAGGGCCTGGGGAGCAGCCTCCGCTGGACGTGCGGCAGGTGAGGAGCTGGGAGGGGCAGGCGCGCTCACGGGGCAAGGGGATCAGAGGAGCTAATTCGGGCCAAACCCCAGACCCTCCTGGAAGGGAACCGCAGAGGCACGACCAGGAGGCTGGCAAACAGGCACACGTCTCCAGGAAGGCCCCCGAGACCTAACTGATGGGACAGGCGCTCAGCACTAGGCCCCAGGCGCACCCCTCCCTGGCGCGTCCGCTGGCCACGGCCGTGAGGTAGAAAACTCGTTCTGTCGTCACCTCTCCAAGCCCCGGGTCCTGAGGACCCGCGGTTAGGACGCCGAGCACACTCACAGGGTTGAAGAGCTCCGCGGTCAGGCCCAGGCAGTCGTGCAGAGCCAGGAAGGTGACCCTCTGCAGCCGCACCATGACGATCTGGAGACGGGCCAACCGTGTCTCCACTTGCTGAGCCTGCCTCGGCCTCGCGGGCGGGGAAGCCCCTGGTGTAGACAACTCACCCTCGTCACGCAAGGTGTTAGTGCTAGGGGCATAAGGAAACTCTGCATTGTTTTTACAAGTTTTCTGTAAGTGTAAAATGACTGCAAATCAAGAAGTTTAATAGTAACAAGAAGAGCTCTTTGGGGGCATGGTGGGAGATCTGAAGACCCCTTTGAGGTTATCAATACTAATTTTTACAGCAAAATATGTATTACAAAATTTTTTAAAAACCATCTTACTTCTTCCTACACGCCCCCCGCCCGAACCCCGCATCACCAGCACTCAGTCCTGCCAGTGAAGTTGATTCCACTATTGCGGACACGTCCTCATGGCCACGTGACTCAGTAAACCGATGGTGAGACACTCAGGGTGCTGGCCCCGCGCCCTCCACCGAGATGGCCACAGCACCGCAGAGAAGCGACCCACCTGCACCACCCTCACCAGGGTTTCAGGATATTTCTCAAAAACTCCTTGGAAAGCCACAGCTGGAAGCCGGAGGATGGCGGATGGGACAGCAGCGCGGGCAGACACCGTTTTGTACGGTGCAGTGTGGCCCTGTAACGACAGCCCCAGTTGGTCTGCTCTGGCCTGTCCTAAGACCTCAGAGCCTGGCTCTCCAAGCCCCCACTCCGGTCTCAAGCATCACAGCACTCAGTACCCCGCTCTCCTAGGCCTACTGCAAGGCCTCTTGGAGGTAGGATCACCCGCCCAGCAACCCCCGCTGAGCCCTGCCCCGCCACCGACAGAGCTCCACACGGCCAAGGACCCAGTGGGCAGCATGTGGTTTCTCTCTTCTGGGAACTGGCTGGTGCTCGAGAGAAAAGATGACTTTTTCAGTCGCAGAATCACCCCCAGGCAGTGACCTTGGCCCTTTCTGGTGCACAGCTCTGAGTCCTGCCACCTCCTCTCCCACAACTGCCATTTGCAGGCAACCACCAGCTCTTTTCTGAACTGATGGTTTTCCTTCATCAAAGTACCACATAAATGGAATCACACAAGGCTTGGGCCTGTCCACTGAGATTACGCACTTCAGGGTCATCATGCTGTTCATGTACCAGTAGTTTGTGCTGTTTATTGATGAGAACTAGTCTATTTTATGGATGCATCACAGTTTCTTTATCCATCTAGCAGGTGAAGGATATCTGGGGTGTTTCCAGTATTGGCAATTATAGATAAAACTAATGTAAATATTTCCATACAGGGTTCTGTGTGAACAGAGTTTTTGTTTCTCTTGCTAAGTATTGTGGAATTACTTACCAAAACCTCAGCTAAAGTTGGAGTGGGGACCGGCCTGTAGGGGGAGTTCTCCTGCCTGCCATGCATGTCAATTACCCCAAACAGGAAGAGATCTCCGCCTACATCTTGGACAGGAAGGTGTCTCTACTTACCATCAGGCAGGAGGAAGGAAACTTCCCTCTGCCCCGGACAGCCCAGCCAATCAGAGACTGCAGGGGCTCAGTCAATGGGAAGCCTCCATTGGACCCCCAGCTCCTCCAATGGAAACACTGGTTATCACAGCCCCTCCCAACTCCCCCTTCTCCCTACAAAAGCTAGCTCCCCCTCCTTGATCTCTGGATTTGCCTTTTGTCTGCCATAGTTTCCATATTCTGAATTGCAATTCCTCTGCTCTTCCTGAATAAACTCGCTTTTGCTGATAAAATAACTGGCTACCATTTATTAAAGTTGATATATTTATAGGGTGTCAGAAGTGGGATCTGAAGGAGGCGAACCCCAAGAGATGACGGGCCCGGGAATTGAGCGAGGTACCCACACTGTGAGCCCCTCATGCTCATCACTTCCCTGAGTCTCGTCTTGGATTCCAAACTCTGCTCTTTTTGCATTTTCAGTTCTCTGACTTTATTTGGGATCTGGAACGGCTTTGTCCTTTCAGGGGAAAGGTTTCATCCTTTCTGGTTCAAGGCTTCATCCTTGGTGAGTACTCAGTTGTTTTCTGGAGTGCGCAATAGTGACGTTCTTTTGGAAGATAGATAGAGCTAACTGGAATCCAGTAATTTGTTTTATTCCTTTTGGAATCTGGGCCAGGACTCTGGCAACTTTCTTGGGTTTCCAGGAGAACTTAGGGAAAGTTAGCTGATTCCAGAGCCAACAGTTTCAGCTCAGTGATGGTCGCTTAACTCATCTGCCAAGGTGCTTTCGGATAACCACGAGACTGCGATTACCTACTTGCTGAGCAAGGAGGTGTCTGCAGTAGCAAACCCCTCTTGCTGCAAGTGGTTAAATGCCTCTGGGGAAGTAGAGACCCAATGACATAAAACTAAAGAGCAAGCGCATTGGTTAGAGCAATATCACCGGACAACCCGCTGTCTTTCGGTGTATTCAGCTGGATACCTGCAGGTCTGGCTCCTGGTTTAGAACCATCGTGCAAACTGGCCATCCCTCGCAGCCCCCAGGGAGCCCTGGAGCTGGGAGGAATCCAGCCTTTCCCGGCAGGACGTGCCCCCTCCCCACCCCTGCCTCTGATCAAAAATCTGATCTTTTTTTCTATGAATTTGTTTGTTTGTTTTTGAAGTATAACTGACCTACAACAGGATGTGAGATCCTGGTGCACAACACAGTGATCTGATATTTCCATACATTACAAAATGATCTCCACTGTATGATTTCAAGTCCTTGAAATTTATTACCATTTGTTTTATGGCCCAGAATATAGTATGTCTTGTGAGTGTCCCATGTTCATGTGAAAAGAATGTGTTTTGCTGTTGTTGGGACCAGTGTTCAATAGATGTTCACTTAATTAATTAATCAAGGTGGTTGATGGTGTTGTTTAGATTTTTCTACATCTTTGCAGACTTTCTGTCTACTTGTTCTGTCGATTACTGAGAGAGAAGTGAAGTCACCAACTGTAAGTATGGATCCGTTTCTCCTTTCACCTCTGTAAGTTTCTGTTCCACTTTTGAAATTCCGCCATTAGGAGGATACACATTTGGGATTGTTGTATCTTCTTGACTAGTGCTGTTCCTCACCCCTGGAAACACTCTGTGGTCAGAAGTCTACTTTGTCTACGTTAATGTAGCCCTTCAGTTTTCTTGTGAGTTTTCATGGTATAGCTTTTCACATTCTTTTATTTTTAATCTACCTAAGTCTTTATATTTAAAGTGGGTTTCATGAAGTCAGCATATAGCTAGATGTTGGTATTTCCGTCCAATCTGATCACCATTTAATTGGTACATTCAATGTTATTATTGATGTGGCTAGGTTTAGGCTCCAATTTTCTGGGGAATGTTGAATTTTTTAGCAGGTTATCAAGCTGGCTGGGTTCAGACCACAAGTTCTGTCTTACTCCCCCCGACCCACCCTCCGTGGGGCTGGGTGCCAGTGTCTCTGATTTTGGGGCAATGCCTCGCATGCTTGGCTCCTGCTGGCACAGGTGTCCCTCGGGGGTTAGTCTGAGACCTGGGCTGAGGCTGAATCTTAGTCCCGTTCTTTCTCACGGTCTGTGCCCTGCTGCTCTCCGTCTGCGCTGACACTTGCAGGATCCACCCACACTCTCTCCCACACTGAGAAAGTCCGTGACTGGTTTGCCCCTGAGGCAAAGCAGAGAGACAGCAGAGGAAACCCAGGGAACTCACCATTCCTGGGCTGCTTTTCCTGTTTCAATTCCCACCCACAGTCTACCCACTTTTATTTTCAGATTCCTGGGTAATTGCTTCTTGCGTTTTGCTGGAGTTTTTGTTGTAATCAGCAGGAGAGAGAGGTTGTGGTGGCATCACCCTGCCACAGCAGAACTGGAATTCTATTTCATTTTTATTAAAAATAAAATCTCAATTTCCTTCTTCTTTTAAAGCCAGAATGAAGAAGCCTAATAAATTGCCGTAGACAGCAGCTCACCTGTGTGGTGAGGCTCACTGTTGCTGCTGCTAGAGAGAACCCTGCTTTAACTTCATATGTGAGGCCCTGAAAACGAGAACTCAAACAAGGTGAAACCTAGTGGACGGCCAGGCTCCTGGCCTGACTGTCCTCTGAAGTAAACCTGGCAAATCCCCCTTCCTCTGAAGAGCCCTGCATGTCGGGAACACTGGGCATCTGGCTCAAGGTGTCCTCAGTGAGCTCTGGGACTCAGTGACATTACTTCTGCCTTGGAGTCCTTTCTGCTTACTTCAAATCCTTTATAAAGAGAAGGCTGTCCCCGTATATATGGAGAACACCACAATTCAAAAATATACATACACCCCAATGTGCATAGCAACACTATTCACAATAGCCAAGACATGGAATAAACCTAAATGTCCATCAACAGATGAATGGACAAAGAAGATGTGGTATATTTATACAATGGTATACTACTCAGCCATAAAAAAGAATGAAATTATGCCATTTGCAGCAACATGGATGGACCTAGAAATTATCATACTAAATGAAGTAAGTCAGACAGAGAATGACAAATATCATATGATATCACTTATACGTGGAATCGTTTAAAAAATGATACAAATGAACTTATTTACAAAACAGAAATAGATTCACAGAAAACAAACAGACATAGACAACAAACTTATGGTTACCAAAGGGGAAACGGGGGGAGCAATAAAGTAGGAGTTTGAGATTAACATGTACACACTCCTATGTATAAAACAGATAAAAACAACATCCTACTGTATAGCACAGGGAACACTACTCAATATTTTGTAATAACCTATAAGGGAAAAGAATGTGAAAAAGAAAAGAGATATATACATATAAGTATAACTGAATCACTTTGCTGCACACCTGAAACTAACACAACATTGTAAATCAACTATACTGCAATTAAAAAAAAAAAACCACACAAAAACCGAACTTCTGAGTTCAAAACAATAAAAAAAAGAAAAAGAGACAGAGAGAGGTTGTCCCGCAAGAGACCCACAACCACACCACAAGAAACAGGAGCCCAGAGCAGCACGGAGCAGCCACCTGCCAGGCGTCCAACACAGAAACTGGAGGCCAGCTCCAGATTTCCTGTGAGGCCGGCGAGTCCAGCTCGGCCCCTCAGTATTTATGCACCACTGGGCTGCTCTGTGGGGGAGCGGGCTCACGGGGTGAGGGTCTGTCTCGGACACGACCTCAGCCCGTTTCCAGGCCATCTCTACAAGACCTGTATCGGCAGCATGTCCTCCACTCGTCAGCAAGCCAAGCTGCCAGGAGACCCCGGGAGAAGCACGGGAGGGACATCGCCACAAACCCCATCAGACAGCAATTCTCATCGGTTCCAGAATCAGGGAGAAAAGCGTCTGTGTGCCTGTGTCTGTGAATATGTGTCTGTGTGTTTGGGGAGAGGGTGGAAAGAGAAAATGACAATTTAACATCTAATGCTAGAAACAGCTCAAATGGACTTGTTTACTTAGAAAAACAATGCCCTCAACCTCTCCAAGAAACTTGAAAAGCACAGGAGAGGCTGCTGCTGGGGTGTGCACAGGCCTGGTACACACCTGCAAGTGTCTACGGATGTTCTCTGCAGTACCAGCCACTGTAGGAAACAATCATAACCACCTAAATGTCAGTCAACAACGGGTAGATCAACGGGTACTGAGCACACAGCTGAACGAGAACAACACGCCCACGTGGAGGGACGCGTGGCAACGACCCCCGCGAAGCAGGGGGCTGCAGAGCCGTGTGGAGGAGCCCGTCGTGAACAATCACACCACGCTTTGCAGAGCGCCAGAGAAAACTCAGAAGAGCGGCTGCCTCTGAGGAAAGGGCAGGGGGCAGCTGAACGGTACTGACAGCTTACAGCTAACCTGAGCTACAGGGCCATCACTGTCTCACCTGGCTGACAGCCGACGTGTCTGCTTCCTGCATTGTGCTTTTCGGTACATCTGAAATATTTCATAACAAATTTGTAAAAATTAAAACAATGAGGGGGTGGAATTGGAGGAAGGTGCTCAAAAGGTACAAACTTCCAGTTACAAGATAGACAAGCACTACACGTCTACACGGCTCATCTGCACTGGCTGTGTAGCCAGGTCAGATGTGGATTTCCCTCTCACATAACTGGACTGTTGGGAACAGGATAGGCCCAGATCTTAAGGACAGAAGCAAATAAACGGAGACGAGGTGATACAGGGGGCAAAAAAAAATCTCATCTTACTTCATCCACAAAAAAAATATTCAGAGAGAAAAAAAAGCTCTTGAAATAAAAAACATGATCACAGGAGAAAAGGGAACCCTCCTACACTGTTGGTGGGAATGTAAATGTGCAGCCACTATGGAGAACAGTATGGAGGTTCCTTAAAAAACTAAAAATAGACCCACCAGAGGATCCATCAATTCCACTCCTGGGCATATATCTGCAGAAAACTCTAATTTGAAAAGATACATGCACCCCAACGTTCATAGCAGCACTATTCACAATAGCCAAGACATGGAAGCAACCTAAGTGTCCATCAACAGAGGAATGGATAAAGAAGATGTGGTATATATATACAGTGGGATACTATTCAGCCATAAAAAAGAATGAAATTTTGCCGTTTGCAGCAACATGGATGGACCTAAAGATTATCATACTAAATGAACTAAGTCAGACAGAGAAAGACAAATATTATATGATATCACTTATACATGGAATCTAAAAAGAGGATACAAATAAACTTATTTACAAAACAGAAATAGACTCACAGACATAGAGAACAAACTAATGTACTAAAGGGGAAAGGGGGGGAGGGATAAATTAGGAGTTTGGGATTAACAAATACACACTACTATATTTAAAATAGATAACCAACAAGGACCTACTGTATAGCACAGGGAACTATATTCAATATCCTGTAATAAACCATAATGGAAAAGAATCTGAAAAAGAATATATATATATATTCTTTGCTGTACACTTTGCTGTACACCTGAAACAAACACAACATTGTAAATCAACTAGACTTCAATTAAAAAAAAAAATGACAGAAATTAAAAATTCAATGGAAGATTTGGAAAATAAAGTTGAAGAAACCTCCTAAGAAGTAAAATAGAAAGATAAAGGGAGTGCAAAACAAAGACAATTCTAGAGCTATGAGGTTTCAAAACTCTATCTCCCTTGGGCTTCCCTGCTGGCGCAGGTTGAGAATCTGCCTGCCAATGCAGGGGACACAGGTTCAAGCCCTGGTCCGGGAAGATCCCACATGCCACGGAGCAACTAAGTCCGTGCGCCACAACTGCTGAAGCCCGTGCGCCACAACTACTGAAGTCCACGCGCCTAGAGCCCGTGCTCCACAACAAGAGAAGCCACCGCAATGAGAAGCATGTGCTCTGCAACAAAGAGTAGCCCCCGCTCGCCCCAACTAGAGAAAGCCGCGTGCAGCAACGAAGACCTAACGCAGCCAAAAATAATTTTAAAAAAAACAAAAAAACCTCTATCTATCTCCCTTGCACCCTTCTCAGCAAACAGATAGAGTATTTGCTCCACCCAAACAAGCAAGCAGACCAGGAGAGGCGGTGAGAGCCCTGCCCAGGAAGAAAGAAAGGGCCGCAGGGGGGCTGGACTGTGTGACCCAGAAGGTCAGACGGAGACAAGAGGATGGGGACCCGGGGGTTTCTCCCCAACTCGTGGAGCGCTGGGCCGGGGCAGCGGTGCACACAACGCACAGAAAACTGAGCAACCAAAACGTGAGGCAGCTGCTAACTCCAGGGAAAACAGAAGGGAACTGAGGCAACTGTTAACTCCAGGGAAAACAGAAAGGAACTGAGGCAACTGTTAACTCCAGGGAAAACAGAAAGGAACTGAGGCAACTGTTAACTCCAGGGAAAACAGAAAGGAACTGAGGCAACTGCTAACTCCAGGGAAAACAGAAAGGAACTGAGGCAACTGTTAACTCCAGGGAAAACAGAAAGGAACTGAGGCAACTGTTAACTCCAGGGAAAACAGAAAGGAACTGAGGCAACTGTTAACTCCAGGGAAAACAGAAAGGAACTGAGGCAACTGTTAACTCCAGGGAAAACAGAAGGGAACCTCACCCCCAGGCTCCACAAGCTCGGCTGCTGACAACGTCCACAAAGGTGGGACGAGAGGAATAGGACGGTGAGGCAAGCAGGGCATTTTCTACAGTGGGGAGTCAACACAAAATTAAGACGAAGAATTACAAAACAAGAGCAGCGGGTTTTACGGACGAGACTGAAAGAGCTGGATGTGGCCTTTCTGGGGAGGGGGCGGTGGAACAGTCAACTGCAGTTCACAAAACATCAAATATGTTTTTAGAATTTGTTCAGGTTATTCTGATAAGAATAAATTAAAAAAATTTTAAACCACAAACACAAATGTTTGGTGAGGCAAAAATGATGTCCTTCCAAATAATCATTTAACCCAATATAGAATTATTTTCTCCCAAACATCACCCACATTCTCCCTCCAGCCACTCAAGGCAGCAGGACTCCTGCCCCAGGGAGGGGCACCGTGCTGACACTGATGCCGGCGCGAGGTGACCGCAGCAGGCTGCGTAACCCTGACCCTGCTCACAGCACACAGCCCACGATGCTGCCACGAACGGCACTCAGCCCGAAAGTTACAACGAGATCAGGGTCAGCAGCGGACCAAGAAATAAGAGAAGGGCCTCCACTGCCCTTCTCTCGTCCTTATTTAGGAGCCCCTAATAATTTACCTGCATGTAGATGGACAGCCCGTCTAGACCTCCCAGCCTCTCAGGCCCACAGCACGAATTACAGACCCAGCCAGAGCCCCACAGAGCCAGCCTGCTCCAGCCGCAACTGCCAGCCTGGGTGCCCTCCCCCATCACCTCCAGATGGCACCTGGCCAGCCTTGCTAGTAGGAGGCGGTGTCCCTCTCAGGCCCGGCCAAGCATCTGATGAAGACATACCAGGTCCTGGGGGCAGACAAAGACCACGGAGTCCTGTGCACGCCTCCGCCCCAGGCCCCAAACAGCTCGAAGCACACGTGTGCAGTCTGACAGGGGCAAGATGAGCACACCGGACACGCCCAAAGTCTCCGTGTGGAGCCTGCCACCCCCTTGTCGTGCACAAGAACTTAGGGCTGGCTCAGAGGACACCCATGAGGGGTGCCTCCATGGTGAGTGTCACACATGCTCCTAGCCTCCCGGCCCTGTGCAGACACATCGCTGCCAAGGTGCTGCTGAATTGCTCTGGAGACCTCTCCATGCAGTGTCTGGAGAGACTGAGGTACAAGTTGCCTCAGTACACAGACAAAAATAAAAGCAAGAGGTATAACTTCCAAGGATAAGATAAAAATCAAATACACTTTCTGAGTGACAGAGGTGTACGCATTTATCAAAACAGCTACACACACTTCAGATTTGTTTTATTGTAAGTAGATTTTGCTCAGAAGAAAAAGAAGATTAAACAAATACTAAATTCTAGTTAATCAGGAGGAAATGAGGCACACTGAGCTGAGCCTTTTGCAACTGTTGATGGAAATAAATTGATTTTACTATTCTGTCTACTTTTGAACATGTTTAAAATATTCCATGATAAAAAGTTTGAAAGTCATAACATGAGATGCTAGTTTTTAATCTATTGGACTAGCAAAGATCAGATATGAAATGGCTCACTAGTGGATGAGGCTGAAGAAATAGGTGCCCTCACACATGTCCTGCGGTTCAGCCTCTGTGTGGGGTGCGAGGCGTGTCCCTTGGATCCAGTGAGTCTCCTAAGGATTTGCCCTACAGACTGGCCTTCAAACACAGGAAACAATGTCCACACAAGACCATTCACTGCAATGATGAACAGCAAGAGCTGGGGAGTGACTGAAGGACACACATTAGCACAAAAGATCCAGAGAGGGTCCCTCCTGGGAAGGGGACTCAGGGCCTGAAGGCGGGAGAAATCACTTTCACCTTGCGATGTTTTAGGCACCTGAAGCTTGGAGCCCATGCGTGTGTTACTCAGTCCAAAGAATGATCATTTAAGAAACGGCCAAATCCCATAAGCCAACACCCAGCTCCCCTTAGACACCTGGTCAAAGCTGCTCTCGGGCACACCCCTGACCCATAGGGGTCCCCCGGACCTAGACCAGCCCCTTGTCACTGGAGAGCTGGCCTCGGTGCTGAGGGACCTGCTGTCCAGGCGAGCCCGGGCAGGCCTGGGGGTGCGGGGTACTCACAGTGATGACGTCCAGGATGCTGAGGAGGCTGTGGACGCTGTCTCCAGCCAGAACCTCTTTGACCGTCACCTCAGTGCCATCCTGCGCTTGGGAAGCAGAGCAGAGTCACCCGCTGTGGAGGCCAGGCCAGCTGAGCAAACGACCTCCACCACCACTGGTCCTGTGGGGCAGGGGCTGCACCCCAGCCGACGTGTGGGAATGAGGAGGACAGGAAAATGACGGCGACTAGGAGGAAAGAAGAGGCCCAGCCCAGGCTTTCTGCCCCGTGTCTTGTCAGCACCAGGAGGCTTTGCCTACGTGAGTTTGCTGGCCTAACTAAAAGGGCTGTGAGAACCAAATGCAGTTATTCGAACCAGTATAAATAATAGCATTTTAACATATTTTTCCACTGGATTAAAAGAAAAAGAAAGCGATGCGACGCTGGTGATTTAGTTCAGGAGCTTCATCTCAGTGTGACCCAGGAAAACCCCTGTGAACTTGCTCAAACCTGGCACTGGCCACTGCCCAGGAGCCCTTCCATCTGGCCCAAAGGCTCCGCCTCTCTTGGTGAAGGCCTGCCAGGTGGATGACATGGAGGCCCCGCCCGGAGGAGACTGGATGAAAGCCACGCCTTTTCTAATTGTCCCACCAGGTCACCCGTAGACAAAGCGACACACGTGAGAACTGTACCCTGACGACACTGTGGTCTAGGAGCCCGAAGACCATGCAGGAGCTGTCCTAGGTCAGGGCCCACCCAGGGCCCGGCAGGCGGGAACTTCACGTGGCTGGGGTGGGGGCGACCTCATGCGGTCCAGGGTTCGCTAAGTGTCTGCAGTGGGAGCCTGCGTCACCCACCAGCAGGCAAATAAACCGACAAGCCCTCAGGAGTCTTGGTCTATAGGTCCCCCCTGGCAATTGTGACTTAAGCATATAAGTCAACAGAGGCAGGAAACAAAGAGTTAGCTTCCAGGTGAATTAATATCTTAATTATTTTCTTAGAGTTAAAATTATTTACAGCCTGAAACCCGAAAATAAGGCAAGGGTGCTATTGATCATCATAGATCACTACCCAACCACTGAGGGGTTCCAAGGCAGTGGGAGAGACACGGCAAAATGCTTGTGATGTGGGCTTCCCTGGTGGTGCAGTGGTTAAGAATCCGCCTGCCAACGCAGGGGACACGGGTTCGAGCCCTGGTCCGGGAAGATCCCACATGTCGCAGAGCAACTAAGCCCGTGTGCCACAGCTACTAAGCCTGCGCTCGAAAACCCGCGAGCCACAACTACTGAAGCCTGCGCACCTAGAGCCTATGCTCTGCAACAAGAGAAGCCGCAGCAATGAGAAGCCCGCGCACTGCAACGAAGAGTAGCCCCTGCTCGCCGCAACTAGAGAAAGCCCGCGCGCAGCAACGAAGATCCAACAGAGCCAAAAATAAATTAACTAATTAATTAATTAATTTTTAAAAAGTGCTTGCCATGTGTCTGGGGAAATGCAGAGGTGAGCCACCATGCGCAGCCCCTGTGCAGCGGAAGCTGACACACCTGCGTCAAGGGCAGCTGTGGTCCAACGTGCCTTTTCCTCCAAAGAACAAAAAATTTAAATTTTGCACTCCGAAGGCCCATAGTTTGGCTCACCATGTTCCTCTCCGCGGCGTGCTGGCCCACACAGGTGGCCTCGCCGCTCAGTGGGGAAGACATGTAAGGAAATTTGCATAAGACAGTGGTGCAAAATGGAGCTGGAGGAGCCTTATCTGTGCACAGAGATACTCCTGAGAATAACCCGGATACTCCACTTGATTTCACACTGGAAAAGTACAAGAGGATAGAGGCAACTGTAAAAAAAAACTACCCAGAAGGGCATAAAGCAGCAGCTGTACTTCCAGTCCTGGATTTAGCCCAAAGGCAGAATGGATGGCTGCCCATCTCTGCTATGAACAAGGTTGCAGAAAGTTACAAGTACCTCCAATGAGAATATATGAAGAAGCAGCTTTTTATACAATGTATAATCGAAAACCAGTTGGAAAGAATCATATTCAAGTTTGCGCTACTATGCCCTGCACGCTTTGAACTCTGACAGCATACTGGAGGCCACTCAGAAAAAGCTTGGAATAAAGGTCAAGGAGACTACACTTGACAAACTTTTCACTCTTATACAAATGGAATCTTTAGGGGCCTGTGTAAACGCACCAATGGTTCAAATAAATGACAACTACTGTGAGGATGTGACACCTAAGGATATTGAAGAAATTATTGATGAACTCAAGGCTGGCAAAATCTCAAAACCTGGGCCGAGGAGTGGACGCTGCTCATGTGAGCCAGCCAGAGGTCTTACCTCTCTGACTGAACCACCTAAAGAACCTGGCTTTGGTGTGCAAGCAGGCCTTTAATTTACATTCAACTGTAAATATGCCACTGGAAAAATAAAATATGAATCGCCTATCTACATAAAATAAAATATAATAAAATAAAAATTGGTACTAACTTTTCAATGGAAAACTTAACAAATGTTAAAGAGGGCAGACCTCTAAGTGAAAACACAACAGACCCCCAGCCCTGCCCCACCCGAGGGCTCTCACCGAATCCTGGATGCAGACCTCCAGCCGCCCGTCCTGCACCACGTACATGCTGGTATCTGGCTCCCCTGGCCGGAAGACGTACTCCCCTTCCAGAAGCTGCACAAACACCATGTGTCTGCAAAGTTCCAGGAACAGTGGCTTCTCAAAGTGACCCAGGACCCTACAAGAAACAGTGCACGTGGGACACCTACAGGAAGGAGGGGA
This sequence comes from Eubalaena glacialis, assembly GCF_028564815.1. Taxonomy (NCBI): domain Eukaryota; kingdom Metazoa; phylum Chordata; class Mammalia; order Artiodactyla; family Balaenidae; genus Eubalaena; species Eubalaena glacialis. Next base: position 1,183,955 of record NC_083724.1, on the reverse strand, counting down.
GGAGGGACACAGGCCACCGTCCCTGCCGGCCAGACCACAGAGCGAGCTTTCCAGGGCTGCAGAGCCCATGGCACAAGCACCAGCAGGACAGAGGCTTAAGCTTCAGGAATTTCCATCAGCTACTGTTCCATGAGCTCCGAGAACTCTCAGGCCGTGACCATGAATTTGAACCAGATGCATAAACAAGGGCAGGTAGTGAAGCGCTTGAAAGAGGAGTCGGGGCTTCCAGGGAGAAATGCGGAACCAGACTTTCAATTTTCCATCCAGCCACACGCTTCCCACACTCGCTCCATGTCGCCCTGAAGGTGAACACTCTGATAAGCAGACAGACACACGAAAGAACCGGCGAGGAGGTTCCACTCACCACTGGGAGGGCAGCGATGGCAAGAAGCCTTCCCAACTGATGAAAGCAATGTTCACATGTTGGGGTCTGGGGAGGTCACTCTGGCTTACACATGAGTTAACTCCCACTTCATGCTCACTAGACAGAATAGCCTGTTGTGGCTGATCAAACACACATTGTACGTCTGCTTAATTATTAAAGGGCACATTGACCAGAAGTAAAGAACGTCCATGTTGGGACTTCCCTTGTGGCACAGTGGTTAAGAATCCACCTGCCAATGCAGGGGACACGGGTTAGAGCCCTGGTCTGGGAAGATCCCACACGCCGCGGAGCAACTAAGCCCGTGCGCAACAAATACTGAACCTGCACTCTAGAGCCCGCGAGCCACAACTACGGAGCCCGCGTGCCACAACTACTGAAGCCCGTGCGCCTAGAGCCTGTGCTCCGCAACAAGAGAAGCCACTGCAATGAGAAGCCCGCACACCACAATGAAGAGTAGCCCCCGCTCACCGCAACTAGAGAAAGCCCGCGCGCAGCAACGAAGACCCAACGCAGCCAAAAATAAATAAATATTAAACAACAACAAGAACAACAAAGCGTCCAAGTGAAAAATAAAGACTAAATGCCTCCCTTTCTAGCATGCCAATGCTGGTTCTCCTTCAATGATAAGACTCCCTTCCCAGGTGCCGAGGCCATACTGACTCACCATGCACCTGCTGATCTGTTTTTTTTGAAACCTTGAAGGAATGTATCCCTGACTAGCTTAATGTTCTTTGTCCTGAGAAGACATAAAACTGCTAAAAACTATGCTTCTCTGGGGAAGTTCCTCAGAGTTATCTGAGAGGTTGTCTTCCAGGCTATAGTCCTCAGTTTGGCTCAAATAAAACTTTTTTTATTCCTATTATAGATTGTTTATTCATTATTTTTGTCGACACAACCAACGGTGGCCACAGGGAAAGGACACCTCGGAGGCCAGGCGACAGCCAGTCCCCGGGGCACAGCCGCAGGCACATGGCGGGCCTCCCGTGTCCACTTCTCTCTTACCGAACATTTTTCAGCATGTACAAAACTTCTGACGGCAGGTGAGAATTCTTCACGTCGAACTCCGTGAGGTCGGCCTCCAGCAGGGAGGGCGGGGGCTCCTTTGGCTGCAGGGTCGGGTATTCCTTCTTGAAACGCAGGATCCTACAAAGCAGAGAGACATGCACCTGGAGCAGAAGCCCAAAGGGGTTCAAAAGCAGACGGTGTTTGCGCTGTGAACCCCATGGCAGGGAAGCCATGGGCAGCGCGAGGTCCGCAGGCTCCCCAGCGCCCACGGGGGAGGGCCGCTGAGACGTGGCTAGTCTGAAGGGCACCCCCAGTACCTCTTGGCCAAAGACAGCACCTTGGTCCTCTTCCTCACCCGCTGCCGGGGGGCAGCTGTGTTCCCCACAAGCGCGTGGGGGAGCGTGGTCACCTGCAGAGTGAAAGGGGGAGGCCACGTCTGGACCCTGCAGCCGGTGGATCCAGCTCTCAGCCTCAGGGTCGGTCCCAGCCCTCAGGACCTGGCCTGCCCGCAGCCTGACACCAGCATCCCGGTCCGGCCCCACCCTGCTCACCTGCCCAGGACACAGGGAACCATCCTTGGTGCTGATGACAGCGATACCGCATGGCCATGTCCCCAGACAGCCCATGCTCTGAGAGCTCTGAGTCCTCAGCCCTGCGTCCCCTCTGCCTAGAAGGCTGACGCTCTCCACCCCACACCTGTCATGCTGGCACACACGACAGCCCGAGTGCCTGCACAGTCCTCCCGGTCTGGAGGCTCTTCACCCTCCCCCACAGTCGAGGCCCACTGGACTGCCCCAAACAGCGGTGCCGAGGAGTGCAGAGGGCCCGGCTCCTAGCCAGGCACCGGCCAGCCTCGTCGGGCAGCCACTGCCCCCTGCTGTCCCTCAGCTCCCGAGCCGCATCTGCCCCACGGTGTCAGCTGTGGTTGCCAGTGGGCGGTCACCACAACTCCTCCTTCCCTCCCAGGTGTCCTGGCCTCACTGGACCACGTTCCTGTCCTTAGCCCAGGGCCAGCTTGCCGCTGCCCAGTCCTCAGCAGGATCACCAGTGGACAGCCCCCCACCCAACCACACACGCCTGAGTGCCTTTGAGACCTGCCGGGAGCCACTCCACGTGGCCCTGCGCACCAGCCCGCCCGCCAGAGCGGCCCCAACCGACCCGCCCTCTCACAGCGCCTGACACTGAGGAGGAAGAGCCATGTGAGGGCGCCCACGTGACTCCCCAGCGGCAGTTCAAGTTTTTCCACGAAGAACACGAATCAATTGTGTAACTCGAGAAAAGTAACAAAGAGAAGGTATTTTTAAACATCAGCAAAGGCTTCAAGTGCGTATCTGAAGCACAGCCAGACTCCGGCAGTGTGCCGAGGCCTCCTGCCCTCGGGGGGCGCAGGGGCCGGGGCTGGCCAGCAAAGGCTGGGCGTGGAGGCTGCTCCCCAGGGGGGTCTTGACACCGGCAAGTGAGGCCTTGCAGTTTCCCCCTCGCGGGGCCTGGCCCCAAATCCTGGGCGGACCACCAATCTCAGCACCGGAGCCAGGACCCTCTGCCCCCCACACTCCAGGGATGCGCCAGGGAGGGGCTTCTGTCCTCCTTTCCAGTTCACGTCCACCTCACGGGGTGACGGGGCCTCCTCCCCAAATGCCTCCACCCAGCCATGTCCTCCCCAGACCTTCCCCGAGCCCCAGAGCCCCTGCACGGCGCCCAGGCACAGGCCGGCTGGTGCCCACACCTCTGAGGGGGAGGAGGCCTGGGCCTGCAGCGCGAGTTACCTTCCTCATGATCTTCCTGCCGTAGAACATCACTTTGTCTCTCTTCCGGAACCTGTACTGAGGAGTGGGCTGCACTTGTCCTGCAAGGGGAGCCAAGGGGCTGCCTGAGCACGGCTGGGACCCGCGAGGCAGCCACGTGTACACACTGAGCTCGTCCTGCCCCGGCCCCGCCCCCAGTCACACAGCACCTCATCCCAGGTCTGCGACAGACCCTTGCAGAGGAAGCGGGACTTCACTCTTCTTGGAAACGTGAGCCAAGGAAGGTCAGAACAGACTCGAATTCCATGGATCCAATGAGCTCAGCCTCACGGACAGGCCAGCAGTTTCCAACAAAAGCCACCGCGGGCTTGAGAGCTGCTCCCAGGAGCTCAAAACACCCGCGCCTCCCCCACCCTTTCAAGCCCTCCTCCCCGTCCCCCTAGGGCCAAAGTCTGAAGCAAGATACTCACGGAATCGGTTAACCCTTCTAGACACAAAAAAGATGGTCATGCCAATGAGGGCCAGGGCCAGGAGGATTCCAGCTGCAACACCCATCAGCTGGGCGAGGTCACAGATAGAGCACCCGTCAGCAAGGCGCCATGAGGCCCCTCCCAAGCCCAAACACAGGCTGGACACAAAGGACCCAGGGCAGCCAAGGGTGCAATAGGCCACTGATTCCGGGGCCCACCCGTTAGCCGGGGGCAGTGAGGTGGTTACCGAGGTGGCCTGGGCACGCTGCTCCGTCAGCTGCAGACCCCGGGACCGAAGGGTGGCCAGGCAGAAGCCCGCCTAGGGGAGAAGGCTGCAGTCAGGAAGGGCCAGGATGGGCACAGCCCTGGCTCCCCAGGAGTGACAACAGAGCTGTGGGTCAGGGACAAGTCGGCAGCCCTGGAGACCTCCAGAAAGAAGCGACCTTCCAGGATGCTGAGGTCCCCTGAGCCCACCTGCTCTGGAGCAGGGCCACCCACAGCATGGCTGGGCAGGGTCAGCAGCTGTGCTGTGTTGACAACAAACGCTCCAGGCATCATTAACGCATCTGAATCTGAAATCCTCAGCTTACCTGCTCCTCAGGATGCAAGCCCAGAGCAGCAAGCCCGGCTGGCCACAGTGGGTACAAAGGCCACCTCCCAGTGCCCTCTCATCACCAACAGAACCACATGCTGCTGGCCTCGGGGCAGACAGAAGCCCACACAGCAGCAGTGCTGGGAAACCCTAAGGAGCCAACTGGATTTTGAGAACATTAAATACCAGCTCACAGCAGAGAAGGGCTCCCAGGGAGGGAGTTAACACGGGGCTGCAGAAGCCCAGACCCCAGGGAGAGAGAAAGGAAGGTAAGAGAGAACAGTGAGGGACTTCCCTGGTGGCGCAGTGGTTAAGAATCCGCCTGCCAGTGCAGGGGACATGGGTTTGAGACCTGGTCCGGGAAGATCCCACATGCTGCAGAGCAACTAAGCCCGTGCGCCACACCTACTGAGCCTGCACTCTAAAGCCCGCGAGCCACAACTACTAAGCCCGTGCGCCACAACTACTGAAGCCTGCGCGCCTAGAGCCCCTGCTCCGCAACAAGAGAAGCCACCGCAATGAGAATCCCGCGCATCGCAACGAAGAGTAGCCCCCGCTCGCTGCAACTAGAGAAAGCCCGGGCACAGCAATGAAGACCCAATGCAGCCAAAAATAAATAAATAAATTTATTGAAAAAAAGAGAGAACAGTGAGTGTGGAATGGTGAGTGGGCAGACAGCTGGGGCCGCCCATACACAGGATGCTGGCAGATTCCCCCCAAAGCTGAAGAAACCAGCCAAACAAGTAGCTACACTCCATTCCTCCCGGTACCCACATACCTCCTTCCAAGCAGCCAGGAACAGGATGGATTTGGGGGAGTGGTGGGGGGACTTGTTAATCCTTTCAAGTTTCTACACAAGTGCCAAGGATTAAAGCAGCTTGCCTGATCCTTCAGAGCCAGGATCACACACAGCTTCGATGCCAGAAAACCCAAGGAAATCAATGCACTCAGAAAAGCATTTCAAAAGCAGAATGTTGCATCAAGACAGGATAAGGAAGTGATTCAGAAAACTCAACCCTTTGAACTCAGCTCAGGAGGCAGATGGAAGCAGTGGGAGCTTCTGCTTCACAGTGAGGCGTCCGGGTCCTGCTGGCCCAGACCGCGTGCTCGGCCCACATCCACCAGGAGGACGAGCACCCTCCTCCTAGGCGTGTCCCTCCGAGCTCAGCCACCCCGGGGGGCAGCCAGGGCCGCGCGCGGCAAGGGTCACGGGGATGCCCCAGGCCTATTTATACAGTCTCTGGTGGTTAGGCATCTCAGACTTCCCAGCTTTTCACTGTTGTTTTAATGCATTTAAATTTCTGGTTTAGAGATAAAGGCCCTTGTAATGTGGCTATATATGTTCCACGGGTAGAAGGCCCTAAGTCAAAGCAAGCAGACTTCCTAAGGGGAAGCAGGAACTCAGAAGAGTGACCCTGGGGAAGAGGAGGGAGGGCCTCAGCCCTGACAAGGGAAAACAGGCCCCACACACCACCTCCACATGCAGCAGGCTTCAAGGAGTTGCCGCGGGGCAGATGTTAAAAGGACCCTTTCTCCTTGTCCAGAAGTGACCATAACTGGGAATTTTAAGGCTCTGATTCCTCACTGGAATCCTCAGGTTCTGTACCTCTGGGCCGGCGTCCTCCTCTTGCTCCATGGCTACAAGTGAAACAAAAGAAGAGGGACTGGTCCAAGGAGGGCACACGTTCCACCACCTCGTGCTCACGTGCAACGCAGCACCTCCCAGCCCTTCCCCAGGTTCCTGTACACGTTAAATTATGTTTCTATTGACAGGAAAACCCTGATGAAAAACTGTTCTCCATGGAGAGAAGCTCTTTTCACAAGCAATCGGAGCCCCTTCCCTCTCTGTAAACAGCCCTCGTGTGGCTGCCCAGGAACCTAGAACTGCAGCCAAGTCCCGGGCTCCTCTCCCAGCCAGTCAAGGGCAAGTGTGGGCAGCTGGGCAAAGGCCTAGTGCAGCAGGGATTTCCAGCACCCTGGGGAGGGGTGTGTGGCCACTACAGGCTGTGAGCCAGACCCTCCCTAGTGGCCTGTGCACAGGATTTCCCCCGCAGTGTGGCTGAGCCCTGGAGGTGGGTGTGTTGGTCTGGGGTGTGGTGAACTTGAGGACCAGCCCTGCACACCTGGCCTCTGTGCCGCAGGGAGGAGCCCCGTCTAGGGCCTTCACCCTGTGGCTCCCAGGTCCCTTAGAAGGGCAACAGTAAGAGAGGGTTGTCTCTTCCGAAATCCCACCGGGAGAGGCAGGTGCAGGGTCACCTGCATCTGCTCACTGGTCAAAGGTCCCTGCCGGCCCCGTGGGAAACCCTTTCTTCTCAGATGTCTCCTCAAGGACCAGCAGCGCCTTGACCCCAGCTCTGCGGCCCAGCCCTGACCAGGGCGGTCTCCCCACGCCCCCCAGGCTTACAGGCGACAGAGCTCAAGCCCCCGGCACCTGCCACACAACCAAACCGCCTTCAGCTCCTGCACATGCTCCCCAGCGCAGGGGGCGGGAGGGAAGGAGACAGAGCGCAGGAGAACTGGGGGGCCGGGGGCGGCGCGGTTGGGGGCATCGAGGTTAGGAAGATGGTGGTTAGGGGGGCGTGGAGGTTAGGGCGCAGGGCTGGAGAGCAGTGATTATGGGGCCGTCGGGTTGAGGGCAGTCAGGTTGGGGGGCGTCCAGCTGCAGGGGAGTCGGGTTGAGGGGCAGCGGGGTTGGGGGCAGTCGGGGTTGAGGTCAGTCGGGGTTGGGGGCAGTAGGGTTGGGAGGCGTCGGGTTGGGGGCCGTAGGGGTTGGGGGCAGTAGGGTTGGGAGGCGTCGCCGGCGACAGCCCTGTGGGGCAGTGTACGTCCCGGCGATGGCTGGGGGAGGGGATGGCTACCTCTGCTCACAGAACCGGACCCCCAGGCCTGCCACTTCGGGGCGCTCTGCGGCGACTCACCGCGATCGCGCGCTCCCGACGCCCGCGCTCCCGTCACTCCACCCTGACGCCCCGCCCCCGACACCCGGCACTCCCGTCACTCCCCCCGAAGCCCCGCCCCTAACGTCCGCACTCACGGCGACCGGAACTTCGCCTCGAAGCTCCGCCCCACACGGCCGCGCTCCCGACGCCCCGCCCGGACGCGCGATCTCCCCGAGCATTGGCCAGGCCCCTACAGGTCCCGCCCCCCCGCAGGGCGAAGGCTGCACATTGGACGCGCCGCAGCCAATCGGAGCTGCTCTTGCTCTGGGGCGGGGGCCAGGCGGTGTCGGAAGCTGCCGTGGGCGCCGGAAGCGGAGAACTGCGGTGCCGGGGGCCGCGTGGCTGTGCCCGGGAGTCGGAGAGCGTTCGCGTCGTTCTGGCCCCGGCATGGGCCTCCTGAGCGGGGCGGCTCGCGCCCTGGTGCGGGGCGCCGACCGAATGAGCAAGTGGACCAGCAAGCGGGGCCCGCGCACCTTCTACAAGAGCCGCGGCGCCAAGGGCATCGGCTTCCACGGCCGCGACGGCAGGTTCGTGCAGGTCAAGGAAATGGTCCCGGAGCTGGTGGTCCCCGATCTGGCCGGCTTCAGGCTCAAGCCGTACGTGAACTACCGCGCCCCGGAAGGCACAGACGCTCCCCTGACGGCCAAGCAGCTCTTTCTGGAGACAGCGGCACCTGCTATCGAGAAGGACTTCAAGGCCGGGACTTTCGACCCTGAGCGCCTGGACAAGTACGGCTTTGAGCCCACGCAGGAAGGCAAGCTCTTCCAGCTGTACCCCAAGAACTTCCCGCGCTAGGAGCAGTCAGCGGCGGCGGTGGCCGGGTGTGCCTGCGACTGAGGACTTCGACCTATCCTCCTCGCCGAGCCTAGTTCCCGGGTGGCGGGTGGGGAGGCGTTGCCCTCGTTTCGCTTCTATTAAAGACCTTGGCTACCCTACAGTGTTGTTCGGGGCAACTGGTCATTTTGAAAAGGAAAGTGTGCCACGTAACAGGCTAGGGCGTAGTGACCGAGGCGAAGTTCTCAGGTTCCAGCCAAACCAGAACCCCAACCAACAGGTTCTGGGAAGTAGGCAAGAACACGTGGCTTAGCTTGCAGGAGAAAGAGAATTCACAAGGCAGATCCAGCCACATGACAGCACTGGTTAATTCATCCCCCACAATTCACCGCAAGGAACCACCAATGAGAATATTTATGGGTTCCAAAGCAGCTTATTTTGGGGAGTCAGGTGAGACAGCCCCCCTTGGGGTAAACCTAAAGATAAGACCACACAGGAAGTTGATGCCAAACTCGTATTTCCCTAGTAATCTATAGTCTCCTTCCTCCTTGTGTTTTCCTGTTTCAGTGCATAATCCCTCAGATTCTAATTCTGTTTCATATTTAACTGACCCTTAAGTGAAATATCCTAAAATAAACTCTGGAGGAAGGTTCAACATTAACACATTCTGACCTGTACTGGCACACAGTGTTGTACCATCAGAAAATAAGAAAGCAAAGGATAGAGGTTTGTGTTTTCTGACTCAGAACACCTATCTATTGTATTTATTAGTGGATGCTGAGGAGTTGACAGATTCCACAGTGGCCTATACTTCAACATCTGCTCCTTCCAGAGAGACAAGGAGGAACTGATCTATGGGAGTCAGATCAGTCACAAACCCAGTTATGTTCCTGGAGTTAAACCGTGTCCAGGTTTGGAAGCTACTTGGTTTACTGAAGACACAGTGGGGAAGTATGACTAATTCAGCATATGACAACATATTTCAAGTTCATGACATGCTAAAGCAACTCAGAACGTGTATACACTTCTTTTTGCTTATCTGCACAGGAGGCTATACAAGCACTTCTGGTGCCATGACATGAGCTTTTTTAATGTTCATATAAAACTACTTCTGGTGTTTTAAAGTAGCTTAAAAAAAAAAAGCCACTCCTTTTAATTAATATAAATAGTTGCTTAAATAAGTATGACGAACTGAAAGTCAGAAACACAGGAAACTGACAAGACGGAGCTGGGAACCATGCCCCACCCACACCCTGCCCCCTGCTGCCACCGAATCACCATTTTGAAGGGCCCCAGCAGATAAGCTTTATTTAAGAGGCCAACAGCTTTTCTGACTGCCTACCTGGAGAGTCCATAAGATGCACTGAGCCCTATATAGAAAAACTGCATGCAACCAGAATCTCAGTGAGATGGTCTGAGGACACTTCATTCTCAGAAAAGATAAAGACATACTCTTGGTTTTATTGGTGGAAATGGTCTTTATGATGTCAAACCAAGTAACTTCCCTAGCTCAGCTGTTCTCCCACTTCCAGAGGTGAAGAACATGATCATAAAAGGAGCAAGTGGCTACAAGGCTGATGTCAAAGTCAGCTGCCTCCAGAGAGTGGTCACACTCACAGATCTGGACCCCTGAGGCACGCAGCTGGCTGCCGTCCTTGTCCTCTGCAAAGGGCTGGAGAGCAGTCTTCAGCTTGCCTCCACTCTGGTGTTTGGTACCACCCTCTCCATCAGCATCAGCTAGACACTCAAAACAGGGTGCTGGCGACTGGGCCGCAACCTTCAGGGAATAGACTGGGTCTGCTGTTTTGCCTCCTGGGTCGCTGCCAGGAGAGGACCCCAAGCAGAATGACGGATGGGTCTGCGGCAAGCGGCGGAAGTACAGCCAGGACCAGTCGACTCCATACACCAGCGAGTTGGGCAAGGTGTAAGACGGAGTGACTGGGAGCACTTCCTGATTCTCCTCTGGAGAGAGACAGGAGGACACGGGAAACTTACCCAGGGTTGATCTCATCAGCCCCACCCATGGCCCTGCCCACCCTCGAAGCGAAACAGTGTGCCAAGAGCAACCACTGTGTGTCACGCAGAGGACAGACAGGCAGAGAAGCACAGACCACCATCCTGCAGGGAATGCACTCTGTGTTCCTGAGAGAGGAGTCAGCCTGCACTACAGAGCTAACCCTAACGCGTACCCTAATCCGTACCCTAACCCTAACCCATAACCTAACCCGTACCCTAACCCTAACCTGTACCCTAACCCTACAGAGCTAACCCTAACCCTAACCTGTACCCTAACCCTACAGAGCTAACCCTAACCCATACCCTAACCTGTACCCTAACCCTACAGAGCTAACCCTAACCCTAACCTGTACCCTAACCCTACAGAGCTAACCCTAACCCATACCCTAACCTGTACCCTAACCCTACAGAGCTAACCCTAACCCTAACCCGAACCTGAACCCTTAGGACTCGGCAGAAGCTTCTCGTTAAGACTTAAAAGCAAAGGAAAAACGAGTGAGCCAAATGGAGGGAAAGGGGTGTATGAGAAATGAAGGGAACAGCACGTGTAAAGCACAGAGGTGGAAAGACCCTGGCGTGTGTGAGGAACCACACATGAGTGGACGTGGCTGAGGCGTCATCAGGAACTGGCGACACGTCAGAAGGGTCCTGTCATGCAGAGCTCGGCGTGCTGCATTAGAGAGTTTGCACTTGAGTTGGAAAGGGAGTAACTCACTGAAGAGTTGAAGCGTGAGCAGCTTTCCTTATGGTGAGTTGTTATGGCAACTCTGAAGACGGAGGGCAGGACGGGCAAAGGCCCGGCCTTATTCTGGACAGAACACAGCTGAGAAAGTGTGAAAGTAATACGTGACCAGAAAAAGAAATGAGGTGTCACCAAACCTGAGGTGGTCAACGGTCCAGGGCAAGGCCGAGGCTGGCAAGAGCAGCCTCAGAAAACGAGTGGCCAGTGAGCTGGGGATGCGGGCGTAGAAAACTGTCACCAGCCGGCAGGCCCAGTGGCCGGCCATTCAGTCTTCAGTTAGCCTGGATGCCACTGCCACCTCCCAAGTGCAGGGATCAATGCCACTGCACTCTTAATTGTGATCAGAATCTGAATCACGACCAGAAAAAGCAGTGATGTGGAAAGGCTGCAGCTGGCATCAGGAAACACACCAAGGATACAACCAGGGCCCTGGAGATCCTCCTCCGTAACCCAGGGCTTTGCCTGAGCAGAGGTGGCTCCAGAGAGGAGCTGGACACCAAGCTTTCCCTGAGAGCAGAGAGGCGCCCTGGCACCACTGCTGAAGGAAGCTCCCAGGAGCCCTCCCCGCTCCATGGGGTGCACGCTGGGGTACCGGGAGGCGGGGGTCACTGGGACGATAAAGGCGCATTGTAGCCGTACATCCAACCAGTGGCAGCACCCGCTCGCGGCCCAGGTGGACACAGCAGCCTTCCCACCACCCAGTAACAGCACATCCACTACTCAGGTGCATGTGCAGCATGAACTGAACAACCACGCTGGGCAACAAGAAGTCGCAAAGTTCCATAAAGTAGAAACAGGACAAGCAACACTGATCACAACGCAATAAAACCAAATTAATAATGTGGTCAAAATACGAAAAATTGCTTCCACCTAGAAATTTTAGAACCTTCTACTAAACCACACTTGGGTAAAAGGGGAAATACAAACTCAAATCATAGAATTTCTTCATAAAAATGAAAATGAAATGACTACATATCAGAACCTAAAAATGTGCTTAAATCAGAGAAAAATTCAGACATAAAAACACTTAATACAAAGTAATAAAGATAAGTGAATTGTATTCCCAACTCAAAATGCTAGAGAAAAAACAAAGGAGGCACATGGAGAGAAACAACAAAGATAAAAGGAGAGGTTGATGAGGTGGAGAACAGAAACCACAAGACTATAATAAAAAATTAAAACCCTGCTTCTCTAAAAGAAATGAAATATACATGCTACTAACTAACCTAATTAAGGAAAAAGACATAAAAAATATTGTATACTTGCGTAAGTATACAAAGTAAAACATGATAAAGGGGAAATAACTATTAGAGAAGAAATTTTTTTTTTTTTTAAATCAAAGTGACTTTACACATCTTTGGGCAAATAAATTTCAAAATGTAGATGAAATGAATCGCTGCCTAGGAAAATACAATTCACCAAAATTGACCCCAGGCCTTCCCTGGTGGTCCAGTGGTTAAGACTTCACACTTCCACTGCAGGGGGCGCGGAGGATCCCGCATGCCGCCTGGCGTGGCCAAAAAAAAAAAAAGAAGAAAGAAAAAGGAAAACAAAATTGACCCCAGTAGAGACACAAAGCATAAACAAACCAACTTCCATAGAAAAATATAGAGAAAGTTAACACGGAACCATCATTCAAAAATATATCAGGCCCAGATAGTCTCACAGGAGATTTTTTTTTTTTTACCAAATCTTGAATGAAAAGATAATCCAAACGGCATATAAATTATTCAAGAGAAAATGAAGAAAAATTTTCACACTTTTGGTTTTGATTCTCACATGAACCAAACATAATGCTGCTCAATAGCACAAAAGAAAGTTTGTGTCTCCTTTGAACATTAATGAAAGTCCCAAATAAAGTATTACCAGAGTCCAATACCACGCTAAAAAAAAATAACATACCTTCCAAAGACACACAGATGGCCGAAAGGCACATGAAAAGACGCTCAACATAGTCAACCATCAGAGAAACGCAAATAAAAACCACAATGAGATATAACCTCACACCTGTCAGAATGGCCATCATCAAAAAGACCACAAATAACAAATGTTAGTGAGGATGTGGAGAAAAGGGAACCCTCCTACACTGTTGGTGGGAATGTAAACTGGTGCAGCCACTGTGGAAAACAGTATGGAGGTTCCTCAAAAAACTGAAAATAGAACTAACTACTGTATGATCTGGCAATTCCACTGCTGGGTACATATCCGAAGAAAATGAAAAAATTCAAAAAGATATATGCACCCCAATGTTCATAGCAGCATTATTTACAATTGCCAAGATATGGAAGCAACCTAAGAGTCCATCAACAAATGAATGGATAAATAAGATGTGGTGTATATATACAGTGGAATATTACTCAGCCATAGAAAAGAATGAAATTTTGCCATCTGCAACATGGATGGACCTGAAGGGTATTATGCTTAGTGAAATAAGTCAAAGAAAGACAAATACTATATGATATCACTTATATGTAGAATCTAAACTATAAAACAACTAGTGAATATAACAAAAAAGAAACAGATGTAGAGAACAAACTAGTGGTTACCAGTAAGGGGAGGGAGGGGGGAGGGGCAAGACAGAGGTAGGGGATTAAAAGGTACAAACTATTATGTATGAAATAAATACACTACAAGGATATATTGTACAGGGACTTCCCTGGCAGTCCAGTGGGTAGGACTCTGCGCTTCCACTGCAGGGGGCATGGGTTCGATCCCTGATGAGGAACTAAGATCCCACATGCCGTGGCCAAAAACAAAAACAAAAACAAGAAAAGGATATATTGTATAGCACAGGGAATATAACCAATATTTTATAATAACTATAAACAATATAACCTTTAAAAACTGTTAACCAGTATATTGTATATCTAAAACATAATACTGTAAATCAACTATACCTCAAAAAAAGTTTTTGACAACTAAAACAAAACAAAACCATAACCAAGTGGGATTTACTCCAGGAATATATTCCATATTAGGAAATCTATAAACAAAATTTACCATATTAATATATCTAAGGAGAAAAATAATACAGTTCAATAGATATTATAAAAGCATTTAACAAAAAAATCAACAATTCCTGATTTTAAAAAATACTCATGAAAACATGGATTGATGAATACTAAGCACACACATTAGTCCTTATATATCATCAAACCAAATGGGAACCAGCAGGGACCCTATCAAGGTCAGGAGTAGGGCTTCCCTGGTGGCGCAGTGGTTGGGAATCCAGTCTGCCAGTGCAGGGGACACGGGATCGAGCCCTGGTCCAGGAAGATCCCACATGCCATGGAGCAGCTAAGCCCATGTGCCACAACTACTGAGCCTGTGCTCTTGAGCCCGTGCACCACAACTACTGAGCTCATGCACCCTAGGGCCCACGTGCCACAAATACTGAGCCCGCGTGCTGCAACTACTGAAGCCTGCATGCCTAGAGTCTGTGCTCCGCAACAAGAGAAGCCACCGCAATGAGAAGCCCGCGCACCGCAATGAAGAGTAGCCCCCGCTTGCCGCAACTAGAGAAAGCCCGCACGCAGCAACAAAGACCCAATGCAGCCAAAAATAAAAAAAAAAAACAAACAAGCAAAAAAAGCAACTTGTGGGATGCAGTGAAAGCAGAGTTTGGAGGGCAACTGATCGCTGTAAATCCTATGCTAAAAAAGAAGAAAGCTTGCAAATTGTTTTACAGCGAGAACTATCAGAGCACATTCACGTGGTAAACAGAAATGATGCAGTAGACGGAGGACTGAAGATTCAGAAGACGAAGCCCTTGAGAACAGCCAGTACGGGGAGGAGACTGACCTTGGAACCACCATGGGAGGTGCCTATGATCCCTTGTTTGTACAGAGGAGGGGGATGGGAGATCACGAGGGATGCATGAGGCGGGGAGAGCAGGGGGTGGGGGTTTAAGAAAAAAAAACGTGGAACAGTCCTGACAGTGAAGAATCACTGGCTACAGAAAGGTCAAGGTTGGCCTGGCAAGGGACCCACAGTAGCATAAACTTGAAGTGAGATCACGCAGGGTGGCTGTTTCCCTCCAGCCACGTTCTGTGGCTCAGGCATAAGCAGACTGGGGTTTACCAGTGCTGGATTCTGCCCAGAGGGTATGAGGAAGGAGCAAGGGGAAGAGTTTAACGATGTCTGGAACATAAGGCCATTGAGCCTACACTGTCCGCAAGCAGGAAGACTTGGCAAAAGTTGGGACAAGGATGGTTATGCAAGCGACCAGTGGTTAACACCTCTGGAGGAGAGGTCCCAATAGGGCCAGCAGACTGCTGAATGCAGAAGGTACCAAAATAATTGAGATGGTCAGGGAAGAACCACGGTTGGAGAGCAGCGTGCTTGAAACTGAGATTCTGAAGTCGGCAGAGTTACAAATCATGGCAAGGCCTAGGGGGCGACCCTGGGAACGTGTGGAGGGTGCAGGAAGAGCTTGGTGGAGCCCCCGCCCCAGGCCCCCCACTCACCTATTGCCTTTTGGCAGTTGAAGATTGTAAAGCCACCATGCATACACGCTGCCAGGAGCAGGTGGTGGTGGAAAGGGTGCCACTTGAGCCTCCACACCCCGCCCTGCATGGGCACGTCCGCCAACGGCTGCTTCACGCTCCGAGTGTCCCAGAGAAGAACGTGCTCGTCGTAGCTAAAACCCATTGACCGCGGAGGGCGTGCAGGAAAGCCAGGCCCCGGGGCAGCAGGGGTCACCTCCCGGAAGACCCGGCCCACTTCCCCTCCAGGACACGGTTGCTTTCCCAAACCCCGACGCCCGCACTCTGGGGGGGAGAGTTGGCCCAGTCAAGCACCACAATGGTCAACAGGAGGAAAGGAAGTGACGGTGCAGGAGGAACCCATGTGCACGGACCCTAGGGGACTCACCTTCCCGTGGCCAAGATGTTCTCGCAATGGGGGCTACTCTGGATGCTGCACACGCCCATGGAGTGTCTGAGAGCGAAGGGAGAGCCTGAGCAAGTGGCCGGCAGCACTGCTCCTCCCGCGGAAGGCCGCGGCGGGGCACGGAGGGCTGGCCCCCCACGCCGAGCACTGGCCCCTCGGTGACGTACCTCCTGCTTGTGAACACGGGTGTGCTAGGGGTCCTGGTGTCCCAGCCTTTCAGAAGGCCATCGTCCCCACCTGCACGGAAACAGAAACACCCACTGATGAGGAAGGGCAATGACAACAGGACCTGGCTGTTTCTCAGGGAGTGGGTTTATGTCTGTGAGGAAATTCCCATGGGTGGCTCTTCTCGGGTTTCAGGCTGCCACAGGCAGGGGAGCCCCAGAAACAGTCACCCCTGTGCTGTAACCGTGTCTTCAGACACCTGCAGGGAAGAAGGGAAAGACAGAGGCTACACTCCCGTAGGAAAAGAGCAGACCTTTTATGGGGGCAGAATGACCAGGTCACACAAGACTCAACCCTTCGGGCTCCTGATGCCAGGAACCAGAGTGGCCCCGTCGAAGTGCTCTGAACAGACCTGCGTGCAGGAGGCATCAGACGGGGAGGCTTTGTAAGGTTCTGGAACCTCTGACACACCGCCATGTGTTTTAAAGAGAAATGTCCTTTGTAACCTTACAGTAAAAGAGCCCTGTGCTTGTTTGGGGGAAACTGAAAGGATAGAAAGAACAAGGGAGCTGGTGCCCTGACCCACAACCAGTCTTTGAAGAAAAGCAACATCAAGATAGAATGTCATGGTATCTCAGGGGAAGGGAAGAAACACTGAAGAGGAAGACCTACAGAGAGGACAAAAAGGAGCAAAAAGACAACCACGTCAGCCTGAAACTCCATCCGTCCATCATCTACCACCCACCCACCCATCCATCCACCATCCACCCACCCATCCACCATCCATTCACCCATCCACCATCCATTCACCCATCCACCATCCATTCACCCATCCACCATCCATTCACCCATCCTTCTTCCACCCACCCACCCATCCATCCATCTACCCACCCATCCATCCATCCACCACCCATCCACCATCCATTCACCCATCCATCCACCCACCCATCCTTCTACCACCCACCCACCCATCCATCCATCCATCCATCCATCCACCTACCACCCACCCACCCATCCATCCAACCATTCACCCATCCACCATCCATTCACCCATCCATCCATCCATCCATCCATCCACCTACCACCCACCCACCCATCCACCATCCATTCACCCATCCACCATCCATTCACCCATCCATCCATCCATCCACCTACCACCCACCCACCCATCCATCCAACCATTCACCCATCCACCATCCATTCACCCATCCATCCATCCATCCATCCATCCATCCATCCATCCACCTACCACCCACACACCCATCCACCATCCATTCACCCATCCATCCATCCACCATCCATAAGCCATCCATCCACCCACCCACTCAGCCACCCACAGGTACTTACTGAGCACTACAGATCCCTGTATCAGACAAGACGGATGTGGGATGAACGTGATCTGTGACAAAGTGGATCACAGAGTCGGTCCATCCAGGCACTGAGCCTGCATGTGAGCCTCAAACACAAGCTGCCATTCTGTGGCAAATCTGTGAAGAGAACTGGTGTGGCTTCTTTACACACCAGTCTCTCCTCTTTCTCTCACACTCCACATTTGCTCCACCAGGAAATCCTACTGATTGACCTTCACACAAAGCAGTCTTCCTACTTCTCCTCCTCTCCACGGCTCCCACCTTAGCCTGAGTCATTCTCATACCTCACCTGCACGGCAGGTCTCCAGCCTATACCCTCACCCCCTTGCAGTCTATACTCAACATATTAGCTGAAGGGATCCTCTTAAATTTTCTTTTTAATTTCTTTTTAAAATTTATTTATTATTATTATTATTATTTTTTGGCTGCGTTGGGTCTTCGTTGCTGTGTGCAGGCTTTCTCTAGTTGCGGCGAGCGGGGGCTACTCTTCATTGCGGTGTGCAGGCTTCTCATTGTGGTGGCCTCTCTTTGTTGCGGAGCACAGGCTCTAGGCGCACGGGCTCAGTAGTTGTGGCTCGCGGGCTCTAGAACGCGGGCTCAGTAGTTGTGGCGCACGGGCTTAGTTGCTCCGCGGCATGTGGGATCTTCCCGGACCAGGGCTCGAACCCACGTCCCCTGCATTGGCAGGCAGATTCTTAACCAGGGAAGTCCCGGATCCTCTTAAATTTTAAAATGGAAGTCGGGAAATGTCATTCCTCTGTTCAGTATCCTACAATGGCTTCATTCCACTCCGAGCAAAAGCCCAAGTCCCCCCTGTGGCCTGCAAGGCCCCGTGCCCTGTCTCTGTGACTCCTGATCTCGCCTTCTCTATCCTACCGCTCCCTCGTGTCATTCTGGCCATACTGGCCACTCGCTACTCAGAACACGCCAGGCTCTGTGATGGGACGGTCTGCACCTGCTTGCAGCACCCGATGCCCTCGGCCTGCTCTAGCTTTCTTCTTTCCAAAGCACTTGTCACCTACGGTGCACATTACGCTTAGCGTTCACTGTCTATCTCCCCGCAAGCGACGGAAGTGCAATGAAAGCAGGGACTGCTGTCTCTTGCTCACGGATGCCTCCTGAACCCCTAAGACAGTGCTTGGCACGCAGTAGGTGCTCAACAGATGTTTGCTGGATGAATGAATTGGTGTTGAATTATTAAATCACTGTCCTACTACACCCTTGCTCTGAATTAGCTAAGCCTCAAGGTAGAAGAACTAATCTACAAATGAGAGCTCAAAAAATTAAATCTTTATCGTCCCCCCGAGTCTGTTCAAGGGTGTGACAGCAAAAACTCCAGAAAGGATCCTCTCTCAGGGGAAAAGAAGCATTAAACACAAAATCGTAATCAGGAATGAGCGGGACTTCCCGGGCGGCCCAATGGTTAAGAATCCGTGCTTCCGGTGGGAGGGAGGGAGATGCAAGAGGGAAGAGATATGGCAACATATGTATATGTGTAACTGATTCACTTTGTTGTAAAGCAGAAGCTAGCACACCATTGTAAAGCAATTATACTTCAATAAAGATGTTTAAAAAAAAAAAACAAAAAACAAAACAAAACAAAAAAAAACAAAACAAAACAAAAAAAAAGAATCCATGCTTCCAATGCAGCGGGCTCGGGTTTGATCCCTGGTCACGGAATTAAGATCCCGTAGGCCGCACAGCGCGGCCTAAAACATTAATCAATTGATTGACTAATTTTTAAAAAGAAGAAGAGAAAACCAACAAGACACAGACTCACGGGAGCGGCGAGCGGACAGAGATGTGTGATTTGGGTGAGCAGACCTTGTCCCAGGGCCGGGACATTAGGGAGGCACAGGTGTGTGACAGGGCAACACAGGGAATATGGGGCTCAGCTGGAGACCCGCGGAGTGAGGCGCTGGGAGCATCCCTGCACGAGCGCTGCGGTGCTGGCAAGACAATGCAGAAAAGTTCAGGAAACAAGGTCTGGTTAAACCACCGAAACACAGTGTTTGTGGAAGAGACACAGTAACTGAGTCAGGAGAGCAGCAATGTGGAGTGAGAGGAAGATCCAGACAGAGGTCAGAGGATGGCGAACACTGTGGTGCAGAGGGAAAGGAGCCCACAAAGCAGAAGGAAGAGAAGCCAGAGAAAGAAGGGGAAAGTCCAGATGGCATGGCGTTGATGACCCAGGGAAAAGAATGTGCGGGGAGCGAGGGGTCGGGCACGCGAACACCGCTGAGAGGCCAAGACGAGGCCGATGTGCGCCCTGGACTGGGCACCACGCTGTCCCTCAGGGCCTCAGCAGGGGCTTCTGGGGGCCCAGGGAGATCGTGCAGCACCCTGACAGGCCAGCAGAACAGCCCTGCAGCCCTGGCCTCCCCGTCTCGCCCTGGAGCTCAGAACACTACCAGCAACTGGACGCAGAAAGGGATACGGGCGCAGACGGCTTCTTGCCTCTGCAAATTCAGCAGCTCCTCTTCTGTCTTCTCTCAGAGACCCATGCTCCCCCCGCCGTGAGCGTGAAAGGAGCTGACCCGAACTACCCCGTTCCCACGGCAGCATCTCGCTCCATACACACCACTCTCAATACCAGGAAGTCAGCCCTCTCTCTCCCTCACGCTTCCCTTTCCCCAGGAAGATAAACTACTCCAAAAGGGAACAGACAAGCCTGAAATGCATGACAAGTCAATACTGGACCCAAAGCACCAGATGGAAAGCAAGGAGTTCCGACTGGATTTCCGAGCGTGAGAAGAAGCATCCAACACTCAGAGCAATGGCGGGGGGCGGCGGCTCCCAAGGGGGCTGCTCCAACACCGGGGGCACTGCCACCCAAGACCCTGCAGTGCCTGCAGCAAACTGCACTTCACTCTCCGAGGAGCAGCTAAGTGAACACCAACTACAGCTTCTGCCCCAGAAAACAGACTCTCCGAAAAGGTCTTTGAGATCCCAACGTGGCCAGAATGACGCCCTTGGCCCGCGCCTCCTCAGCAAGTCTTCAGAGAGGGGCGCCCAGCGGAGGAGTACCAACCTGAATACACGACTTCCGTCTGCCAGTAATCGAAAGCAGCAGCCCAGGCCTCAAAGTGATGGGCCTGCCACGTGCCCACAGCCTGCATTCCTGGCCCTGCCTGGTACGCCTGCAGGAGATGGAGCTGCCCGCTGGAGTCGCTGCTAATGATCTTCAAGGGCTGGTCACTGGCCCTAGACACAGGGAAGCAGTGGGGAAATCTGGCTGAAATATATCCACTGACCCAAACTCACTGCCTCTTCTGGCTCCCAACCAGTGGCGCTTTATGCCCCCAAGACCTGTCACAGAGAGGCTCTTCAGGACCTGGTACGGGGACACGCCTCTTCAGAGGCTTGCCTGGGCAGAGACCAAAGCTACCAGTAGCTTGTCAAAATAAACCAGGGTCAGCTTCTCCTGATGAAAACACTCTTTTTAGATGAGGACTGGCAGTGATACTCCCAGGCTTGGGGAGCCACAGTCAAGGCTAGCACAAGGTGGCTTTCCTTCTCTCTTGCATGAAAATAGGAAGGGACCCTCAGAGGAAAGACAGGCCCGTCACCGCTGGCCCTCACCTTCCGGCTTTCCCAGTGGACCAGTCCAAGGACAAGGCCAGACACTGCTTTTCCAGGGCAAAGCAGGAGAACGGCTGTAGTGTGTAAGAGTTCTGCTGGAGAGAAAAGAACGCCATCAAAGGGGAACAGCCCCGGAACCCTGAGAAGACTATTCCCCTGGCTTGGGTATGCCATGCTTTCCTCATCTACTCGGCGAACAAAGTGTGTCAGTCACTCACTCACAGCAGAACCTGAGGACAGGGACTTCCCTGGTGGCACAGTGGTTAAGAATCCGCCTGCCAATGCAAGGGACACGGGTTCGAGCCCTGGTTCGGGAAGATCCCATGTGCCGTGGAGCAACTAAGCCCGTGCGCCACAACTACTGAGCCTGCGCACCTAAAGCCCGTGCTCTGCAACAAAGACAAGCCACCACAACGAGAAGCGCGCTCACAGCAACGAAGACCCAGTGCAGCCAAAAAATAAATTAAAAAAAAAAAAAAGAACCTGAGGACACTGCAGACGGCCCAGGCCCTCCAGAAGCGCTCACACCTGAAGGAGGACTTTCCCACACATGTGACCCCAGGGGAAGCAGGTCTCTGATTCTCAGACCCGTCGCTGTCCAAGCCCTCCTGGAGACTACTGCAGGCTCCAGGGAGCACCGCTGGTGCGGGTTCCCCACTGCCTCCAGGGACAGAGACAAGGAGAACTTTCCTCTGATTCTCTTTCAGAAGCCACAGCTAGCCATTAAAATGCTGTTTCTCTTTTCTGAGGTCTAAGTTTTACTATCTAAGCAACCTAGACAGCGCTCAGCTCCATCAACAGGGTTCCAGCAGCTGCATCCTCTCTTCGGTTTACCTGTTCCTGCCTCCAGCTCTGGTTCTAGATATCCTCCCCAGATATTTCTTCCCTCTTTCCTAAGACAGGGCTGCTGCTCTCAGCTGGCCTGAAACAAGGACCTTGCTATACAAGCCCTCAGGTGCTGTGAATCCAAGGCCAGCTAGACCTCTGCTCCAATCCCACTTGCAGCACCTACATTAGAGTGGGTCCCCCCACAGACAGGGCACGGTCTTGTGGGCTGTTTCCTTCAACACACTATATGCCTTCCCTGTCCCCTCCCTCCCCCAACATGTGGTCATTTTACAAATGCACGGTACAGGATCACTGTCAGATGCTTGGGAAAATACACGTAGGAATCACGTGCTCTCCTAATTATCAATGAGAAACACCACTTTCACCCAGTAAATGTGCTGCTCTTCTCAGCCCCAGCATCATCAACCCAAGATGCTGGCCCAGGCTTTCCTTACAGGACTTTCAGGTCCAGTGAAAGCCCCTCTGCTGATGACACACCAGGTGTCCTCCCCTTGGAGTTAGATACAGAACCCAATAGCTCAAAATTGACCGTGTGCTACCTTAGAATGTTTTATGGTAAAGTTCACCGTTGAACAGAAACTGTCCTAGAAAAATGTTTGTATCAGCACAGCTGATATCAGCTCCCAAACCCCCTCCATCCAGGTTCCTTCCACCCTCCACTAAGCCTGGCCCCAGTCACTGACCTCGGATCGCACCAAGCGGAGTAGCTCTATGGACCCAGCAGCATCTGCCACTCCCAAGAGCGCATGGCCGGCCACCGCAATGTGGCACCTGAGGAGAGAACACACATGCCGGTCACAACACAGGATGTGCCAGAGTACAGGAGAACACTATGCGCCCCAGTAACTCATTGTTGAAATTTCAGCTCCAGGGAAGTCCCTGGCGGTCCAGTGGTTAGAACTCTGCGCTTTCACTGCCGAGGGCCCAGGTTCGATCCTTGTTCGGGGAACTAAGATCCCACAAGCCGCGCAGCACGGCCATAAATAAATAAATGTATTTACTTCAGCTCCAAAACCAGGTTGGAGCTTACAGTTCTGTTCCAACAAGATCACCCAGCTTAGGAAGCAGAAAACTAGCCTCACTTCCCAGACTGACAGTACCTGTAGGGCTTGGAAACTGAAAAGGGAAACGAGCCCCGAGTCTACAGCATCCTCCAAGTGCCAACAGGCAGGCAGGACAGCACAGTGAAGAAATGAACCCAAACTTCAGACACTTCCCCGTCCTGTTGAATGCTGTCAGGCATCAGGCTCCTCTGACTAAACAATTAGGTACTCATGACAAATTCCAAACAAGGGGAACGGTTATCAAACTTGTACCATTTCATGTCCAGGATCGCCGAAGTATCTCTTCTTTGGACCTCAACCAGGGGGCAAGGAGAGCTGTTCTCATTGAAACTATACAGGTAGAGACGACCAAAACGAATTTGAGGCTCATCAACATCCAGCCCACTCTACAAAAAATGCAAATGTGTTCTCTGATTACCTTAATAAATACTGAGGAACCCAAGGGATGGGAAAAGGGACTGAGGGAAAGAAGAGGTTTGCCAAGACTCCGGACCTCTGCCTGGAAGCAGCACCGATGATTTTCCGAGCTGGAGAAACGTCTCTTCTCTTGTACGTGATTAATGAGTAGGTGGATAAACCCTGCTGGGCCCAGGATGGGATGCTCCTTCTAAATGGGCCAATAGGGAGGAGCTACAGTTAGGGTCCCCACAGGGCACAGTTTGCCTGGGAGAGTCCTGGCTTAGGCCTGTTGCTCCGGTGCCATTTTTCACTCTTAAAAGTGTCCTGGTTTGGATCCGCATAGCTAGATGCCTTCAAGAGATTACGTACAGCTCCTATGAAATCCCATTTTCTCTTTGCTCTAGACTTCATCCATAACCTTGACGACGCCTGCAGAGAGACGACATCCCGCTTTCAGGATGCCCTGTCTCTAACCTACATTCTGGCCACAAGGCCAAGGTCGCATCCACACCTCCTGAACGACTCCACACAAGACTTTTCCCTTTCAGCCTCCCCCGCAGCAGATCACAGAGGTCTCAAAGCCTGTGGTCGGCTCTGCCTCTCAGGAGCCTTTTCTCGCCCTTCCTAAGAGAGGAGTTCGAGTCTGGGGCTTTAGGTGCTCGGGAAATGCCACCTGAGATCGCAGACCTGCAAACCTACGGTGAAGACCTCCCTAGGCCAGGATGGCCCCGCGCACCTTGCTCTCCGGGTCGGCGGGCTGGTCCTCCGGCTTCCGCAGCTGGTAGGTGCCGCACGCCAGCAAGTGCCTGCAGCCCTCCAGCGGGCACCACTCCACCGAGTCCACGGTGTGCTCCGTGTCCACCGCCTGCAACAGCCGGACGCGACTGCCGGCCGCCCAGCATTCGGAGAAGGACGCGGCGGCGACCGGGGTGGCGGACAGCGGGCGGCGGAGGAGAAGTGAGGAAGCCAGGCTGACAGCAGGGTCCCCGCGCCCGCGGCGCCAAGAAGGTGCACAGCCCAAGGGGCGGTTCTTCTCTCACTTCCGCCGTCGTCCCCATGACGCCTTCCGGGGAGGGACTTCCGGCCCCCGTGGACGCCAGCGTGATGCCGAGATCTCACGCCCCCTGCCGGCCGGCGGACCTCGAGTAGCCCCCCCACGTGCCACGGCACGGCGCGCCCACTGCCGTGGCGGCGAGACGCGGGCCTGGGAGGGACAGCCGAGCGTCCAGCACAGAGTCACGGGCGAGCTGGGCTCTGAAGGGGGAGCAGAGGAAAGCAGGGCATGGAGGTGGGATGTGCAAGGGGCCTGGGCGTCCAGGGAGCAGAGTTCAGGGTCTGACCCAAAAGGGCTGGGCCTGGGCTGCCCTCCCTCTCCCTGGTCATGTCCACCCCAAGGAGCTGCCCATAGGGCAGTAAGCGCGGCGCATCGGTGGGCGCACATCTGCCTGCCAGGACAGCAGAGAAAGGAGACAGGGTCGGCCACAGGGCCCCGAGCACGGGTGGTGGACGGGAAGGTGGACAGAGGGCATGGAGAAGAGCCAGCGTCTGAGCCCCAGGGGCAGGGGTCTGTGCGCCAGTTAGATTTAGGATGAAGGGGAGGACACCCAGCACAGCCACGATCTGATTTGGTACACCAAGTATGTGCCGACAGCATTCAATAAAGTCAGTGAACTCTACAGAACAGGTTTGGGGAAGGCAATTGTCTGATATTGTTATGGATTGAATTGTGTCCCCAAAAAAGATATGTTGAAGTCTTATCTCCAGTACCACAGAATGTGACCTTTGGAAACAGGGTCTTTACAGAGGTAATCCAGTTAAAATGAGGTCATTAGGGTGGCCCTAATCCAATATGACTGGCATCCTTAGGAAGGGGAGATGTGGTCTGTTAGACACCAACAGAAGACAATGTAAAGACTGGTAGGTCTTTACGAGGCAAGGACCGCCTGAGGCTGCTGGAAGCTGGGAGAGCCTGGAACAAACCTTCCTTAGAGCCTTCAGAGGGAGCATGGCCCTGCCCACACCTTGATTTGAGAATTCTGGCTTCTAGGACCTAGACCATACATTGTTTTCAGCCACCAGCTTGAGATAATTTGTTATGGCAGCTCCAGGAAATGGGACAAGACTGAAATCCACATGGATACCTGGGTAGTTAGCCTGTGGTTTTTAAAGTGGTTTCTATCGCTAGAAATACAGATACCAGTCAGCAGCTCAGACAGCAGCTGAAGCAGAGAAGCAGAAAAGGTTGGTCAGGAAGCAACAGGACACCCTGAAATGGCTGAGCCACACATCTTGATTTGATCTGGTACAAAAGGCAGTCAGGCCAAGCAGCCCCCTACACCTCGCTCCAAACAGGTTAGAAACATGGCCCACGTTTTAACCATGAATGAATGTTGAACTTGCAGACGCTCTCAGATGTGTGGCTACAAAAATCAAGAGGTTCGGGGCCTTCAGAAGAGAAGAGAAACCAGGGGCTGGGTATCAAATAAAGAACAAGGGAAGCAAAGGGGAATAAAAAGACTGGCAGCTTCACGAGGGCATCCACTCCAGGAGCCTTGATATGAGCAAACCCTAGGCCCCCATGGCCACCACCCTCTTAGCTCCAGCCCAGACTCAGAGTCTCTAACAAGTAGCACAAGACACAGCACCATCAGGAGGGGACAGCCACCAGCTACAGCACCAGCTCCTGCAGCCACGTTGGACAGCGATCCCCAGGTCAAGGCTATTCCAGATGAGCCATGAGCCACGGCAGCAAGCACCCGGGATCAGGACGCAGTGTGGCATCCTATGGGTCGGCCGACACTCTGGCACTTCCCTTTCAATGTAATTTTCCGAGGAACAGCTGACCACAGGACAGTCCTGGTCAGGGAACGTAAACAGGCTGGAGGGCCGACCTGGCCACTCCCCAAAGGACACAGGCAAGACACACAGCCTGTAGCCCAGGGCCTCCTCATCCCAGGAGCCTGTTTTTAAAAGCAGACTGAGCACACTCAGGGCCCTGCGCCTGGAAGACCACCCAAACCCCAACACGCTGGTCTACACCGGATTCCCCACCCCCATGCGCCTGGCCAGAGCTGGCCTCTGAATTGGGAGTTATCCCGGCCCTGGGAACGTCCCGAGGGCTCGGGCCAGCTGTGGTCGGTAGGACAGTCTCTCAGGATCACACAGCCTCTTCTCTGACAGCTTTCTGAGCCCCGACTGCTGCTCAACCTGGGGTCTCGGGGAACCCGGAGCAAAAAACCCCAACCTGGAAGAGGCACCACAGCTGACCTGCACGGTAGCAAGGTCTTCTCAGCAAAAACCCGTGTGGGCACGTGGAGTCCCTTCACCTGCAGAAAGCCCCTCCCTCGGGGTTGGAACTGAGCCTTCCCGCCTGCTCCCCGCATGTTGCTATCACCCATTTCCCCAGTCCTGTTCTCCAGGATGCACTGCCCAGGAGGCCTCCAAGTTCTGCAAAAGAAGCTACGGAAAGCTCAGCTCAGTTCACAGACCAAAGGCCACAAAGGGGCTAGCCCCAGCCAGGGAAGCAGAGCACACACAGGGCGTCCTGGGAGATTGCAGAAACGCTGCAGAAAGGAGGGCATGGCGGGAGCTTGCAGGACCAACGTGGGGCCAGGGATGACCCAAGACGGACGCCAGCCTTCACTCTCCCTGGAGACCAGCAAGTTCCCAGCCACACCACGCAGCTTGTGGCCCCCAGGCGGCTTGGCCAGGTGTACAAGACGCTGCCCAGCCCTGAGATCTGCGGCTCCCAGAAGGAGCACAGGCAAGCAGTTCTCACCCCTCGGGCTGCTCCAAGTCGCAGGCGGACCTCAGCAGTCCTGCTGGGAGAAGCCCCCCGCCCCGCCCCGAGCTCCCAGGCGCCCACTGCATGAGTTCAAAGGGGCCGAGAACAGGGGCCAAGCAACTAACCACCCTCAGCAGCTCCTGCCACAGGACAAGGACAGGTCTGGGTCTCCCTCACGCTCCCACGCAGCCTGGGGGTGGGGAGGGCAGCCCGCGCACCCGCACCCACACCACGGATGCCGGCCGAGGCGGAGAGCAGACAGCAGCCAGGACGCCGGGCGGTCCCACCCTTTACTTTGCCCCAGCCCGGGTGGGCCGCCCTCCTCGGCTCAGCCGCCCAGAAAGTGAGTGTTACAGCAAATGACCCTATTTGTACTTTCTAACCCTCCCGCTGCCTCCCCCCCAAAAAAACTGTACATGAGTTTACAAACATATTAACATATAAATAATGAGAAGCGTCCCGGGGGGCCTCCCAGCTGTCTCTGCTCCGCGGCGTGCGGGGGGGGCCTCCGGTGGCAGAGCAGGGGCAGGTGCAGGTGCAGCCCCCCTGGTGGCCCCGGTCCAGCCGCCAGCCGCGCCCGCAGCCCGGGGAGATGAGAAGCCACTTGACCGGCCGGTCATCGCTCCGGCTCAAGCTCATGCTGCAAGGGGCGCCTCTTCTCCCGGCAGTGCTTCTTGTGGGCTGGCCAGTCCTTCTGCTGGCACTGGGAGCCGCAGTAGCGCGCCACCTGGCAGCGCCCGCAGATGTTGAACTCCCGGAGCTGAAAGGACACAGAAGAGCGGCGCTCCGGTCACACGGCAGACCTGCGAGGACCTGGCCACCCGTGCGCCGAGGCCGGAGGGTCTGGGCCCCGGTCAGGCAGTGACAAAGGAACGGCCACCGCAGGGGAGAAGCCGCGAGAGGGCAGTCCTAGGGGAGGCGCGGGGCTCCGCAGGGTCGAGCCTCCGGCCCGGCTCCCCCACCGCGCACCTGCTTCTCGATCATCGTGCAGGGCGGGTAATGGCACTCATAGTAGGTGCAGGACGTCTCCTCCTCCTCCACCACGTCCCCGTTGGCGTTGTAGTACCGGGTCACGTTCAGGACGGGGAACTGCTCCTCTATGGGGTCCGTGGGCAGCTGCTGAATCGCCAGCCAGTATAAGCTTTGCTCCCTTAAAGAGAGAAGCAGGCGCTTCAGGATGCCTTGCCCAGGAAGGGTCAAGGTATGGAGGCGACAATGAGTGACCCCAGGGTGGACCAGCTGCTTCCTCTTCTCAGGCTGCCCCGCCCCCAGTTTTGCAGCTTGACTCTCCTTTGGCCCACCCCACTGCCTGGGCTCACCTCTCCGTAACATCCAGTATGTAGCCTGTTTCACCTTCCCACTAAAAGGCACAGGGCAGGGCTTTGTCTGCCTTGCTCGTCAATCTCCCCAACGCCTGGGACGGCTGCACACAAGACAGGCACGGAGATCACGTGCTCGCGGCCCCAGAGGCACCCACATCTGCCCCTGGTTGGTCTGCCTGCCCGATTGCTGTGAGCTGCTCTACACCCCCCTGAACACTTCTCTTGCTGGACGGGGCCAGAAGCTTGTAAGTGCCCGCACCTGCCCCACAAGAGGCACAGGCGGTGGGGTGAGCAATAAGTGGCCCGCCCTGGGGCTGGCCTCCAAAGGAGGCACCTGCCGCACTCCGAGAGTAAACGGATGGGTGGACCATCCCCTTCAACCCACCCACCCTCTCTGGGGACCGGGCCGGGAGGGACTTGGATAAAAAAGGGAAGGGTCTAGCACAGCACTGTAAATCAACTATACTTCCAAAAAAAGAAAAAGAAAAAGGGAAGGGTCACCCTCTTCTAAAGTGACAGACAAAAATTAACTCAAAATGGATCAAGGACCTAAATGTAAGACCCCAAACAATAAAACTCTCAGAGAAAACATAGGACAAAAGCGTCACAACATCGGATTTGGCAATAATCCTGGATATAACACCAAAGGCACAGTAACAAGAGAAGAAATAGGCAAATTGGACTCCATGAAAATTCAATTATTTTGTGCATCAAAAGAGACAATCAGGGACTTCCCTGGTGGTGCAGTGGTTAAGAATCCGCCTGCCAATGCAGGGGACACAGGTTCGAGCCCTGGTCCGGGAAGATCCCACGTGCCGCGGAGCAACTAAGCCCGTGCGCCACAACTACTGAGCCTGTGCTCTAGAGCCCGAGAGTCACAACTACTGAGCCCACATGCCGCAACTACTGAAGCCCACACACCTAGAGCCCATGCTCTACAACAAGAGAAGCCACCACAGTGAGAAGCCCGCGCACAGCAATAAAGAGTAGCCCCCGCTCACCGCAACTAGAGAAAGCCTGCGCACAGCAACGAAGACCCAATGCAGCCTAAATAAATAAATAAATAAATAAATAAATAAAAACTTTAAAAAAAAAAGAGACAATCAATAGAATGAAAAGGCAACCTATAGAATGGGAGAAAATATTTGCAAACCATATATCTGATAAGGGATTTGTACCCAGAATATATAAAGAACTCTACAAGTCAACCAAAAAAACAAACGACCCAATTTAAAAATGGGTAAAGCATCTGAATAGATATTTCTCCAAAGAAGACATACAAACGGCCAAAAAGCCCATGAAAAGATGCTTAACATCACTGATCATCAGGAAAATGCAACTCAAAACCGCAATGAGACCACCTCACACTCCTGGGATGGCTACTATCAAACAAACAGAAAACAAGTGTTGGTGAAGGTATGGAGACACTGGCACCTCTGTGCGCTGCTGGGGGGAAGGTAAAATGGCGCAGATGCTGTGGACACCAGTGTGGAGCTTCCTCAAAAAGTAAACAGAATTATCCCATGATCCTGCAGTTCCACTCCGGGGCACACGCTCTGAAGAATCAAAAGCAGGGACTCGAAGAGCTCTTTGTACAACTGTGTTCACAGCAGCACCATTCACGACAGACAAGGGGTGGAGGCAACCCAAGTGCCCACTGATGGATGATGGATAAACCAAATGTGCCATACACACACACACACACACACGCAATGGGGTATTACTGAACCTTAAAAACGAAGGAAATTCTGACACATGCTATGACATGGATGAGCCTCAAAGACATAAATGAGGCGAAGTGAAATAAGCCAGACACAAAAAGACAAATGCCATATTAATCCACTCAGATAAGGTCCAAGGACTTGTCAATTCACAGAACAGTAGGTACCAGGGGCTGGCGGAGGAGATGGGTGGGGAATTAGTGTTTAATGGGGACAGAGCTTCGGTTTGGGAAGATGAGAGTTCTGGAGACAATGGTAGGGTGATACACGACAATCTGAATTTGCTTAATGCTACGGAACCATGCACTTAAAAGTGGTTAAAACAATAAATGTTATCTGTATTTTGCCACAATAAAAAGATTTTTTTAAAGAAGAAAAGGGTGAAAGTCAGGATGTGGGAGAAAACTGGCTACTTTCTGAGCCCTTCAATGAAGTCCTGGAAGACAGAGGTGAGTTTCAGTCCCAGCCGGCTTTTGAAGGCAGAGAGGGAGGAAAATGCACCTTTGCAAAGAGCACCTTCCACCCGGCTGGGCCACCCTCGTGGCCCCACTGAAGTGACGCCAGGAAAGCAGAGCAGAAGGTACATGCCTGGCAGGAGCTGTGCTGCCGAACCGCCCGCCTCACATGTGGGGTGATTCCTACGAAGAGCCGCCGTGTGGAGGCCACTGAGTGAGATGGAAGGACACGTGACGCCGGGCCAGCGGGGAGTTCAGGCCACTCTTGGGCTGGCTCTGCCCCGACAGGTGGAGGACTGCTGACGGGCTGACCCCAGGCCTGCAAACTAAGGCCAACCCCAACCCGTCTGCTCCTGGGATGACCAGCAGGGAGAGGTCCCTGGGGTGGTCCTGGGCCTCCTGAGAGTGGTCTGAAGGAGAATGGGGCAGCTGGGCCATGGCCTGGGGGAGACCACCGGTGGGGCAGCCCTGGGTGTAACAGACCCT
Source organism: Eubalaena glacialis (assembly GCF_028564815.1). Lineage (NCBI taxonomy): Eukaryota > Metazoa > Chordata > Mammalia > Artiodactyla > Balaenidae > Eubalaena > Eubalaena glacialis. The sequence continues at coordinate 1,153,200 of NC_083724.1, read as the reverse complement.
TTTCCAAACAGGTCTTCTTAACTGTGGTCGCCTCATCTCACAACAATACATGGTGCTCAGATGGACAAATGCTGAGATCCCAGAAAGACAGACCCATTGCTGGGTGACACGGTGGGCAGTGTCCCTCCAGTGTCTGCAATGGGCAGCAGCGGACCTGCACGGAGCCAGGCGGGGTGAGCCCCAGGCCTGCCCTGAACCCATGTGAGTGCTGGACAACTTGGGGGAAATCCACGGAGGCTGGTGTTCCGCTCACCCGCCCTTACACTTGTCCTCATGACACAAGCTTCCTTCTGTTGATGAAAGAGCCCTCCTGCCCCCAGCACGGAGACAGAAGTGACTCAGAACAAGCTGACTCCCCCACGCCGCCAGACACTGCTGAGGAAAGCGGGTGTGCAGCCCTGGCAGCCGCTCCCGAGACCTGGAGGTGGCTTTGTGGCTTTCCACATCTCAGCAGGGGAGCCATTAAGGGTCCTATCTTTGCTTCAGCCAAGTTGGGCTTAGTTTCTGTCACTTGCAACCAAAAGTCTAGACTCACATAACCTCCAAGATGAAAATCCTAACCTAGCTATCACAAGAGGATCAGCCTCCCTCAGGAGGGAGTCTTAGGATCAGCCTCTAACAACAGAGCAGAGACCCCCAGCGCCTGGAGACCCACCCACTCCCCTCGTACAGAGTTATGGACACCCCTCCAGAGCTGCAGCAGCATCGGATTGGATGTGGCCTTCTTACACCTGGGGACCATCCCCCACCAGCAAGCCCAGCTGGCCGGGCAATCCCGCCATTTCCTACCTCCAGTGCATGGGGCTCCACCGAGACCCCAGTGGTGACCACTGCAAAGGTTCCACCCAGTCTCCACCCTAAGAAACACTGACACCCCCGCACCGACCTCACCGACTTCTGCCTGTAGGGGAAGTCAGCACCTGTACCGCCAAAGTCAGGAAAAGCTGCCCAGGGGCCCGAGGAGATGCAGAGAAGCCCTAGGGAGCCCCTAAATGATGCACACGGGGCCAGGGACACCCTGGCTCATTTTGGCTCCCATCCTGCTGGTCCCCCAGCTCTTCCTAAGGGCTCCATGAAGTCACAGAGGGGCTTGTTCCTGGGGCCATGGGAACTGCCCTCGGAGCATCCCCTCCGCCCAAGTCCTCAGGACCAAGGAAAGGCGGAGGCCGAGCGGCCAACCCCCGAACCACACTGTCCTGCTTCCTTTAAACCACTGACCAGACAAACTGTTTACAAAAGAGCACGACAGCAAGACCCATCTGTGTGCACAGGGGCATCCCTGAGATGGAGACGGCTCCTACATCTCAAGGGCGTCCTGCCCACCTACAGGGGACCGGCCCACATAACCCCTCTCCCCGCGAGAGCCAATTCAGAAGACCAGCCCAGAAAGATAAGCATCCAAGCGGTCTCCTCCCCTAGTGAAGAAAAAGAGGACCCCCGCACCTTGAGGGAAAACAGCCAAGGTCACCAAACCCACAGAAGCCTCAGAGCACAGAGTAGACGCGGGCCCCTCTCGGCAGTGAGCTTGGAGGGGCCGCCCTCAGCGGCATCTCAGCCACATCACCAGGCCCCAGGAAGACCCACCTCTGCTTGCTGGAGGTCTCCTCGGCTCTGGGCCGCCAGCCCCACGGCACCAGCTGCAGGTTGTCCAGGCGATTGTCCACAGTGACAGCGTTGAGATGCACCACCTGAAACCCGGGGGCGATGCCCCCCCTGTGCCGCTCCCTAGGAAACAGACAGTGCTCCAGATGGGCTCCCAACCCTCCTGAACGCCTCAGCCGTGTGCCCTGAACTGGTCCCTTCTCACACCGACGGGACCCATCAGGAGCAAGGCTGCAGAGAGGAACCCAGGTATGTCAGTCTGTGGCCCAAACAGGACAGGCCACGTGGACAGCCCAGCCCCTGGATTTAAGAGCTAGGCTGCAGGAAGCCAAGGAGGGAACCCGAAACCATCTCACACACAGCCTGGAGAACACCCCACTTGCGTGGTCCCAAGTACTTCGGAACCTCGCTGTTCACACAGAAGAGAGGAAGGCCCTTCCCCAACCCGGAGGAGGGGCCAGACCCCACCCACCCCCAGAGGAGGCTGCGTCCCACACACACCGAGCAGAAAGGGCGCTCAGCCTGCAGACTCTCTGGCGGCCCTGCCAGTGCCACAGGTCGCAAAGCAGCCACCCCTCCGGGATAGTGACAATGACACAGAATTAACTGGGAGACCCGGGGAAGGCACCGTCTGTCAACAAGGGGTCTGCTGGCTCCACGAGCCCCGTGCACCTCAGGGCTTGCGCAAACCCGACAGGGGAAACAAGCAGCTTGGAACACCCACCACAGCAGCTCATGAAGGAGCCTTCCCGACCCCCTTCCTCGGTTCTTGTCAAAGGCGTATGCAAATATCTTAGCACCATTTCCATCTGCGTCTACTTCCATCCGGGCCTGAGAAGAAACAAGAAAAAGCTCTGTTAAAAAGCCTCTGATTATCAACAACATTCCAAATTAAAAAACAAGCCAGAGGGACAATCCCAGGCCTATTCCTGGGACCCTGGGGGTCTCCGGAGTCTCCCAGACACGTGGCACCAGGAAGCACTCTCGTCTTGTGGAGGCAAGACACGGGCACGAAGCACTCTTTGCAAAACATTGTGGACACAGAGAAATAAATCTTCCTACCCTTAAAAAAAAAAAAAGCCCCCACCCAGTAAAAAAAAGATAAGCCCTAGACCAAGTAAGTGTAAAAGGGTGACATCTGAGGTAAGAGCGGGTCCACAGACTCGTGGAAGGAGGAGTGGGCGGGTGAGAACTGGAGCCCGGACAGCTTCATCAGGTAGGAACAGCGGAGGGCGAGAGAGGGGGGGCAGCCCTGGAGAGTCTCCCAGGGCACAGAAGCTTGTCCAGCTGAACTCAATCACAAACATGACACAATGTGTCTCCTTTTCAGGAAGAGCCTGCAACCAGGCGGAAGTGGGGGAAGACCAGCATCGCAGAGGCGGTAGGGGGCTCCACCGGGCAGTGACAGACAGACAGCTTGAGAGGCTCGCGTACCAGGTCTTGCCCTCGCATCACAGGGAAGAAACCCACCCCTTGTGACCCTCCCGGGCATGACTAAGGGCATGCCAGCAAAGGAACGGCGTCCTTACCTCAAAGGAGTAGCCCTCCACCAGCGGGATGTCCTGCTCATCTATCAGTGTGTACTTGGTCTGGAAATTAACGTTTCAAGACGTTACATTTGGAATCAGTACTAGGAACCGATAATAAGCAGGAGCGGCCCCTTGAGACTAAGCGAGGTCAGCAGGCGAGGGGCCGTCTATCCTGAAAGCAGGTAGAGGTGCCAAAGCCTGGTCCTTCCCCGCTCACGACCGCGCAGAGTCGCGGCATCAGGCTTCACTTCCCATCTGCTCGCGAAGAACCAAAAGAAGTGCCACAGGACTGGCCAGGTACTAAGCTGTGCATTTTAATGTGCTGATAAACCTAGTCCAAGAGTATGACGTCACTGGAGTAGAGGGAGGGGGCCGGGATTGAGGCAGAATATCCAGGTTTCAGTTAACATTTATTTTATTTATTAAGCCAGGCGGTCCTCACACAGACGCTCACTGAATCGTCCTTCCTACCTCTTTGTCTAAAATGTTCCAAATAAAAGTTTTAAGGGATGACATTAGTGCAATCAGTCACTGAGTTAGAAGGGACCTCAGAGCTGATGGGCAGCCCACCCTTCCCTAGTTAGAAAGCCACGTCCCCTTGCAGGAACGGCAGGAAACGGTCCCCAAAACGGACCAGTGTCATTCTCGCTTGGAAAGCTTTTTTCTAGCATCTGAATCGGTTTTACCTTCATCTGACTGCCTCTGCTCCTCTCTCCCACCAGAAGCTTCCGCCGCTGGTGATGGGAACAGGGTTCCCATCCAGGGTAAGGTCCGTGGCTGGTGCAGCTGCACGGCCGGCCGGCTCCTGGAAACAGCCAAGCCTCAATGCCCACAGGTGCCAGGAAGCCCCAGCCTCGAACACGCGGAGGGCGGGGCCAGGTAAGGGAGAGAAGCAGAGGGAGGCCCTGCTCTGGCGAGGCCCACTGAGGCTCAGCCAGACGGGGCCGCCGCTGGCAGCACGAACCCTGCCCGAAGCTCATTACGGACCGGCAGGCACCGGCGGCGCGCACACGCAGGTCTCGGTGAGGAGCGAGCGCGCCTCCTCAGAAGGGCCTGCGCTCCCCGCGGCCGCAGGCGCAGCCACAGCCCCCTGCTCCCCCGGCCACGGCGCACGGTCGGAGCCCCGGGCCGCAACCGGAGGAGGGCTGCCCCGGGAGCCAGGCCGCCGGCCCGCCGCCCGCAAACCGCCCGGCCCTTGCCCGTGCCCCCGCCCGGGTCGGGCCCCCGATCCAGCCCCCAGCCCCGCGCCCCCGACCCCCAGCCTCGCACCCACGACTCCGACTCCCAGACCCCGCCCGCCACCCCCAGCTCCGGTCCGGCCCCCTGCCTCGCACCCCGGCCCCCTACTCCCAGCGCCGGCCCGGCCGCCGACCCAGCGCCCCACTCCCCCGGCCCGACCTTAGCCCCAGCCCCGCGCCGCTCACCTTCCCGGCCACCCGGCCGAGCCGCACGATGCCCAATTTGAAGTCGGTCATGGCCGGGCCTGCGCTCGGCCGGCGGCGCCTCTCCCTCAGGAGGTGCCGGGGCCGGGGCGGGGCCACGGCGAGCCGGGCGGGCCAGTCGGATGAGTCGGGGTCAGGATCGGGGCCGGGCGGGCGGGCGGGCGGGACGAGGCTGGGCCGGGGTCGGGCCGCCGCCTCCTGGCGCCCGCCGGACCTGCCACGCGCCGCCGCCGCCGCCGCCGCGCGCACCTCAGCGAGCGGGGCCAGGGGCGGAGCGCGACGCGGACACACCCCCGCGCGCCGCCGCCCGGCCAATGGTGGGGCGCGCAGTGCGCCGGCCGGCGCGCGCCGCCACGACGCAGCCAATGGCAGGAGGGCGAGTGCGCCGGCGCGCTGAGGACCTGGGCCAGCGCGGGGGAGGGGCGCGGTCGGGGGCGGTGCCTGCGCGGCCGCCCCGCGCAACGTCAGTTTCGCGGGAAGCTTTGTGCTGGAGGCTGGCCTACAGGCTCCCGGCTCCGACCCCCTACCCCGACACCGACCCGGCCCCCGCCCTCGCCCCCGCGACCCCGACCCGGCCCCCACCCCTCGAGGAGGGCGGCCTGGCTCCGCGCCCCGGGCCGTCCGGGCTCTGCAGGTCGGGGTCCCTGCGGGACTGGCTGCGGCTGCCCTTAAACCGTCCCCCGTCCTCGGACAGCGGGCAGGAGGCCGGAGTGGGGACAGGGACCCGGAGCCCAGGGGCCACTGTGGCGTAGGGTCTGGGTCCATTGCCGACAGGCCCGCCCTCCTCCCTGGCCGCCTCCACACAGGGGCCCGGATCAGGACCCTGTAGCCCAGGGGTCCCCAACCCCCAGTCTATGGACCGGTACCAGTCCGCGGCCTGGGTGCACAGCAGGAGGTGAGCAGTGGGCGAGAGAGCGAAGCTTCATCTGCCGCTCCCTATCGCTCGCATTACCGCCTGAACACGCCCCCCGACCCCCGCCCCCGCCCCCGCCCTCGGTCTGTGGAAAACTGTCTTCCACGAAACTGGTCCCTGGTGCCAAAAAGGTTGGGGACCGCCGCTATAGCCCATCCTCGGGCTACACCAGGCTTCCCTGGGCTTCGAGCCGGTGCGCTGAACAGCCTGGGCCAGGTCCTTCCTGAACAGGAACTCCAAGGGCTGAGGACTTTGGCGGGGCTTTACCTGTCTCCTGGCAACCACTCCAGCGGGCTCTCACCCCCAGCGCCCGATGAAACCACTCTAACACCGGTGCACCCAACAAATTGAAAACCCCTGTTATAGCGAGGGAGGCAGAAAAGGCTAGTGACCTGTGAGTTATATGCCATGTTAAAAAGTGATCAGTGCTGTGGGGAAACAAGTAGATCAGCATTAGGGAGTTGGGGATCCACGAAAGGTGGTGGGCGGGGTAGGCCTCATTGCCAAGTAATTTGAACAAACTGGGAGGAGGAGGAGGAGTGAGCCATGTGGGCTCTAGGGGAAGAGCATCTCCAGCAGAGGGAAGAGACAGTGCCAAGGCCATAAACTGGGAACACATTTGGTGTGTGTGAGAAGTGGACGTGGCCACCGTGAGCAAGGGAGTGCATGAGAGCAACAGGGGACAAGGCCAGAGAGGTGGAGGACGGGAAGGGGGTCATGTAGACTCTCGTGAGGACTTTGACTTTTACACTCAGAAAAGTGAGCCACTGGAGGATTGGAGCAGAGGAATAGCTATTCAGTGCATCACACTGGCTGATGGAGACAATGCCAGAAAGAGTGGAAGCAGGCAGGCTGTTTAGGAAACTAATGCAAGCACCCAGCCAAGAAACGATGATGTTGGGACACCTGTGGTGGCAGTGTTCTGTAGCAGTCAGGATAGCCCTGGTTATGCTGCAGTAACAAACATCCCTCAATTCTCAGCAGCTTAGCAAAATAAAAATGTATTTCTCCCTCAGGCTGCACGTTAAGGTTATAAGGCAGTTGAATACGTGAATATGGCGTTCAGGGAGGTGTCCAGCCTGAGGTACAGATTTGGCGTTCATTAGCATATTTGTTGTATTTAAAGCCACACAGCTGGATGAGCTCACCATGGGAGGAAATGCAAATAGAGAAAAAGAGAGGAAAAAGATTGAGCCCTGGGTACTCTCATACTAAGGGGAGAGGGAGGTTGAAAAGAGAAGGAGCTGGTAAAGAGAATGAGGACGTCAGGTATGAGGGAAACCAGGAGAGGGCAGTGGGCCAGGAGCCAAGTGAAGACAGTGCTAGGGTGAGCGGGAGGGATCAGCCTTGTCTGATGCTGCTGAGAGGTCCCGGTCAGTGGGCACTGGGAATTAGTCAATAGAGCACACAGCACGAGGGCACTGGTCACCTTGACAAGTAAGTGATGGAGGAATAAGCCCAACTGAACGGGCTAAGGGGGAGTGGAAGGAAAGGCTTGGAAACCTTGAGACTGACAACTCTTCTGGGGTGTTCTGGCTGAAAAGGAGCAGAGAAACGGCCAAAGCAAGAAAGAAAAGGCAAGTCCAGAGAGAGTGTTGGTTTTATAGTGGGAAAGGAAGCAGCATGTTGTCCACCAGTGGGAATGAGCCCATGGAGGAGAAAGAGGTGAGGCAATCGCCTGAGAGGGGAGGGCGGGGGCTGGCCTCTGACAGGAGCCTGGGTGGTTCAGCTCAGCCACAGCTTGAAGAGGAGTCTGAGAGGTGAGTGGATGTGGATGTAGGAATCTGGGGAGTTCTCTTCTGATGAGAACGAGGCCATCAGTTGAAGGTGAGAAGGGAGTGTGGTCCAAGGAGAGAGGACCAGGAGGACCAGGAGGGAACTAGGAAAAGACAGTAGGATGGCCCGGCAGTGTCAAGGGGACCAGTCCGTGTGACTGTGTGTTTTTCTCCAGCCTATTTAGGCTGCTCCCGAGAAGGCAAGGAGAAAGAGTTGGATTCAGCCAAGACTGTGGTTATGCTGGGCGAGTGCAGTGAGGTGAGGGGGAGAGAGCGAGCTGTCTAAGAGAGGGATGCTTGCCCGGGGCATCTGAGCTCAGCAAGTAAAGAAGAGAGGACACCAGAGGGGCAGATCCGAGGGTTGGAGGTCCCAGTGGGTTCAAAGGATCGCTGATAGAGGGAGTGAGCAAGGACGGGAAGTGCTTCAGAGACTTTTGCAAGGGGCTGCAGGTGCTGGGGATGATCGTGTCTCAGTTACCTGCTGGCCTGTGACAACCCCACCCCCCCAAACTTCATGGCTTAAAAGCACATCAACTTATTATTTTGCACAATTCTGTGACTGACTGGGCATCTTCTGTTCCACACTGTGTCAGCCGGATACGTCCTTCGGTTGGACTCAGCTGGAAATTCGCCCGGAGCACCTCATTTTCTTCCATGTGACCCTGGGTGTGGTGTACCATTATCCAGGCAGGAGAGCTGGACTGCTTACCATGTGGAGGCTCTGCTCTAAGTGACAGGTCCCAGTGGGCCTCTGCTTGAATGACACCTGCTAGTATCCTGCTGGCCAAAGCAAGTCACGCAGGCGAGCTTGGAGTCCGTGTGGGAGGGATGTGCACAAGAGCATGAGTCCTGAAAGTGTGGCGCGTTGTGGGGGCTGCCAGTGGAACAGCCTGCCCCCCACCCGTCCACCCTCTGACCCCTAATGATTCATGCTTCTCCCACGTGGAGACCCTAGAACCACCACCTCACCGTGGCTCTTGGCTTATGATGTGCAACAAGGCCAGAGGCAAGTTGTCTGCCCCCCAAGACCCAACATTCCAAGGGGAAGCACAGGATAAGTGAACAGACACCCGGTTCAAAAAGGAGAAGGGGGCGTGCCCCCTGCAGCCACGGGCGCACAGCAGTGTTGAAATCCAGCAGACAGCTGTCACAGTGCTCCTGTAAGGGCTTGTCTGCTCCCGGCAAGTGGTTCCCTAACCCACCCACCCTTTTCTATGGTTCCCAGCGGCTTCTCCCTCTGCCTCTTGGCCCTGCGTGCTCGGTCGTCCTCCCTTTGCCATGGGAAATGGGCCCTTTGCTGCTGAGTAGCCTCCTCAGCCTGCTTCTTGCCTGGAGACAGTTGAGAGCCCAGAGGCCTCTTTTATTTCGAACTTTGTCCATTGTAGTTCAAGCAAATACAACCCCTAAAAAAAACTTTGTGGATTTTCTAGGTGTCAAATTATAACACATTTTAGTAGACAGAAGCTACACTGCAAATATCTTTGAGCGGCTCCTTTCTGCTTTGGACGTCGAGCCATGTGCTGTGGCACAAAGACCTCAAGACGCCTGGAGGCGCTTCTGTATGGCTGACAGCATCTATGAGGGTCCCGTCCCCTGGGAATCTTTCAGAGGTCTTAACAAGGGGTCATACGCCATGCCCTTGGATTTCTTTTAACCCTGAGGTTGTGTTTTGCTGCAGTGCCCTGGATTTGATCTTCCCCACGATGCCATTTCTTACCTTGAGAACCTTTGCTGCCTGGAAAGGCTGAGATTGAGAAATAGTTGTTACTTTCCAGCTGCAGGACCTGGCTTGAAATACTTCCTCCAACTCCTGCTGGAACATGGAACATTACTTCTTTAGTTCATTTCTCTTTTCTTTATTTCACTTTAGCATAAATGACTGAAAGAAGCCGGTTGGCCCTTTAAGCTTTCTGCCAGGAAGATCAGATCCTTAGATATATTTTCTGCCTCCCCCGTTACCACAGGCAATGGTGTCCCACTTTTCCGCCAATACCTGACTGGGCTCCGCCCTTCTCGGGCCTCCACCAGCAATGTCCTCACTGCCTGCCAGGTCCTCCTGCTGCCTGGTTCCAAAGTCAGGGCCACATTTCAGAATTTTGTGATGGCAGCATCTCACTTTTTTTGTTGTTGAATTTTTGAATTTTATTTTTTATACAGCAGGTTCTTATTAGTTATCTATTTTATACATATTAGCGTATATATGTCAATCCCAATCTCCCAGTTCATCCCATCACCACCACCACCCCCCGTCACTTTGCCCCCTTTTTGTCCATATGTTTGTCCTCTACATCTGTGTCTCTTATTTCTGCCCTGCAAACCGGTTCATCTGTACCATTTTTCTAGGTTCCACATCTATGCGTTAATATACTATATTTGTTTTTCTCTTTCTAACTTACTTCACTCTGTATGACAGACTCTAGGTCCATCCACCTCACTACAGATAACTCAGTTTCGTTTCTTTTTATGGCTGAGTAATATTCCATTGTATATATGTGCCACATCTTCTTTATCCATCCGTCTGTTATCGGACATTTAGGTTGCTTCCATGTCCTGGCTATTGTAAATAGTGCTGCAATGAACATTGGGGTGTATATGTCTTTTTGAATTATGGTTTTCTCTGGGTATATGCCCAGTAGTGGCATTGCTGGGTCATATGGTAATTCTATTTTTAGTTTTTTAAGGAACTTCCATACTGTTCTCCATAGTGGCTGTATCAATTTACATTCCCACCAACAGTGCAAGAGGGTTCCCTTTTCTCCACACCCTCTCCAGCATTTGTTGTTTGTAGATTTTCCGAGGCAGCATCTCACTTTTAAGTGTCAGTGTCTGTTCCAGGTATGTGCTGCTGCATAATAATGGCTTAAAACAGCTGTTGGGGCTTCCCTGGTGGCGCAGTGGTTGAGAATCTGCCTGCCAATGCAGGGGACACGGGTTCGAGCCCTGGTCTGGGAAGATCCCACATGCCGCGGAGCAACTAGGCCCGTGAGCCACAACTACTGAGCCTGCGTGTCTGGAGCCTGTGCCCCGCAACAAGACAGGCTGCGACAGTGAAAGGCCCGCGCACCACGATGAAGAGTGGCCCCCGCTTGCCACAACTAGAGAAAGCCCTCGCATAGAAACGAAGACCCAACACAGCCAAAAAAATAAAATAAAATAAATAAATAGGTCAGGAGCTCTTAAAAAAAAAAAAAAAAACTGTTGATTTTCTAATTATTCCGTGATGAGATTGGGCTCAGCTGGTTGACTCTTCTGCTATTGGCTGGTGGGTAGTTTGTCTCAAATTCTCACCATCAATTCCTTCCCTCCCTGTCAGGTGTGATGCTCCATCCTCACTCGTCCTGTGACTGTTTCTGGGGGTTTTTTTTGGCCACACTTCGCAGCTTGTGGGATCTTAGTTCCCTGACCAGTGATTGAACCTGGCCCACGGCAGTGAGAGCACTGAGTCCTAACCACTGGACTGCCAGGAATCTCCCTCCTGTGACTGTTTTTTTTAAAAAAATTTTATTAATTTAATTTATTTATTTTTGGCTGCATTGGGTCTTCATTGCTGTGCACAGGCTTTCTCTACTTGTGGCGAGTGGGGGCTACTCTTCATTGCAGTGCGCAGGCTTCTCATTGCAGTGGCTTCTCTTGTTGCGGAGCACGGGCTCTAGACGTGCGGGCTTCAGTAGTTGTGGCACGCAGTCTCAATAGTTGTAGCTCACAGGCTCTAGAGTGCAGGCTCAGTAGTTGTGGCGCATGGGCTTAGTTGCTCCGAGGCATGTGGGATCTTCCTGGACCAGGGCTCGAGCCCGTGTCCCCTGCCTTGGCAGGCGGATTCTTAACCACTGTGCCACCATGGAAGCCCCCTGTGACTGTTTTGATGCACTTAATCTGGTAGAAAGTTCTGGGACTTCCAAGCCCAGGCCAGAGGACTGGCAGCTTTACCTTCCTCCCTCTTGGGGGCCTGCTCACAGGTAATCAGTCTTACTACCTGGAGACCCTCATGCTGTGCAGAACCCCAAACCATGTGGAGAGGCCTCAGGGAAGGGATACTTGACCAGCCCCCAGCTGCCCCGCCACCCGAGTCAAGGTGTCAGACACCAGCAAAAAGACATCTTGGCCATTCTAACCAGGCAGATACCACACAGAGTAGAAGAGCCTCCCAGCTGAATGCAACCTAGTTTTCAGAGTAAGTAATAAATTTGGGTGGTTTGTTATGCGACAATAGACAGCTGAAACAGCCAGGGTCCTTCACAGAGCCACAGTCAGGATGTGTGAGTGAGGCGAGAAGTCTGAGACTCTTACGTCCAGGCTTTCCCTTTCTCTCTAGGTGATCTCTCCAGAGGAGTAGCCAGATATTGTCACATGGCAGCTCAGGACTGTCAGGGAATGAAAACAAAAGCTGCCAGCCCTTCTTAGAGCCTGAAACTGGCATGGCATCTCTCTCTCTGGCAGTTCAAGCAAGTCAAGGGGCCAGCCCCATTCAGTGGGGGGGGGGGGGGGTGGAACCCACCTGCTGATGGGAGTAACAGCGTGAGTGGAAAGGGGTAAGAGAAGTTGTTGGGTGACGTTGTTCAGACAAACCTAAAGCCACAGGAGGGGCTGCTGAAGCCAGCTGGGGAAGGTTCTCAGAGGACAGGAGTCAAGGGAATGAGCACTGCTTTGATCATGTTTTTTATTTTCTAGATCTCTGATGCTTTGACATCTTGAGGGCCTTGCTGGCTGGGGAGAGACTGCCCTTCCCAGGCTGGCTAATTCCTAGAGACAGCAAACAACTCACCCGCCAACACACCTTTCACATGCAAACCAACCGATCCAGAGCCCACACCCCAACCACCTCCTGTAACCAGCACACCAGGCCAGTATTTCCCTGCCTAAATCACCCAGGGCCGGGTACTGGACAACTAGAGACCACTGAAATTATTCAAACTATCCAATCCTAAACTTGCTCAAACTTGCGTACCCTGCCTCCTTCCCACTGAAAACACAGTAAAGGCTCTGGCTGAGCTCTCCTCTCCCTCCTGCTCCTGATGACACCGGTGCTTCCCCATGTGGCCCTGCATGGTGTGGCATGCCCCACTTGGGAACTGTAAGTTCTAAACTCTTCTTTCAAGGCAGTTGGCGTTGTGTCTGTCACCTTACCATAGCTGATTAAAACAAATCCTGGGTTCACGTTAAGATAGAGGCCAGGAGGTTGAGGTTGGAAGGAAACCTATGTGGATTCTGAAGTCAGAATTCCTGCACAAGTGGTACTGGAGAGAATGAAAGTGAGTGAGTCAGGAGCTGAAATCACCAAAGAATAAGGGGGGCGGGCCTCGGCTTTGAAGGTAACAGCAAGAGTGGAGGGGGGAATGAATTATTATTCTGAGAAAATGAGAGTTAAGGCTGGCAGCTATTAGGGCAAAGGGGAAAATGGTCTGGAAGTGGTCATAAGGAGTCAGGAGAGCATCCACCCTACCTGCAGGCCCAGGGGTACAGGGGTTGTACGAAAATAAACATTTACACTTTAGAGCCTCCAGGGGAACCCCGGGCTCCATGAGAGCATGAGGAAAGGAATGTTCAGAGAAAAGCGAAGTCAGGGTGGTGATGATGGTGGACATGAGAGCACAGCAGCAGAGCTTCTAGACCAGGGGGTGGGTGGGAGAGGGGGTCAGAGGAAAGGATGTGCAGAGCCCTGTAGGGTGCGACTGTGGGAAACAGGTGTGACCTGGGGTAAGGTCACCCATTTTCTGCCCCCATCTCCTCCATCTCAGCAGCAGCCAACACAGCGTCTCTCCCTGCCTCCTCAAACACTTCCTTTTTTTTTTTTTAATAAATTTATTTAGTTATCCATTTATTTTTGGCTATATTGGGTCTTTGTTGCTGCGTGCGGGACTTCCTCCAATTGCGTCGAGCGGGGGCCACTCTTCGCTGCAGTGCGCGGGCTTCTCACTGTGGTGGCCTCTCCTGTTGCAGAGCACAGGCTCTAGGCGCATGGACCTCAGCAGCTGTGGCACGTGGGCTCAGTAGTTGTGGCTCGCGGGCTCCAGAGTGCAGGCTCAGCAGTTGTGGCGCTCGGGCTTAATTGCTCCAGGGCATGTGAGATCATCCCAGACCAGGGATCGAACCTGTGTCCCCTGCCTTGGCAGGCGGACTCTGAACCACTGAGCCACCAGGGAAGCCCAACACTTCCTTTTTGATTTCTGCCATGGACACTTGTCTTTTTGGGGCTGCCCACCATCCTCCCCCATCCCATGGGTACCCCAAACTCCTTGTTCAGGGAGTTTGCACAGTCCTGACAGGAAAGTGTCAAGCTGGCCAGTCAGACCCTCCCTCCTGAGGCATCAGAATCCCGGGTAAACCAGGTGGACCTGGCGCCTGCTGCATACCCCTGGCCCTCAGGGCCTCCCTGGCTGCTCCCTTTCCTCAGCCTGGCCCAGTGGACCCCTCAGTCTGTAAGGCCCCTCTCCTTTTGCTGGAGGGCTAGATTAGGTTTCTGTGGCTTTCACCCCGACTTCTGATGTCATCAGCGTCCTGAATAGAGTCACCATCTACAAACAAGGGTCTGGCAAATCGTTCGTCCTTTGTCTCCCGCAGACTCATGCCTAGAAGTGCCAGTTCACTTGGGTGCCTAACAGGCACCTCTGACTCTGCCAGTCACCATTTCTCCCCTTCCCCACCCCCCAAACAACTTGTATCTAGGCCGGTCGTCTCCATCAGAAAAATGCCACCCCATTCGCCCAGCTGTTCTGGACAAAAACCTGGCCTCACCTTGACGCCCTCCTTCAAGCAACCCCATATTTAACCTGCCAGTAGGCGCCCAGCACCTTCTCTAAGCCAAGCACGGCCTTCTGTCTCCTAGACTCCCGCATTTGCCCTCGAATCCGCCCCTGGGTATCGAGCCCCTCCCCTCACCTCTCCCTCCCGCTGCCGCAGGCCAAGCGCTCCCCGCCCCGACACAGGCCCAGCCTGGAGACTTCCCTCAGTGTAGACACGCGGCACGGTGGCGACCCCGGGGCGGAGCCTGGGAGGGGGCGTCGGCCCGGCCCGCCCCCTCCACAGGTGAGGCAGCAGGGGGCGCAGGTGCGCCGGGTTCCCGCGGGCTGAGCCCGAGCTCCACCCTGCGGGCCGGGGCGGGGCGGGGAAGGGCGGGTTGGGGGGACGGACCGAGGCGGGGCTGGGGGGCGGGCAGGAGCCAGCGTGGGGAGCTGGGGGGCCGAGGGGGGCGGGGAAGGGTGGGGACAAGAGCGGAGAGGGATGGGGGGCGGGGGGAGCAGGGGGCCGGGCGAGGCGGGAGCGGGGGCGGGGCGGGGGCGGGGCAGCGAGGGCGGGGCTGGGCGCGCGGCGGCAGTGGCAGTGGCAGCGGCAGCGGCGGGGGCGGCAGCGCGCGGCCGCCCCGGAGGGCCGCGGCATGGGACGGGTGCAGCTCTTCGAGGTCCGCCTGAGCCACGGCCGCGTCGTCTACAGCCCGGGGGAGCCGCTGGCGGGGGCCGTGCGCGTGCGCCTGGCGGCGCCGCTGCCCTTCCGAGGTGGGCGCGGGGTCCGGGAAGGGCCGCACCTGCGGCGGGCCGGGCGGGGCTCCGAAGCGGCGCGCGGCCGCTGGGCCCGGGACCCGCGAGGCCGGGGGCGCGCGTCCGGCTGCGGGGAGCGCCGCGGGGCGGCCGGCCGGGCGGCGGACCGCGGGGGTGGGAGGCCGGCGGCGGTCGGGGCGGAGCAGGGAGGCCCGGGTGGCCCAGTCCTTCCGCATCTGCCCTTCCTGTCCTCTCCGCCAAGGGCCGTCCAGACTCGGGGCGCGGGCTTCGAGCCTGTCTACTTCGCCGAAGGCCACTCTGACCTGGACCCGCGACGCCTCTGATCTTCCCTGTCGGGTCTCCGGTCCGCTGCGCCCCGCAGCTGCTGGGCCCTCACCTGGAGCCCAGCCCGCGCTGGGCTTTCTCTCCCATACACCCAGGCAGCCCCGCCGAGTGTGCGGGTCCCCGGGGGGGCTGCAGGGCACTGCTTACACCCAGCCCGAGGCTAGTCCCTAAGGGCTGGGAGGATCTTGCTAATCCCTGCGTGCCGTAGGCCCCCGCCGTAGCGGGCATCTGGGAGCCGACCCTGAGCCCTCCTCGCCGGTCCCTCTGCTGGCGCAGACATCTGGGACTTTGAGACCGGGGATCCGGTTGCTGCGGCGCCCCTAGCTAGGGCTCCCTGCCGGCGCTGGCCTCGTCTGCTGCCTGAGGTGTGAACCGGGCCCTGCGGGGGACATCACAGCTGGTCCCTCTGGGCTGTGGGCGAACCGCAGCCTGGGCGGGGTCTCTCTCCTGACCCCGGCTCTGAGTGTGAGGTTGTGTGGTGTGTCCGTCCTGGGGCACTTCTCTACCTTGGGGTGCTTGGCCAGAACCACAGCTGCCGGGCTTCCCTCTGGGCCTTGACCTTCCAAGCCCCCGTGTGGTTGACCGTTCAGCGCTTGGGGTGCCCGCTGAGGATGCAGAGCCGCCATCCTCTCTGGGCAGCTGCCTCCTCCGTCCCGGACCGGTGACACCGCCCATCTCCGTAACGTGTCGCCTCTTTCCTGTCTCCCCAGTTGGAGTTTGGGGTTGGGTGGGGGTAGGTGTGCTTGTGGCAGGGACACCGGGGGGACAGTGCAGCTCTGCTCTGGGGCACAAGTGAGAGGTGAGTGCGGCTGGCAGGGCACAGGAAGGAGGGGTGGGCCGTGGCTGGAGGACAGACGGACACCACAGAGACCCCACGCAGAGCTCTCCTCCTGGCTCGCTGCCCTGTCACCCCCTGTAGCTGGGGCCCAGGGCGAACAGGCTGTTGTTGACCACAGTGAAGGGGTGGCCTGAGCTGCGCGTGACTAACCTGGGCTGGTTAGAGCCCTGCAGCCTCCACGTGGTGGGTAGCATGTGGGTAAATGGACAGCTGGGCCCCAGGAGGCTGAGGGAGTCCCTGACTGTAAGAGCCCTGAGGCGGGGAGGAGCAGGTTAGGTCACAGGCTGGAGAGTCCAGCAACCACTGGCCTCGCGCCAGAGAGGGTATTATTTTCAGGCTGCCCCCCAGGGGTAGGGGGGATGCTGGTGCTGGGGCCTCTGTAGGCCTCCGGCCCTGCCGGGGTGTGAAAGAGGAAAGACCATGGTTCTTGTTTTTCCTTTCCCTCAAAAGACACTTGTTGAGCTCCTGTTACCAGCCACTGATGCAATAGGGGGGCCCCCAGGAGGACACGGAGGGTGGGGGGCAGCAGGCCTCTAAACACTTGACTGAGGAGTGTCAGTGGTGGTCTGCACTCAGCCTTGGGGACGCCGGCTGCCTTGGGAGCTGATGTGGAAGAAAGCTGGAGAAGGAGCTGTTTTCCTGGAGACTGGGTCCAGCCCAGCCAGAGGCTGGGGGTCAGGCGGGGCTGCCGGTCAGGCGGGGCTGCCCTGTGTTCTGCTCTCGAGGTGGGCGACGAGGGAGGGTGATGCCCGGACAACAGTAGCAGCCAGCTCCCAGCTCTGCCGGCTCCCTGGGCTCCCTGGGCCAGATGCCATTCCCACTTCCCAAGGACCAATCCATCAGTCCTCATAGCAACCCTGGGAGGTGGGCGTTGTCATTCCTCTCGTGTTACAGATTTGGAAACAGGACAGAGGGAAGTGGCTTGCAGGCCAGAGCTGCAGTGAAAGGATGTGGCAGAGGCTGGGCTGCCCCAGGTTTGAGGGAGCTGATGGAGGCTGGGACAGACCTTTGGGACCAGAGGGGGAGCAAGCAGAAGTCTTCATGTTCAGACTGCAGGTGGTACATAGGAGGAGGGCTGCTGGACAGGTGAGAGTGCTGGCTCAAGAGGAAAGTTCCAGAAGCCACTCTGGCACAGGATCCGCATGATGATTCTCCTTAGAGAACCGGAGCAGCCCCAAACCTCCAATTCCCCCTGCGCCTCCATTATTCCCCTGCGGAGGAGAGATTGGACAGGAATGGGAGTTTGTTTCCAGTCGGTGGTTGGAGGCTGCTCATCCAGGCAGGGTCCCCGAAGGGGGCCTCACAGCATGTGTGCAGAGGGGGCCCTGGCACAGTCGTTGGGAAGTTCACAGAGTTCGAGCCTGCCTGGAATAACCAAGGGCCGGTTTGTTTTTCTGGGGCCAGGTGCCACCCTGGCTTGTTCACCTTAATCGTGTGGCCGGGTCCTGGCTGAGTGTGTGCCCGTTTCAGCTGCCCTGCTTTTGGACACGTAGGCTATGCCTAGATTGTTTGCTATTAGGAGCAGGGTTGAACAGGGTGAACAGGGTGAGATTCTAAGGGGAACTGCTGGATCCCTGGAACGCGTGTGTAAAATTATAGCAGATCTGCCTGCTCCTTCTCCAGGGCCTCCGTCGTATCAGCCGACAGGTTGATTGCTATAAGCAAGTGTCTGTTTTTCTCCTTTCTCTACAACACGTATCAGAATGTTTAATATTTGCCAATCTGATGGGTTAAATGGTAAGTCATATGAGTTTCCGTGAGTTCTAGTGAGGTTAGACAGCTATTCCTTTATCTGCTGCTGTGTGAAAGTCACCTCTAAGTAAACAAATCACGCCTAAACTAAGTTGTTTAAAGCAACCATTTTATTATAACTTGTGCTGTTGTGGGTTAGGATTTTGGGCAGAGCTCGACAGGGTGATTCTTCAGCTCTGTGTCCCATCCACTGTGGTCACTTGACAGTGCTCAGCTGTCACTGGGCCAGTCTGGGGACCATTGCACCCCTTCCAGCACACTCCGTTGTTCCCAGCATTCCCAGGGCAGCCGGATTCAAGGGGGGACGCACCCTGTCCACGAGGAATGTTTCCAGCAGTGTGACGCCTGCAATCCACCAGGACGTCTTCTAGTTACTTTACAGTCAGGCTTCCCCTTCTCTGCTCATTCCATGCCGTGCCTCTCTTGGGATGTGTTGGTCTGTAGGAGCACTGCTGGTGTCCCAAACCTCCAGGGTGGGAACTGTTCCAGGTCTGGCCCTAGGAGGGGATGACGGGTGGAGCGTGGATTAGAAATTAGGGCCGAGGTCCGGGTGGTGAGGCTGGGCTGGCACGGAGGCTGAGGGCCAGTCACTGGCAGTGCTGATGGGGCGGAGGCCGAGTCACGGGTTCGTGGAGGGCAGCCCAGTGCACTGTGGGACCAACAGGAGGCCTGCATCAGCAAGGTGGGGCCTGCGTGGGGAGACCACAGACAGACCTGGTGTGGCTGCCCCCAGCCCTGGGCACTTGAGACACTGCATTCTTCCTGCCTGATGGCTCTGTCAGGAGGGTGTCAAATTCCGAGTTACCTTCCCTTCACCGGTCCATCAGGTCAGGGGAGGACGGGCAGCTGGGCAGGCAGGCTAAAGTCTTTGGCCTTGACTCAGCCCCGCAGGGAGAGGAAGGAATGGAGGGAGCCACAGGGCTACCTGTCACTGAGCTCCCACCCCCTGCCCTGTTTGGGTCTCCAGCCGTGGTGTCCCCTCTGGTGACCAGCCTCTGCTGGGCCTGGTCCAGCCATGGCCTTCTGACCACAGTGGGCTCTGGACGGAGGAATTTGAGTTCCTGATCACAGGACGGAAGGCGGCAGCAACCCTGCTGCCTGGTTCCTGGTGTGCGTGCTTCCCCTGGGGAGTGGGGGGGAGGACCAAGCCATCTAGATGCAGAAATCAGCGCTCCTGGGCAGTACTGGCCCAGGAAGCCAAGGTGTCCCCACCCTCTGGTGTGCCAGACTGTTGGGTTCCTTATCTGCTCAGGCGGGTCTGACCACATTCCTGCAGCATGAGGGCTAATAGGTAGCTTCCTGGAGCCTGAAGGGGTGCCTCCCAGCCTAACTGACTTGCCTGAGAGGCAGCAGGAAGGTGGGGTCGGAGGTCAGCTGCCCCAGAGGCCTCTGTTCACCTAGGGTTTCCCAAGCATCCCCTGTAGGGAGCTGGGTTTTCACAGGTTTGGTTGGGTGGGGGCTGGGTGTGGGGGTTTGCCCAGGGGTCATCTGGGTGACCATCGGGGCCTTCACGTTCTGGACGGCACGACAGGTGGAACTCTGTGCCTCGCCACCCTGGCTTGCTGAGAGCACCTGAAGATGTGGCACAGACAGGAAGTGTCCTCTGGAGGGTAGCAGGCCATGTGCTGGCCTTCCCAGGGCCTAGCTGGGCGGTCCTGGGTGCTGCCGGTCCTGCCTGAATCCCTGTGCTGGGGCTGGGGAGGGGCCCAGGCCAGCCTGGTTGGGGCTTATGCTGTCCCCCCCCTTGCAGCTATCCGGGTGACCTGCACGGGGTCCTGCAAGGTCTCCAACAAGGCCAATGACACAGCGTGGGTGGTGGAGGAAGGCTACTTCAACAGCGCTCTGTCCCTGGCCGACAAGGGTGAGTCTGGGAACCCGTCCCTCACCTCATCCCACTGAGAGTGGGGTCTGTCTGTCCACCTGACTTCCCCATCCGCCTCTGGCATCCCCGTGCTAGCCCACCCTCTCCCAGGACTGTGCACCTTGCTGGATTTCTCTCCCTGGCAGGCACAGGGCATTGCCTGATGGGGGCTGGGTGGCTGAAGAGGGCCAACTTCTCCTGGATTTGGATGGGCTCCGGCCCCCGGAACAGCTCTGCCCCCTCTCCTGTTCAAGCCAAGCTCTCATCCCCCATCCTGTGCCCAGGCCACAGCCCCGTGCTGCTGAGGTGCTGGAGACAGAGGCTGGGAGCCCAGCAGCCAGATGCAGTGTGAGCTGGTTGGCTGCAGGGCCTGCTTCTGTCCTGGGCCCTGTGAGGTCACCTTGTCCCCTCTCCCCTACCTCCCTTCTGTCTCTGCAGGGAGCCTGCCTGCTGGAGAGCACAGCTTCCCCTTCCAGTTCCTGCTTCCTGGTGAGAGCCCAGCCTGGCCAGGCCAGGTGGTGACAGTTGGCGAGGGTGGGTGGGAGGTGGGGTGGGGGGCAGTCGGGTGCCAGTCCCTGCTCTCTCTCCAGCCACAGCTCCCACGTCCTTTGAGGGCCCTTTTGGGAAGATTGTGCACCAGGTACGGGCCACCATCGACACACCACGTTTTTCCAAGGATCACCAGTGCAGCCGCGTGTTCTACATCTTGAGCCCCCTGAACCTGAATAGCATCCCAGACATCGAGGTGAGCCTGGGGCAGTGGCCTCCTGGGTGGGCCCACCGTTGCCTGACGCCCTGTCCCCAGCACAGGTGAGAGGCGGCCAGGGTCTGGAAGAGCAGCGGCCTCTCTGTCCTGAGCTGACCCCGAGGATCCCGCCTGCCCACACTTGCCAAACCCCCTCCCTGTTCTCCCAAGCAACCCAATGTGGCCTCCACCACCAAGAAGTTCTCCTACAAGCTGGTGAAGACAGGTAGCGTAGTCCTCACCGCCAGCACCGACCTCCGAGGCTACGTGGTGGGGCAGGTGCTGCGGCTGCAGGCTGACATTGAGAACCAGTCAGGCAAGGACACCAGCCCTGTGGTGGCCAGTCTGCTGCAGGTCAGAGTCCCCTCGCCTGCTGGGCCCTGTCCCCATGGGGCAGAGGAGGGGTAGGTGGCTGGCCTGCCCAGGCTCACAGGCTGGCCCTTCCCCAGAAAGTGTCCTACAAGGCCAAGCGCTGGATTTATGACGTGCGGACCATCGCCGAGGTGGAGGGGGCCGGCGTCAAGGCCTGGAGGCGGGCTCAGTGGCAAGAGCAGATCCTGGTGCCTGCCCTGCCCCAGTCTGCCCTGCCGGGCTGCAGCCTCATCCACGTGGATTACTACCTGCAGGTGGTAGGGATACCGGGGTGGGGTGGGAGGAGGGGCCCGTGGCCTGGCTCCTCACTCGCATAACCTCCCCAGGTCTCCCTGAAGACGCCGGAAGCCATCGTGACCCTCCCGGTCTTCATCGGCAACATCGCTGTGAACCACGTCCCACTGAGCCCCTGGCCAGGCCAAGGCCTGGTGGTGCCCTCAGCGCCACCCCAGGAGGAGGCGGAGGCTGTGGCTGGTGGCCCCCACTTCTTCTCGGACCCTGTCTCCCTCTCCACCAAGAGCCACTCACAGCAGCAGCAGCCGCCTGCAGCCCTCGGCTCTGTGCCTGGCGCCCCTGAACCCCATCCTCAGGATGGCAGCCCTGCCCCCCACCCGTTGCCCCCTCCCTTGTGCATCTCCACAGGTGCCACCGTGCCCTACTTTGCAGAGGGTTCTGGAGGGCCAGTGCCCACGACCAGTACCTTGATCCTCCCCCCTGAGTATAGCTCGTGGGGCTACCCCTATGGTAAGTGGGGGCCTGGGGCCTGGCAGGGAGGGGGAGCCACGGGCCCCATGCAGACCTGGCTTTCTCCCTGCAGAGGCCCCGCCATCCTATGAGCAGAGCTGTGGCGGTGTGGACCCTGGCCTGACCCCAGGGAGCTGACCCCATGTCGCCTTCTCCGGACGGGCGGACCTATGCCCTGGGACTAGGCTCCCAGGGCCTCGTGCCTTCGCTCCCGGCCTGGCCCGGCCCACTCAGGACCCGCCGCTGCCCGCCGTTCCTTGCGGCCTCTGCCTCCGGACCAGCCTCTGCCCTGACCAGCCTCTGCAGCCCCCCTGTAGTCGGCCTCTCCCCGGGGGTTGGGGCCTAGAGAGACTTGGTGTAAATAAAACGCTTCATTTGTAGAGCTGGGCACAGTGGCCTGTGGGGCGCCCTCCTCTGCCGGTGGGTGCGCGTGTTCCGGTAGTGGGTGTGCCCAGCCCCCGGGCTTCTCCTCAGCCCCTCCCCTCCCTGCGGGGCTCGCCCCTCCCTATAGGGCACGCCCCCTCCCCTCCCCGTGGGACACGCCCCTGTTAGCCTAGCCCATCCATGCAGGACACGCCCCCTGCGGAGCACGCCCCTTTCAGCCCCGCCTCTCCCGGGGGGCACGCCCCTCATAGGCCCCTCTCCTCCCCGCGGGACACGCCCCTCTCCTCGGCCACGCCCCTTGCCGTCGTTTTCCCCCCCCCCCCCCTTTCCGCTCTGGGTCCCTCCTCCTTCCGGGCGTCTTGGGCCGGAAGGTGGGTGGGGGAGCGATCTGGGCAGGGAGCAGAACCAGCTTTGGGAACTGTCCGTGGCGGTTAACCAGGGCCGGGGTAGGCGCTTGGCTTCCCGGTTCTGCTTCAGGATTTGCCCTCGGAGGCGGGCTTGCGTGTCTGGAGCCTCAGCATCAACTTAAGTGGCCTTGTGACAGGTGGAGAAGACCACCGCTGTTCCATTTTGTTAGCACACACCTTGGGCTAGCCGTCTGGCACCCACCACTCCAGGCAACGCAGTTTAGACTTCGTGTGCCAGACGAAATCCGGTCGGGGTGAGGGAGCAGGCTTCCCCAGGTCCTTTACCCTTGGTGTGAAGTCTCCTGCCCCTGCCGTCACCACTGCCACGTCTGGCTCTGAGGGATGCTGCTTCTCGATTCCCACCCAAGTGCGAACACACAAGCCGCTCCCGAGGTCTACAATTCAAAAGACTGTTGTCTAGGACACAAGGAACCCGGGAGCAAATAAAAAGGGTACGGGAAAGCAGCGTTTCCCGAAGAGGCATTCTGCAGACGTTCCAGAGGGCCCGTAACCCGTAAACGCCCTGCGGGGCCGGGATCCTGGCGTGCTTTGGGAAACCTTGGAGGTGGCGTTAAGATAAGACTTTGGGTTCAAATTCCAGCTCTGCCGTATGGTGAAGGGAGGACCCTGGCTACGTGTGTCAGTTACCTTAATCTATAATAAGCTCATAGGACTATGAGGAGACGGGTCGAGCGCCCTGTCCCACATGATAGAAGTTTATTTCTTGTACATTTAACAGTCCAGAGGTGGCATAGCTGTAATTCTCAAGTCAATTCGAGGTTTCCACCCCTGGGTGGACTTTTGGACTTACATTCTAGTGGGGCAGACAGACAATATGGCAACTTACATTCTAGTGGGGCAGACAGACAATATGGCAACGGAATGCTATGGAGTAAAAGAAAGCAAGGAAGTTTTGGGGTGCAGTATTGTTTTTAAATAGGGGCAAGGGGACATTTCCCTGAAGAGGTGGTATTTAAGACCCAAGGATTGTCAAGAAGTGAGCCACACAGATACCTGAGATAAAAGTGTTTCAGAGAAGGGGCAGACTAGGGCCCAAGGCAAGAGTTGAGAGAGAAAGGATGGTGCCAGAGAAGTAGGTGCAGGTGAAAGCTGGTGGAGCTGTGCAGGCTGTGGAGGAAGACCGCTCCTGAGCCTCCCGTCCTGAGGCTCCAGACAGAGCTTGGGGTTCCCGGCCTGTCAGGAGCTGACTCAGGCTGTCCCCCCAAACCTGGGAAGGCTTCCTTGGTACTTAGGATCGTCCACTGCCTCCTCTGCAGCTGAGTGCACCGTCAGTGCACTTACTGGAATTTTCCTGGAGTCTCATGTTCCACGAGATTGAACCCTCACAGGAGTGAGGCCCAGATTACCTTTTGACTCAGGGCCTCCCCAGTTCCTGTTGTGAAGACTGGCCAGAGAACCCCAATTTCAGTCTATGCTTCTTTTCTCAACTCCCAGGGGATGGCAGAAACACGTCTGGCTATGGGGAGTGGGTGGCCTAAGCCAGTCTACGTGGTGCTGTTCAGTGAAGGCTGCTTGATATGCAGGAAAGGTCTCGCCCTGTGCATAACTGGGGGGCTTGCAGGAGGTTGGGGTGACCCGAGAGGCTGCCCAACTGGGGCCACCTCCTAACTGGAGCATCCCATCCCCGGCAAGCCTGGCATCTTCCCTAACCAGAGCGCAGCGCCCCCCCTCCCCCCCAACAGGGACAATCCTCCGCCTTGGACATTCCCCACCCCACACACACTTCCCAACCAGGACACTGTCCCCAGCCAGGGCACAGCCTCCTAGCGGGGCAACTTCCCTAATCAGGGAATCCTCCCCGACAGTCCGGACATGCTCCCAGCCGAGCACCCCAGCGTTGGGGCAGTCACTCTAACTGGGGCACCTCCCCCAACTGGAGCACCGCCAACGCAGGCAACCCTCCCCAAAGGGACATCCCCCCTCCCGCCTCAGGGCAGTTTTCTCAGTCAGGACATCGCCCCCCGCCAAGCACACCTCATAACCGAAGCACCCCCACCCCCGAGCTGGGACATTCTCCCTAACCGGATGCAGCCGCAACTGGGGCACCCCTCCCAACCGGGCACAAGCCCCACCCGGGCACCGCCCTAGGACGCAAGTCCAAGTCCGCCTTCTGTGAAGGCAGACGGAATCGATGTGTGTCCGGGGTTAGAGGTCAGGGGTCCTTCCCCACCCCGGCCGGCCCGCTACAGTGCCTACGCAGAGTGAGAGAATATAGTGCAAACTGGAGGACTACGGGAGGACGACGTCCGGCGCCGCGCCGACCCCGGAAGCCCGCTGCGCCCGGCCCCACCCCCGCGGCCGGCCGTCGCGCTCCGGTTCCGGCCGGGGCAGGCCCGCGCCACGGACGCCGCTCTCGGGCTGCAGCGCGCAGGCGCGGGGGCGGGCGCAGGCGCAGACGCGCGCGACCGGCCCCGCCCCGCCCTGGGCCGCGAGGCGCGGGCGGGGCGATGGCGCGCGGGAGGGGCGGGGCCACGCTGCGGGCCCGGGCCATGGCCGCCGCCGATGCTGAGGTGAGGAGCGGGCCAGCGGCGGGCGCGGGCACGGGCGCGGGCGTGGGGGCGGGAGCGGGCGCGGGCCGGCGGGCCGGGCGGGGCGGGCGCGCGGGCGGGGGCGCGAGCGGGCGGGGGGCGGGCTGGCCGGCGCCTCCCCGCCGCCGCCGCCGCCGCCGCCGCCGCCGCGCCTCAGGCCGAGGCCGGGCCGAGGTGGCCGGGCGTCCGGGCCGCGCTGCGCGGGGCGCGCTTTGTGCGGGCTGGCGGGCGAGGTGAGGGCGCGGGTGAGGCGCGGGAGAGGCGGGGGCGCGGGCGAGAAGAGCCGCCGCCCGCCCCGCCCGCCCCGCCGGCGCCCCCCGCCCCCCGCCCCCGGGCCGCGGCCGGGAGCCCCGCGGAAGGGGCGGAGGACAAAAGGGAAAGTGGGGCGAGCCGGCCAAGTTGGCGGCGCGAGCGAGGCGAGGCTGTGCGCTCCCGGCGCCGCTCTTGCGCCCGCTGACCTTTCACTTTGTTCCGAAGAGGATGGCTCGGTCTTGAAGGAAAAGTTGGCCGGGCCGGCGCGCTTCTCCCCGGACAATGCTGCCAGCCCCGGTGGCTGTCAGGAGCAGGAATGCACGACTTCGGTTGATTTCCAGGCAAACCGCTCACGCGGGCTTTGGATGTAAAAAGTTCCCATGCTTTTGTTAATGTTCCTGGCCTCCCCTTTGCTCGTTCTCAAGGATAGTTTTTCCCTTGCTTGTAGCAGCAGAGAAAGCAAACTCTTGTGAGGTGGGCCACTAGCTTCCCGCAGAGGGGAGAAGCAGGCGGGAGGCGGTGTGCCCGGGGAAGTGCAGAAACAGTGCGCTCTCCGCGCTGACACGAGGGACCAGTTTGGAAAAAAGTGATGATCTAACAGTTTTTCTGTGAAATTACTCCATGTGTAATAACTGCGGGGACTTCTAAAGATCAGAAAGCTAAGATGTGTGATAAGGCTCTTTTGCAGTAACCTAGTGTGTAGCCGTAGTATATTTTTATGCAGGTAATGCACAATCTTTTAACATTTCGTTAATTTTCTCTTGCAGTTTTGGGGGGTGTGGATGTAAGTAAACTGGGAAGGTGCAGGAAAGTTCCTAAATTCAACGCAAGGACTGTTTATTAGCACCTTCAACACTCAAGGAGTGTATTAGGCTCAGAAAAACAGAAAAGGTGAATTAGATAACCCCAAGTCACTTGTAGGAGAGAAGATGTGTAGTGATTATGGTATCGTTTATTGAGCAACTTCCGGGTCCCGGGCACTGCAAGCCCTTTAGGTAAGTCCTCTCCTTTAGCTTTCTCTGCTCTGTGCAGCAGGTACTGTTATTTTTTATTTAGCAGATGCGGGAAACAAGACTTGGAAGCGATTGAATGACTTGGCCTAGCCAGTTACAGGATTAGCAGTTGTTTGGTGTCTGGCACATAGTAGGTTTTTAATTAATAATTGATGAACAAATCGCCCCAGATGTCTCTGATTCCACAGGCAGCCTTGAATAGAGGGCTTGACTGAGCCAACAGCAATGACAGCTTCTGTTTACTAAGCCCTTACCTGTGTCCAGCCCTGCCTTAGCTGCGCGAATTCACTCATTAAAGCCTGACAACGATCTTTTGAGGTGGGTACTGTTATATCCCCACTTGCACAGGAGGAAAACAGGCACAGTGTGGCCCCAGGTTACGGAGCTTGTGGTGGAGAAGATGGATGCAGGTGGTCTGCCTCCAGAGACTGTTGAGCTGTGTCTGTGGCGGTCACTTTAAGCTCATGGAAACTCTGGGCTTAGATTCGTGATCCTAAGTGTTTATTATGGAGGTGCACATTAGGTGAGGGGCCTCCTGGACAGTGGGTAGGCATGGCGTCATCTGTCGCCACTAAATCGGCGAAATGGTTCCTGGGTCAGGGTTTCCCAGTTGCCAGATGATTAAACCAGAAAGTGGACACTTAAAATTTATCTGACTGTATATTTACTTTTTCTTCTTTTCCTTGACCTAGAAAGAGGTCACCACTTTTTGACACTGAAAAGAACTGCTGAGGTAGTGAAATGCATCCCCTGTTTTGTGGATTAGTAAGTGGGGGCTCCTGGGGTTTAATGTATGTTCAGGGTCACCTAAGGCTTTTGACCCAGCAAGGCGTTACCTTTCAGCAGGAGGGCCTTCCCAGGCAAATTCTGTGCTTTTCTAGCAGGGTGGCTACTACGTGTCTCTTTCTTCAACCTTGTTTTGTGTTTCTTAAAATAATGCACGTACATGCACAGAGTTTAGAAAGTCAGATAATGCTAAAAGGCAGTAAAGAAGCTGCCATCCTCTCCTGCTTTTCAAGAGAGGCAGCAGCACTCTTAGCCTTTGCCTCATGTTTCTAAATAACACGCTTGTGTTGTCATGCCTTCATTCACCAATTTTAGGCGTTATCTGTTGGCTTCCACTAATGGTAGATGACGATTTCAGTTCTCTCATACTCTGTCTCTCATTTAGGTAACTCACAGTTGTGGTTAAATCTATATCAGAATCTTCGTCAGTCTGTTCAGGTCATTTTTGTGCCGTGCTGAGCTGGATGGTAAACCACAATTGGATTTCTTTTCTTGGGCAGACTTTTTTACTTCCCTTGAGTTAGTAATTGCTTTATTGTTCATTGGCCTGATTCCCCTTGAACCTCGGAATAATGTTCCCGCACCTTTCATTCTGTAAAATGTTTCTCAGTTTAAGTTTTTACCACTCAGCCCTGTCAGCTCACCAGCCGGTTTCACAGTGCTCCTCAGGCACCCCAGCCCAGACGGGATGCTTGTTTTCTGGGCCTGTGCACGTTGCCATCCTGGAGATTCTGGCCCCTTCCCTGCCTCTAATGCTCCCCTCTGTGTGTGTGTTCACTCACTCATGGTGGTGGAACTCAGTCTCCACTAGCTTCCCAGTAGTTTGTTGGGAGGCAGACTTTTGGAACTTGCATGTCTGAAAATGTTTTTTTTTTACCACCGCACTTAAAGAATAAGTTTGGCTGGACTTGGCATTCCAGGTTGCAAGTAATTTTGCAGTTATTGATCCAGTATCTTCTAGTTTTTGTTGTTGCTGTTGAAGTCCAGTTTGATTTTTTTTTTTTTTTGGCCACACCGCGCGGCTTGTGGGATTTTAGTTCCCCAGCCAGGAATTGAACCCGGGCCCTCGGCAGTGAGAGTGCGGAGTCCTAACCACTGGACCGCCAGGGAATTCCCCAGTTTGATTCTTAATCCTTAGTAAGCATTATTCCCACATCAAACTTTTAGGATCCTTGCATCCTTGATTTTCCTAATTTTCCTGATAGGCCTTAGCTGTAGCCTTTTTTCATTTATCATACATGGTACTAAGCCCTGAAATCTGGGGATTGATGTCCTTTTATTTATAGGGAGTTCTTGTATTATGTATTTGAGATAGTTTGTTCTCTACTACTTTCTCTGTGTTCTCTTTTTCCAGTTCCTTTATTTGTTTGTTTTTTTTAAAATAAATTTATTTTATTTATTTATTTTTTGGCTGCTTTGGGTCTTCATTGCTGTGCGCGGGCTTAACTCTAATTGAGGTGAGCGGGGGCTGCTCTTCGTTGCCGTGCGTGGGCTTCTCATTGGGGTGGCTTCTCTTGTTGCAGAGCACAGGCTCTAGGCGCACGGGCTTCAGTAGTTGTGGCACGTGGGCCCAGTAGTTGGTGGCTCACGGGCTCTAGAGCGCAGGCTCAGTAGTTGTGGCGCACGGGCATAGTTGCTCCGCGGCATGTGGGATCTTCCTGGACCAGGGCTTGAACCCGTGTCCCCTGCATTGGCAGGCGGATTCTTAACCACTGAGCCACCAGGGAAGCCCCCCAATTTCTTTATTTGAATGTTGGACTTCCTGTCCTTAATATTCTAATTTTTAAAAATCTTTTCTCCTTGTCATGTCTTGATCTTTTTGTTCTACTTTTTGGGAGTGTGTTTGACAATTTTCCAATTTGTTACTGAATTTTTAACTTCTTTCATATTTTCATGTTCTTTACTGTTCTTTGTTCCTTTTTAAATGCCTTCTGTTGTTGTTTTATGTATACAGTATCTTTGCTTATCTCTTAATTTCAGTTAAATTTTTAAAATTACAGTTAAATTTTTAAAAAATTAAAAAAATAAAATTAAATTTTGTTTTCTGCACTTTTTCTGTTTCCTGTGCATTCCTCTTTGCTGTTGTATCTTTTGGTCTCTTTCATTCGTGCTGGAAACCCTTCTTCCAATGTCTGGTGATCCTTGGCTGTTTATTCATCTTTATGAATAAAGTACTAAAAATGGGAAGCTGAGTGTATTGGGGGGCTTGTTTACTTGTTGCTTTCACTGGAGGGTCATGACTAATGTTTTTTTTTTTTGGTGGCTCTCCTCCAAATGTTACTGTCCTCTGGTTCGGTTTCCTTGGAAAGGGAGCCTTCAGTCTCTGCCTTGTGGGATGGATGTTGGAGCTAGGTTAAAGGGCAGGGGGAAGGAGAGGGCCTTCCCAGGGTTCACTGGGTAGGCTTTGCCTAATTCCCTTGCTTTCAGTGAGGTGCCTACTCCTGTCTTTCTTTGTGCTGCTCTCCCCAAGTGTGGTACATTCTGGTGGCTTGTGGCTATAGAAGAGTGCTTGTCTGAGTGTGCAGGAGGGGCCCAGGGAGTTGAGAGTCCAACATTCCTTACTTGGAGTTTTACACCACATCCCTTTTCAGCTTCAAGCATCACCTCCAGCTTTAGAGACTTTCCATGGTTCTGTGGGGCCAGTCAGCCTGATCCTCAGCAGTGACTACCTTGTTAGGTTTCCCCTTCCTCTGCTCTGTGGAGTGATCGAGGTTTCCTCCAGCCTCCGTCTTCCTATTCATGTTTTGTGTAGGGGTTTGAAATGTTTCCTAGGTGGAGTGCATGTTTCTCTTTCCTGTTCTTGTCTTTTGTTGATCTTTTGATAAGAGAAGGGAGTGGAAAGTCTGTTCTGCATCCAGAAATCAGAAGCATTTGCTATAAATCTTGAGAAGCAGATTTTCACCCACACTAAAAGCACAGCTATCCTGTGGAAAGGGCTGCCCATCTCAGATCTTACTATGTAGTATGTGGTTCTGGATCATAACCAGGGAAGGTTCTGGAGTTATAACAGAGGTTAGCAATGGCAATAAACGTACCTCAGCCCTGATGCCCAAAAGGACATCTGTGGGTAGCTTAGTTGTTGGAGATCCCACACGTGGCCCATGCCGCCGTGGGGGCCAGAGCCCCCGCTTACTGCCATATCACAAAACGGTTTTGTATGTTTGACCACATTTTACTGAGTTTGTCTTTGAAAATAATTTAGCTTATGGGAACCGTATTTTGGGCTCTTCCCTTTAGGAACTTTATGTTATTTGCTATTTCATGGGACTTAGCATGTTTGATGGATGCCGTTATCTTACGGTAGGTGGGCAGTTTGGTTTCAGTTTACATTGCTTGCTCAGCAAATCACATAGGGAATGGTTATTGGAGCCCAGTTATTTTGGCCTACCGCAGGGTGGTACAAAGGGCATGAGTTCCAGAGTTGAGAAGTTCTCTCACTGTCCCACTTTTATTTAACTTCTAGTATTTTCATTTATTAAAACAAAACAAAAACAAAAAAGTCTTCAGAGGTTTTGGATTTTAAAACACAAAAGCTGAAGTGGTTCTTTTTTTTTTTTTTTTTTTTAAATATTTATTTATTTATTTGGCTGCGCCGGGTCTCAGTTGTAGCACGTGGGATCTTCGTTGCGGCATGTGGGCTCTTTTAGTTGCGGCATGCGGGATCTAGTTCCCCAACTAGGGATCGAACCCGGGCCCCCTGCATCGGGAGCGCGGAGTCTTAACCAGTGGACCACCAGGGAAGTCCCTGAAGTGGTTCCTTTAACTCTTCAAAGGTGGCATTTCCTTTGAAGTGGTGTCTTCCTAGATAAGAAGTCAGAAGTCACTTTCCCTGTAACATCACTGTCAGTTGATGTTTTACTTTGGAAAAGTTTTTGGACTGCTTTCTGCATCCCACTTTTAATAGGTTTATAAGTTCTGATCAGAGTATATTTAAAATGCTCTTTCCAAGCGGTCTCTAAGCACTGTTGAGCCCCTTCTCTTTATGAGGTGCTATTCTAGATACTGTGTAAGAGGATATGCAAGTTTATGAGATTGGTCTCTGATTTCACAAAATTTAAAGAGTGTGATAGAGCAAATATTACCAAGCGGGAATTGAGATGGAATCCGTTCAAAGTAAACAAGAAAAGGCCCGTGCTGTTGCGCTAATTGCTGCAGGCAGACTTGTGTTGGGAAAGGCTGCTTGAGGAAAGTAAGTTAGCCTAGGTCCTAAAGGAGATAAGACGTGAAATGGAAGTGCAAGTTACAGTAGTACATTTCAAAAAGAAATCAGGCATTTTAGAAAATGTAGAAAATTGAAACCTAGAAACCTAAGAATGCCAAATATTTGTCATCTGTTTGTTTCTGATCTGTCTGAGTGTGCACGTTCGTACTTAAAATCGGCTGTAATCAGTGAGTGCGTGCTGTCTGCACTCTTCTTTCACGGATCATCTCACGTGCTTCTGTGTCTTTTAACATTTTCAGTAGCCACGTGGTGTTTGTTTTATAGGTGTCCCAGCTTCCTCGGTTATGGGTTGTGACACTGAAGCCTTTGGTACACGGTGGAATTATGGGTCAGAAGGGGCACGAGCGGAAGCTGGACAGGTGGGGTCGGGTCACTGAGGGCCTTGTCGCTGTGGTAACAAGTTGATGGTCTCCTGAGCAGTGTAGACAGTCAGCGAGGGATTATTTTAGGGATTCACATTTTAAAAAGACGATGGAAGCAGGGAGACCACTGAGTAGCCTTGGGCCCTGTGGTGGATTGAGTCAAGGCATATGTGTTTAAATTTATCTTGAGTAGGTGAGTTAGTTACATGGTTCAAAATTCAAAAAGTATAAAATTATAAAGTGAAACATCTGCCTCTTTGTCCTCTAACCACTCAGTTCTTCTTTTGGCAGGCTACCAGTATTATAATTATTGAGCGTATACAGACAAATGCATATGTAGATATTTCAGACTTTTTATTGCGGAACTTTTTCATACCTACTCAGAAGTAGATATGGTGGTAGAATGAGCCCCATGTTCCTGTTCCCCGACACCAACAGTTGTCTCCTCATGGCCACTCCCCAATCCATCCTCAAATATTTTGAAGCAGTTCTTAGATATATTTCATCTGTATTTCAGTTAATATAGATATTTCAGTCAATAAATATTCAGTCACTGTTCAGATTTTTCATTTCATTTCAAAATATGGTCTATTCATTGCCCTTGATAGGTATCTCTTAATTCTCAGTATATTGATTTCCATGTCTTTATTTTTCTCTTGCAATTAAGTTTTTAAAAAAAAAAATATTTATTTATTTGGCTGCACCAGGTCTTAGTTGTGGCACGAGGGACCTTCGTTGTGGCATGTGGACTTTTTAGTTGAGGCATACAGGATCTAGTTCCCCGGCCAGGGATCAAACCTGGGCCCCCTGCATTGGGAGTGCTGAGTCTTACGCACTGGACCACCAGGGAAGTCCTGCAATTAAGTTTTTAAAATTAATTAATTAATTTTTTTGGCTGCGTTTGGTCTTCGTTGCTGTGCGCAGGCTTTCTCTAGTTGCGGCGAGCGGGGGCTACTCTTCGTTGCGGTGCGCGGGCTTCTCATTGCTGTGGCTTCTCTTGTTGCGGAGCACGGGCTCTAGGTGCGTGGGCTTCAGTAGTTGTGGCTTGCAGGCTCTAGAGCACAGGCTCAGTAGTTGTGGTGCGAGGGCTCAGTTGCTCCATGGCATGTGGAATCTTCCCGGACCAGGGCTCGAACCTGTGTCCCCTGCATTGGCAGGTGGATTCTTAACCACTGAGTCACTAGGGAAGTCCCCGTAATTAAGTTTTGAAGATAATGGTTTATGTGTCCCAAAGTTTCCCATAACCTTGATTTCGCTGATGACATTCTTACCATGTTGTTTAACATGTTCCTTTGTCCTCTACTTCCTGCCATTTTAATTTAAGATCTAGAGCTGCTGCTTTCCAGTATGATATCCACTCCTACATGTGGCTCTTCAGCAGTCCAGATGTGGTTAGTGTGAATTGAGATGTGCTGTAAGTGCAGAATACATGCAGAATTTGCAAGACTTAGTGTGAAAGAGAGAATGTGAAGTATCATGTTAATACTTTAAAAAATATTGTTTGCATGTTGAAATATATATTTCGGATGTATTAGGTTAAATAACATTTATTAAAAGTAATTTGTGTTTCTAATTTTTCTTTTTTTTTTTTGCAACACGGCATGGCATGTGGGATCATAGTTTCCCAAGTAGGGATCACACGCGTGCCCCCTGCATTAGAAGGCGGAGTCTTAACCACTGGACCACCAGGAAAGTCCGTCCAATTCCTTTTTTAAATGTGGTTACTAGAAAATTAAAAATTACGTACGTGGCTCACATTATCTTTCCGTTAGCTCTGGGCTGGGGGCTCCATCAGATGTATAATAGGTTTGTCTTTTAAAAAATTCTAGCAAGAATATGTCGTAACTGGTATTAAGTTTTTTATCAGGCACAGTAAATCTTGCTTTGTGATATTAACAGTCATCGATATTCATTGCTCAGAATCGTTAACTCATTAGGGGTTGCAAAATGGAAGTCTTTATTCGTTAGCTGGAATACTTATACAAAGAAAAACTGTTTAGTGACATGAAGTACAACTCATATGGGCAGGAGGTATAGATTCTTGATACTGTTGATAGAGGGACTGACACCCAGTAGCCTCCTAATAAGTGCCAGCCTAAGAAAGGCCAGAGAGCTCTCTGTCCTGTGTAGTTTGAAAATTGTTTGCTAAGCTGGTTGTTAAGATGATTTCTCTCCTTGGAGTCTAGGTCCTCTCCTCTCCATCAGATTCCAAGGCTGGCATTTAGGCTTAGAGAGTCTTGGTTACTTCCTCATCCTTGCTGTTTGCCTGTGTTCTGTGAACTCCTTGAACACTAGGGTGAAACAAAATGCCAGTTGTCATATGGGCCAGTGAATGGTCAGGAGTTCCCCCACCTCTGGCTCAGTCTGCCCTTCTGTTTCCTTCTCTTGTAGAAATGGTCTGCTCGAATCTGTCTTTATGGTTCTGTAGTATCTGTCACCATATCTTTACCAGATTCAATAGCAATAAGACATGGAACCAAAGCATGAAGACTATTTTTTTGGAAATTGTATTAATATATGACATACATACAGAAACACGCACACATTATGTGTCTAGTGTCATATATGTCTCTAGACCCTAGATCAAGCAGGGAACATTACCAGACCCACAGAAGCCCCCCCCCCGGGCTCCTTGCAGTCTGCCGTGTACTTGCCCAAAGGTCACTGCTATCCTGACTTCTGTTACCTTGATTCATTTTGCCTGATTCTGAACTTTGTATAAAGGACATCATGCAGTGTGTACTCATGTTTGCCTTCTTTTGATCAACATTTTGTCTCTAGGATTCATCTACGTTGCTGTGTACTGTGGTAGTTTGTTCATTCTCATTACTGTATAATATTCCATTGTCTGGATATAGCACAGTTTCATTATTCATTGTACTATGC
This sequence comes from Eubalaena glacialis, assembly GCF_028564815.1. NCBI lineage: Eukaryota > Metazoa > Chordata > Mammalia > Artiodactyla > Balaenidae > Eubalaena > Eubalaena glacialis. The sequence continues at coordinate 1,118,949 of NC_083724.1, read as the reverse complement.
ATGGACGTTTGAGTTGTTTCAAGTTTTGGGGTATTCAGATAAGGTGATGTGAACATTCTTATATGTGTCTTTTGGTGAACATAGGTGCATGTTTCTGTGGGTGTATGCCTAGAAGTGGGGGTGTTGAGTCAAGGAATGTGCATACGTATCCAAGGTGGTTGTACCAAAGTACAAGTGTAAGGAAGCGCCAGTTGCTCTAAATCCTTGCTAACACTTGATACTGGTTTGTCTTTTTCTTTTTAGCCATTCTGGTAGGTGTGTAGTGTGTCTTATTGTGGTTTAATTTGCATTTTCCTGATGACTGTTGATGTTAAGCACCAGTACACTTTTTGATTATTTTGTTTAGACACTTTTGGGATGTGCCTACGTAAACTTGTTGTTTGTTTTTTTTTCCTGCTGGGGGGGTATTTTATTCCTTTATGTGGGTGAATGATATTCCATTGTATGAATATACTGTTTTATTTATACATTTATCAGTTGCTTCCTTTTTTTGGCTATGATGACTAATACTGCTATGAACATTCATGAACAGTGTTTGTATAGATATATGTTTTCATTTCTCTTGGGTGTGTACCTAGGAGTAGATTTGCTGGGCATGTGTTAACTCTATGGTAAGGAACTGCCAAACTGTTTTCCATAGCAGCTTTAGCATTTTACATTCCTATCAGCAGTGTATGAGGATTCCAGTTTCTCCACATTCTTGCCAACACTTGTTATTAACTGTCTTTTAGATTATAGCCATTCTGTTGGATGTGGTGTGGTATCTCATTGTGCTTTTGATTTGGATTTCCCCTAATGACTAATGATGTTGAGCATTTTTTATGTGCTTATTAGCCATTTGTGTATCTTCTTTACAGAAATGTCTATAGAAATCCTTTGCCCATTTCAGTTGGATTGTTTCGGTGGTAGGTTGTAAACATTTTTTGTATATTGAAGATTGTAGATACAAATCCCTTATCGATATATGATTAGGAAATATTTTTTCCCATTCTGTAGGTTGTCCTTTCACTTTCTTGATAGTGTTCTTTGAAGCGCCAAATGTTTTTAATTTTGATGAAGTACAGTTTATCTATTTTCTTCTTTGTGTTTTTGGTGTCATATCTAACAGTCCATTGCCAAATCCATTGTTAGGAAGTTACCACTGTGTTTTCCTCTGAGTTTTATAGTTTTAACTCTTATATTTTGGGCTGTGATCCATTTTGACTTAAATTTGTGTATGCTGTGAGGTAGGGGGTCCAACTTTATTCTTTGCAAGTGGAGATCTAGTTGTCCTAGAACCACTGGTTGAAAGGCTGTTCTTTCCCCCACTGGCTTGTCTGGACACCTCTGTTGTAAATCAATTGACCGTAAATGTCAGGACTCGTTTCTGGACTCTTAGTTCTAGTACATTGGTTTATATGTCTGTCCTTATGTCAGTACCACATGATCTTGAATACCGTAGCTTGGGAAGTATGGGTTTACCAACTTTGTTCTTGCTCTTCTGGGTCCCTTGCAATTCCATATGAATTTTAAGATTAGCTTGTCCATAGCTGCAGAAAGCCTTCTAGGATTTTGTTAGGGATTGCCTTGATTTTGTGATTCACTTTGGGGAGCACTATCGTCATAATTATATTTAGTCTAACAGTCCATGAACACAGGGTGTTTTTCCATCTGTTTAGGTCTGCTTTACCTTCTTTCAATGTCTTTTTTTTTTTTCCCTTAGTCAGTTTAGCTAGAGTTTTGTCAATTTTGTTATCTCTTTGAAGAATCAACTTTTGGTTTTGTTGACAGTTTCTGTTTTTCTTTATTCTTTCTTTTTTTAGGTGGGGGGGGGGAGGAGCTGCCATGCTGCACAGCATACGGGATCTTAGTTCCCCGACCAGGGACTGAACCTGTGCCCCGTGTAGTGGAAGCGCAGAGTCCTAACCACTGGACCGCCAGGGAATTCCCAGTTTTCTATTCTCTATTTTTAAATTTCCACTCTAATCTTTATTATTTCTTCTGCTTCCTTTGGGTTTAGTTTGCAGTTTCTGGGATCGTTTTTTGTGTGTAAAACATGAGGTGTAGGGATCAGGATTCATTTTCTTTCATATGGATGTGCACTTGAACCAGCATCATTTATTAAAAAGACCATCCTTTACCCGCTGTACTTCAGTGTTGCTTTTCCCATAAATGAGAAAAAACCACAGATGTGAGGCTCAAATAGACTTTTTCTGTAGTAAGTCCTTACTATCTTCTGTTGTCAGCATTTTTTTTAAAACAAGGAATATTCTTATTTATCTATTTAGGCTGCGTTGCGTCTTAGTTGCAGCATGTGGACTCCTTAGTTGCGGCATGCGGACTCATAGTTGCGGCATGCAGGATCTAGTTCCCCAACCAGGGATCGAACCTGTGCTCCCTGCATTAGAAGGCGGAGTCTTACCCACTGGACCACCAGGGAAGTCCCTGCTGTCAGCCTTGATAACAGGTAGAAGGTCACTAAATAGTTGAAGTCCGGTGACGTTTTCTTTAGGGTTGAAGCTGTGTGTTCAGTCCCCCTGTGCAGGCTGTTTTCCCTGCCCATGTAACGGGATACAGTAGGGAAGGGGAAGGTGGATGGTGTGTCTCACAGCCCACACCTGGACGTCGTCGTGGTTGTTCGCTGTAGAAGTGAGACCAGGTGTCGTGTTGAGACTGTGGACTGTTTGCCAGACAGTCAGCATTCACCTGCCAGCCTCACCTTGACCTTTGGCACATCTTGCAGCTCCCTGTAGTCCTCTCCCTGTCGCGTGGGCTCGTGGTGACAACACACGCCAGGTGCCTGGCTCAGAGCAGGTATTTAGATGATCGTGCCCTCCTCCTCCTCCTCCTCCTCCAGTCTTTTCTTCCACACACGTCGTTTGGTATCCTGCGATGTGCATGGCACAGTGTTCGGGTTGAAGGACGCACTGGCAGAGAGAGAGCCATGGGAGAAGCACACCTGGCATTGGGGCGCCTCCAGGAGGGGGGCTGGCCGGGCAGGTAGGGCTGGGGTGAGGAGGCAGAGTGTGCAGCACTGGCGGAACCCCTGCTGATGCAGCCGGGGTGCTTTGTTGTGAGACAGTTTAAAGTGTGGGGCTGGGGTGTTGGAATTTTCAGCAGTGGACTTTTGCTTGGGGGACACGCTGAATGGGGGGCAGCTTGGGAGCCCGTCTCAAGTGCCGTCAGTGAATGGAGTTGCTGTTTTCTGGAAATGAGTCCTGTCTGGTTGGGTGGATCCTGCCATTGGCCCCTGCAAGGGTCCATTTATTCACGTGGATGCACTTTTACCTTTTTAAAAAGGCTCTTGTTGGGACCCAGCAGGTCAATAATCATGATAATGTCGTGATTTTTTTCTAGTGTGTATTACGAGGTAAGTACTCTACTAAGTGACTTATGTGGGGTTTTTCACTTAATCCCAACAACCACCCTATCAGATAGGGTTACCGTCCCACTTTCTCCATTTCACAGAGGAGGAAAAGGAGGCGATGTGGTGTTCTGCCTGTGCTTTTAGCCAGGCAGTGTGAAGTTCAGACCAAAGGATAGCAAAACAGTAAAACCTCTTTGAAGGTCGGAGAAGCATGTAAATTCACGTTTCCTACCCATAAACTGTCTTAGCTGCGAACCGGCACGAAACGGGGAGGCACAATCCGTCCTGTGTGTGCATGCGTGCCACCCAGCGTGTGGGACAGGCAGGTCGCCTGCAGGTGCTGGGCTTCGCTGGGTTTCCCTTGCACAACGTGGTCCTGGGACATTTGAGGCAGCTCTGCGGGGAGCGTGTAACTCCTACTCCTTCTTTGTCTTTTCTCTCGTCGAGTTTCTGTCTCCGTGTTTTGGCCTGTCTGCTGTGAACTATTTGATCATTGTGCAAAGCAGTGCCTGGTACTTCTTGTGGTCGAGATACAGGTTTCTCCTTCATCCTTACTCTTTATGTTTCTAGTTTCTGTTGTTTCAGGTCATATAATTTTGCTCTATAAAATTTGTATGTGTAAAAGAAACGGGTGGGCTCCAGGCTCCTTCCTGCCTCTGTCCCCTCTCCCTCCTCCCTTCTGAGGCAGAGAAGCTTCTGCTGAGCGCCTGCTGTAGGAAGATGGCCCGGGTCTCGCTCTCAAGGACCCCAGCCTGGCGACGGACGCCGCTGTGACTGTAGAGACACTGTCGCACTGCCTCGGGTGCTCGGCCTTCACTGTCCGTGTATGGGGAGCTAGGACGGCAGTGCCTCTGGGGTGTGTGCAGAGACCTGGTCGGAAAGTCCTTTGTGAGGATAATGCCACCCTCGTGGCCACTCTGCCCTCCTGTTCTGTTTGTGCCACCGTATAGACCGACTCCTCCCTGGTCTCAGGTTCAGACTTCTCTCCCCCAGGTGTGCGGCCCTTGCTTTGGGTTTTGTCAGTCAACACTCAGCATGTTGAACTGAGATTTGGGGCGGCCTCCCCTTCCTGGTTCAGATCTCTGTGGCACTACCTGTGTGCACCGGCACCCCAGGGTGGAGCGGCCCGGCGGGTGTTCCGGAAGGGTCAGCAGCAGGGATCGTGTGCATCATCCTGCTGTCCAGAGGTGCTGGATGCTGGGGTGAACGAGGACTTTGCTGGGAGGACTTTGCTGTTTGGGCAGGACCTGAAAGAATTCATTAGTTTGCTGGGCAGAGAACCAGGGTGTCTGAGGTCCTTGAGGGCCAGGACTGAGGCTGCCTCCAGTCAGTGGTGGGAGGGGCTCCCCTTCCCTAGAAGTGTGGTGGAGGCTGATGGGCCCACCCAGGCGGCCCCTGTGCTCTGGTGCTGGGGACCCAGCGGGACACGGGAGTGAGGGAGGAGCTCACCTGCTCTCTCCCACTGCCCAGAGGAAGGCAGGGCCTACTCTGTCCACCACCGACGCTTCAAGGGCTGGTCAGCAGAAGGGAGGATGGATGTAGGCTGGCTGGGCATTGGGACCCAGTCCATCTACCCGGCCTTGTGTCTTAGGATGGAATTTGTAGCCATGGACTATTACCTGTCTTGTGTGTGAAAATAAAATACTCTGTGGCAGTATTGTGATAAGACTGTTCACAAGTGACAGAAACTTCATTTGGTAGGCCTTGACTGCTTCAGTTTATTTTAAAGATTGCCTTGTTTTGATTTGTTTTAATTTACGAGCAATTAGTCAATGAGTGCAAACTCTTTTGGGCGCTACAATGGAAGTAGAACTTTTTTTTTTTTTTTAAATATTTATTTATTTATTTGGCTGTGCCGGGTCTTAGTTGCGGCATGCATGTGGGATCTAGTTCCTTGACCAGGGATCGAACCCGGGCCCCCTGCATTGGGAGCGTGGAGTCTTAACCACTGGACCACCAGGGAAGTCCCAGAACTTTTAGGCATGGATTTTAAGATCAGGATCAGGACTTTTAGATCCTGATATTCTGGAACATGTGTGAACTGTTTCAGAACGTGTTGAGGGAATCAACAAATTGCCCTTGTGGGTTGTCACATGTATTCTTTCCTGGAATATTGTTTTTGTGTTTGCTCTTTCTTCTGTGCTCTTGTACCATATCCAGGATTATTACCACTTTGCAAGAAACGCTGCCGTCTGTTAGTTCCAACGGCGACGACGAATGGGTAGCTTGGCACTTGCAGGGCAGCAGGGCCCTTCCACTCGCAGAGCGCTCCCCTTCCCTGTGGTGGGTGGGCTGTGAGCCCTGTACCTGGTTCATTTGTGTACCATCAAGCAGGCCTTCAGTCAGCCTTATAGGTGAGGCTCAGGCTGGAGGCGAGTCACCTGCTCTTTGGAGGGGGCTGGGGCACTGTGGCCGAGGGGGGACATGGAGGACGGAGAGACGGAGTGAGGAGGACGGGCCCGGTGAGGCCTTGTACTTCGGGTGGGTGGGCAGCCTCTGGAGGGACTCGGGTGGAGGGGCGGAGGGGCACGGCCAGAAGGCATTGAAGGATGCTGGTGAACGGTGGAGCTTGGGCGAGGGTGGGAACAGCTGAGGTGCTAAGAATAGGTCAGACTGTCAATGTGTGTTTGAAGGAAGAGCAAAAGGGGAGGGGTGTGAAAGAAGTGAGCACCCTCGAGAACGCAGTTGTCATTTCTTGAGATGGTAGACTTTCAGAGGTGATCGTCAAACAGTGAGAAGGTGGGTCCACAGAGTGCAGAAGAGAGGCCGGGCCTGCACCTGGTGCTGAAGAGGGCTGTGGAGCCCAGGCCCCCAAGATCACGCTGCGGGGCCCCAGGGGAAGCCAGCGAAGGAGACCGAAACAGCGGAGAATGTGGAGGAAGTGGTGCGAGAACACAGGTGGCCAGTCTGTCTGCTATTGCTGAGAGCAGGTGGATGGACACTCACAGCTGATCCTTGCGTGTGACGGTGTGTGGCTTACTGGGGGCCTTAGGAAGCCGCTGTCTTCCGTATGTGACATAACTTCAGCATCGCCTGTTTGTGGCAGGCATTGTCATGCTCTCTAGATGTTCAGTGACTTTCCCTCATGGCTGATGAGTGTTAGAGCCACTTCTGCCCGGGCACACATGGGAAGGTGCTGTGGAGGGGCGTTCTAAGGTCAAGAAGAAATCACAGAGGGTACATCCTAGATGTCAGTGTGAAGAATCAACTCTCTACCCTAATTCTGGAAAATGCAGAGAAGTTGAGTCACCAGGACGAAGCCTGCGTCTCCGTGATGGGGTGCAGAGCATAGAGCCGCTGCTGGTGGGGAGGAGAGTCCTGCCGACTGCAACCCCAGCCCCGACAGGGAAGGTTAGCCTGCCCTGCTTGATGATTTTGAGAGTCAGATGAGATGGTGTGTGTGAATAAGCCTTATGAAGTGTGAATAATTATGAGTATTAATGTTTTGAGACCACTTGTTTAAGTGCTTTGTGGATGTTTCTTTTATCATCCTCCTAGGGTGTAGTGCAATGTGGGGCAAGGAGCCAGCTGAGGTAGCTGGTCCAGCGGTTAGAAGCCAAACTTGGGATTCTTGTCCTTATCCTGAGGACAGTGGGAGAGCTTTAGGGATGGGAGTGGCATGGTCAGGTGTGCATGTTAGGAAGGTCTTGCTGGCTGCTGTGTAAGGGATGGATGGTAGAGCAACAGCAGTGGAGGAGGCAGTCCTCGAGGAGATGGGTGATGCTCCTTCCCTGTGCTGGCCAGTGTGATGTGGCGGATGAGGCAGGGCTGAGGATGGTTCCTGGCGACCAGGCCTGGGCCAGATGCTGGGTTCCGCTTGAACAACAGAGTGGATGGTGGTTCCATTCGTTGAAACAGGCACAGACATGCTCAGGTCAGCTCCAGGCGTCGTTTGTTCCAGAGGTGGCAAAGGTCAGATAGTAAATATTTTAGGCTTTGCGCACCAAGAAGCAAAATTAAGGATAATTTCAAAATTTTTTATTGACAAAAGTAAAAATATAATAATAATTGACTGCTTTTCTCCCCCTTCTTGGTAATACAGATCTACTAATCAGAAGAATGGAAGTTTTGGAAGGATATTTTACTTAAATTTGGGTTTAGAGTTGGTTCCCTGTCATCAGAATCTATTGGAAATGTTCATCTGTTGATGCTGATCTTTGATACAGTTTTCTGTATCTCTGCAAATGTCTTCACACTGATAAGTATTGCCAAATGCCAGTATCAGTCTAGGAGCATATGATTTTTTTAAACTTGAGATGTAATTCATATATCATAAACTTCACATTTTTAAAGTGTACTATTTAGTACTTTTTCCTGAGTTTTGCAGCCATCACCACTGTCTAATTCCACAACATTTCTATCACCCTGAAAAGAAACCCCATACCCATAAGCAGTCATTCCCTATTCTTCTCTCCCCCCAGCCTTTGGCAGTCACTGATCTACTTACTGTCTTTATGGATTTGCCTATTTTGGATGTTTCATATAAATGGAATCATACAAGAAATGCCTTTTGTGATCATCTTCTTTCATGTAACATAATGTTTTCAAGGGGCATCCATGTTGCAGGATGTATCAGCATATTCCTTTTTATGGCCAAATAACATTTCGTCGTGTGGATATAGCACATTTTGTTTCTGTTCTTCGGTAGATGGACTTTTGGGTTGATTCCACTTTTTGGGTATTATGAATAATGCTGCTGTGAATATTTGAGTGCAGCTTTTTGTCTGGTGGACCTCTGCTCACTTCTCTTGGGTGTATACCTAGTGTTGGGATTGTTGGGTCATATGGTAACTACTGATTGAGTAATTATCAGACTTTTCTGCAGGTGACTATTTTACACCCACCAGCAGTGTGTGAGAGTTCCAGCTTTTCTGCATCCTTGCCCACACTCGTTATTGTCTGTTTTTTTTGGTAGTAGCCATCCTAGTGAGTGTGATGTGGTATCTCATTGTGGTTTTATTTTGCACTGATGATGATTAGTGATGTTGAGTATCTTCTTATGAGCTTATTAGCCATTCATGTATCTTCTTTGGAGGAATGTCTATTCAAATCCTTTGTCCACTTTTAATTTGGTTGTCTTTTTTTTTTTTTAACATCTTTATTGAAGTATAATTGCTTTACAATGGTGTGTTAGTTTCTGCTTTATAACAAAGTGAATCAGTTATACATATACATATGTTCCCATATCTCTTCCCTCTTGCATCTCCCTCCCTCCCACCCTCCCTATCCCACCCCTCTAGGTGGTCACAAAGCACCGAGCTGATCTCCCTGTGCTATGCGGCTGCTTCCCACTAGCTGTTTTACATTTGGTAGTGTATATATGTCCATGACACTCTCTCACCCTGTCACATCTCACCCTTCCCCCTCCCCATATCCTCAAGTCCATTCTCTAGTAGGTCTGTGTCTTTATTCCCATCTTGCCACTAGGTTCTTCATGACCCTTTTTTTCCCCCTTAGATTCCATATATATGTGTTAGCATACTGTATTTGTTTTTCTCTTTCTGACTTACTTCACTCTGTATGACAGACTCTAACTCCATCCACCTCATTACAAATACCTCCATTTCATTTCTTTTTATGGCTGAGTAATATTCCATTGTATATATGTGCCACATCTTCTTTATCCATTCATCCGATGATGGACACTTAGGTTGCTTCCATGTCCTGGCTATTGTAAATAGAGCTGCAATGAACATTTTGGTACATGACTCTTTTTGAATTATGGTTTTCTCAGGGTATATGCCCAGTAGTGGGATTGCTGGGTCGTATGGTAGTTCTATTTTTAGTTTTTTAAGGAACCTCCATACTGTTCTCCATAGTGGCTGTATCAATTTACATTCCCACCAACAGTGCAAGAGTGTTCCCTTTTCTCCACACCCTCTCCAGCATTTATTGTTTCTAGAATTTTTGATGATGGCCATTCTGACCGGTGTGAGATGATACCTCATTGTAGTTTTGATTTGCATTTCTCTAATGATTAATGATGTTGAGCATTCTTTCATGTGTCTGTTGGCAATCTGTATATCTTCTTTGGAGAAATGTCTATTTAGGTCTTCTGCCCATTTTTGGATTGGGTTGTTTGTTTTTTTGTTATTGAGCTGCATGAGCTGCTTGTAAATCTTGGGGATTAATCCTTTGTCAGTTGCTTCATTTGCAAATATTTTCTCCCATTCTGAGGGTTGTCTTTTGGTTGTCTTTTTATTATTGAGTTGTAAGAGATTTTATGTATTCTGGACACAAGTCTCTTATTAGGTATATGATTTGCAAAAAATTTTTTTTTCCATTCTGTGGTTGTCTTTCACTTTCTATTTTTTCTTTGATGGTGTCCTTGGAAGCAGAAGTTTTTTTGTTTTGTTTTTTTTTTTTACATCTTTATTGGAGTGTAAGCACAAGTTTTTAATTTTGATAAGTCCAATTTAAAAAATTTTTTCCTTCGGTTGCTCATACTTTTGGTGCCGTATAATTGCCTAATGTATGTCATGAAATTTGTTTTCTTGTAAGGGTTTTATAGTATTTAGGTCTTTACTCTGTTTTGAGTTGCTTTTTGTGTATGATATGAGGTAAGAGCACAACTTCATTCTTTTGTGTGTGGCTCTCCAGTTGGTCCACTGCCATTTGTTGAAGACTGTTCTTTCCCCATTGAATTGTTTTGGCATCGTTGTTGAAAATCAGTTGACCATAAATGTGAGAGTTTATTTCTTGATTCTCAGATCTATTCCATTGAGCTATATGTCTGTCCTTCTGCCGGTACCACCTTGTCTTGAATTTTGTAGTTATGTAGTAAGTAAAATAAATGGGGAAGTGTGAGTCCTCCAACTTAGTTCTTCTTTTTCAAGATCTCTTTGGGCTCATCTGGGACTCTCGTACTTCCTTATGAATTTTAGGAACAGGTTGATATCTGCAAAAGAGCCTTCTGGGATTTTGATAGGGATTGTGTTGAATATGTAGATCAATTTGGGGTATTTCCATCTTAAGTCTTACAATCCATGAATACAGGATCTGTTTCCATTTGCTTAAGTCTTTAATTTCTTTTTTAAGAAAATATTTATTTATTTATTTATTTTGGTTGCGCCGGGTCTTAGTTGCAGCATGCAAACTCTTAGTTGCAGCATGCCTGATCTAGTTCCCTGACCAGAGATCAAATCCAGGCCCCCTGCATTGGGAGTGCGGAGTCTTACCCACTGGACCACCAGGGAAGTCCCTTTTTGATGTTTTTGTAACAGAATTGTTTTCTTAATTTCATTTTTAGGTTGTTCATTGCTAGTGTATAGAAATCTGATTGATTTTTATATATCGATCTTGTATCATGCAACCTTGCTGAGGTTGTTCATTAGGTCTAATAGTTTTTTTGTGGGTTCCTTTGAATTTTCTGTATACTAGATCATGTTGTCTGGGAATCAAATTAGTTTTACTTCTTCCTTTCAAATCTGGATTCCTGTTATTTCTTTTTCTTGCCTAATTACTATAACTAGAACCTCTAGTAAAATGTTGAGTAGAAGTGGTGAAAGTAGTCATCCCTGTCTTATTCCTATTTTTGGGGGAAAGCATTTAGTCTTTCACTGTTAGAGTATGATATTAGCCTTGGGTTTTCATAGATGCCCTTTATCAGTTTGAGGTAGTTCCCTCTATTCCTAATTTGTTGAGTGTTTTTATCAGAAAGGGGTATTGGATTTTGTTAAATGCTTTTTCTGCATATTTTGAGATGATCATACGATTTTTTTTCTTTTATTTTCTTAATGTGGTATATAGTACATGATTTCATATGTTGCACCAACTCTGTGTTTCTGCAGTAAATTCACTTTGTCATGGTAGTGAATCCTTTTTACATCTTGTGGCGTTTGGTTTGCTAGTATTTTGTTGAGGATTTTTGCATCTGTATTCATAAGGGGTATTATATTGGCCCATAGTTTTCTTTTTTGTGTGATGTCTTCGTGTGTTTGGTGTCAGTAATACTGGCTTCATAGAATGAGTTGGGAAGTGTATTCTTCTCTTCTGTTTTTTGCGTTTGTGAAGGGTTTGTTCTTTAAATATTTGGTATAATTCACCTGTGAAGCCATTTGGTTCTGGGCTTTTCTTTTTTAGACTTTATTTTTTTTTTTTAATTAATTAATTAATTATTTTTTGGCTGCGTTGGGTCTTCGTTGCTGCGCACAGGTTTTCTCTAGTTGCGGTGAGCAGGAGCTACTCTTTGTTGTGGTGTGTGGGCTCCTCATTACTGTGGCTTCTCTCGTTGCGGAGCATGGGCTCTAGGCGCATGGGCTTCAGTAGTTGTGGCACACGGGCTCAGTAGTTGTGGCTCTCGGGCTCTAGACCGCAGGCTCAGTAGTTGTGGCGCATGGGCTTAGTTGCTCTGCAGCATGTGGGATCCTCCCGGCCCAGGGCTTGAACCCATGTCCCCTGCCTTGGCAGACAGATTCTTAACCACTGCTCCAGCAGGGAAGTCCTCTGGGCTTTTCTTTGTTGGAAATTTTTTTCTTTTTTGGCTGTGCCTCATGGCTTGTGGGATCTCAGTTCCCTGACCAGGGATTGAACCTGGGCCATGGTAGTGAAAGCCCAAATCCTAACCATTAGGCCACCAGGGAACTCCCTGTTGGAAGTTTTTTGATTATTTAATCTCTTCACTTTTTATAGGTGTTCAGGTTTTCTAATTATTCTTGAGTCATTTTTGGTGTTTTGTATCCTTCTAGGTATTTGTTCATTTCTCCTAGGGTATCTATTTTTTTGGCATACAGGTGCTTATAGTAGTTCCTATAGTATTTCCTTTTTATTTTTTAGAGGGTTGGTAGTAATATTCCCTCCTGACTTTAATAATTTGAGTCTTCTCTCTTTCTTGGTCAGTCTAGTCAAAGGTTTGAGTTATGTTGAAGTTGCAAAGAAGTAACTTTTATTTATTTGGCTGCACCAGGTCTTAGTTGCGGCACGTGGGATCTTTGTTGCAGCATGTGAACTCTTAGTTGTGGCATGTGGGATCTAGTTCCCTGACCAGGGATCGAACCTGGGCCCCCTGCATTGGGAGCATGGAGTCTTAGCCACTGGACCACCAGGGAAGTCCCCGCAAAGAAGTAACTTCTAATTTTGTTGATTCCTTATTGTTTTTCTGTTCTCTGTTTTATTTATTTCCACTCTAATCTTTATTTCCTTCCTTTTGCTTGCTTTGGGTTTTGTTTTCTTTTTTCTAGTTTCCTAAGGTGGAAGCTTAGGATCTTGGCATGAGTTCTTTTCTGATACAGAAGTTTAAATCTATACTGTTTCCCTCAAAGTGTTTCTTTCCTGTGTAGTAGGTTGAATTATGTTCCCCAGAAAGGTACATTGAAGTCCTAACTTCCCAGTATCTCAGAACGTGACCTTATTTGGAAATAGGGTCATTGCAGATGAGTTCAGATGAGGTTGTAGGGTGGGTCCCTGATTCAGTGTGATTGGTGTCAGCATCAGAGAGAATGCCTTGTGAGCATAGACCTGCACAGAGGGAAGACGATGTGAAGATACCCAGGAGGACGGTGGCCATCTGATTGGAGTGTCTACAAGGCAAGGAATGCCAAGGATTGCTGGTGAAAACAAAGGCTGGAGAAGCAAGGAGGATGCCTCCCCTAGAGCCATCAGAGAGGGCATGGCCCAGCTGGCACCTTGACTTTGGACTTCTGGCCTCCAGAACTATGAGACAATGAATTTCTGATGTTTTAATCCACCCAATTTATGGTATTCTGTTATGGCGGCCCTAGAAAACCAAAACAAGATACTGGACTTCCCTGGTGGCTCAGTGATTAAGAATCCACCTGCCAGTACAGGGGACACAGGTTCGAGCCCTGGTCTGGGAAGATCTGATTTCACGTGCCACGGAGCAACTAAGCCCATGTGCCACAACTACTGAGCCTGCGCTCTAGAGCCCACGAGCCACAACTCCTAAGCCCGCACACCACAACTACTGAAACCTGTGAGCCTAGAGCCCGTGCTCTGCAGCAAGAGAAGCCACTGCAATGTGAAGCATGCACACTGCAGTGAAGAGTAGCCCCCACCCACTGCAACTGGAGAAAGCCCATGCACAACAGTGAAGACCCAATGCAGCCAAAAAAAAAAAAAAAGAAACAGAAACAAAAAACAAAACAAGATGCTTCCTATAAATTTTGATATGTTGTGTTTTCATTTTTTTTTTTGGTGTGAAATATGTTCTGTTTTCCCATGTGATTTCTTTGACCCATGGGTTATTTAGAATTGTGTTGTTTAATTTCTAAATGTTAGGTATTTCCTGGATTTCCCTGTTTTGTTGATTTCTAATATAATTCCACTATGGTCAGAGGACATATTTTAATTTCAGTTTGTTTAGATTTGCTAGATTTTTTTTTAATGGCTATATTATATTCTGTCTTGGGGAATGTTTGATGAACACTTGATCAGAATGTGGATTCTGCAGTCCAGGTGTGTCAGGTGGGATGGCCCATAGTATTGAGTCTTCTTATCCTTCCTCCTTTTTTTTTTTTAGTTACTGTATCAGTTACTGATAGTAAGGTTTTGGAATCGCCAACTGTTGTTGAATTTTCTTTTCCTTTCAGTTGTCAGGTTTTGCTTCACGTATTTTGAGGCTTTGTTGTTAGTTGTGCATGTATTTATGTTGTTATATCTACCTGTTGTTTGACCCTTTTGTCATTGTGAAATGTCCCTCTTTGTCTCTAGCAATATCTCTTGTTTTAAAGTCTGTCTTGTCTGATACCAGTATAGCCACTTAAGCTCTCTTATACTTTGTATTTACATTGTACACCTTTTTCTGTCTTTTACCTTGAATCTCATGGTGTCTTTCAATCTAAGGTGTGTCAACATACAGTTGGATCATTTTTTTTTTTTTAATCAGTCATCAATTTTATACACATCAGTGTATACATGTCAATCCCAATCGCCCAATTTAGCACACCACCATCCCCACCCCACCACGGTTTTCCCCCCTTGGTGTCCATATGTTTGTTCTCTACATCTGTGTCTCAACTTCTGCCCTGCAAACCGGTTCATCTGTACCATTTTTCTAGGTTCCACATACATGTGTTAATATATGATATTTGTTTTTCTCTTTCTGACTTACTTCACTCTGTATGACAGTCTCTAGATCCATCCACGTCTCAACAAATGACTCAATTTCGTTCCTTTTTATGGCTGAGTAATATTCCATTGTATATATGTACCACAACTTCTTTATCCATTCGTCTGTCAATGGGCATTTAGGTTGCTTCCATGACCTGGTTATTGTAAATAGTGCTGCAATGAACATTGGGGTGCATGTGTCTTTTTGAATTACGGTTTTCTCTGGGTATATGCCCAGTAGTGGGATTGCTGGATCATATGGTAATTCTATTTTTAGTTTTTTAAGGAACCTCCATATTGTTCTCCATAGTGACTGTATCAATTTACATTCCCACCAACAGTGCAAGCGGGTTCCCTTTTCTCCACACCCTCTCCAGCATTTGTTTGTAGATTTTCTGATGATGCCCATTCTAACTGGTGTGAGGTAATACCTCATTGTAGTTTTGATTTGCATTTCTCTAATAATTAGTGATGTTGAGCATCTTTTCATGTGCTTCTTGGCCATCTGTGTGTCTTCTTTGGAGAAATGTCTATTTAGGTCTTCTGCCCATTTTTGGATTGGGTTGTTTGCTTCTTTAATATTGAGCTGAATGAGCTGTTTATATATTTTGGCGATTAATCCTTTGTCCGTTGATTCATTTGCAAATATTTTCTCCCATTCTGAGGGTTGTCGTTTCATCTTGTTTATGGTTTCCTTTGCTGTGCAAAAGCTTTGAAGTTTCATTAGGTCCCATTTGTTTACGTTTGTTTCTATTTCCATTACTCTAGGAGGTGGATCCAAAAAGGTCTTGCTGTGATTTATGTCAAAGAGTGTTCTTCCTGTGTTTTCCTCTAAGAGTTTTATAGTGTCCGGTCTTACATTTAGGTCTCGAATCCATTTTGAGTTTATTTTTGTGTATGGTGTTAGGGAGTATTCTAATTTCATTCTTTTACATGTAGCTGTCCAGTTTTCCCAGCACCACTTATTGAAGAGACTGTCCTTTCTCCATTGTATATCTTTGCCTCCTTTGTCATAGATTAGTTGACCATAGGTGTGTGGGTTTATCTCTGGGCTTTCTATCTTGTTCCATTGATCTATGTTTCTGTTTTTGTGCCAGTACCATATTGTCTTGATTACTGAAGCTTTGTAGTATAGTCTGAAGTCAGGGAGTCTGATTCCTCCAGCTCTGTTTTTTTCCCTCAAGACTGCTTTGGCTATTCAGGGTCTTTTGTGTCTCCATACAAATTTTAAGATGATTTGCTCTAGTTCTGTAAAAAATGCCATTGGTAATTTGATAGGGATTGCATTGAATCTGTAGATTGCTTTGGGTAGTATAGTCATTTTCACAATATTGATTCTTCCAATCCAAGAACATGGTATATCTCTCCATCTGTTGGTATCATCTTTAATTTCTTTCATCAGTGTCTTTAGTTTTCTGCATACAGGTCTTTTGTCTCCCTAGGTAGGTTTATTCCTAGGTATTTTATTCTTTTTGTTGCAATGGTAAATGGGAGTGTTTCCATAATTTCTCTTTCAGATTTTTCATTATTAGTGTATAGGAATACAAGAGATTTCTGTTCATTAATTTTGTATCCTGCAACTTTACCAAATTCATTGATTAGCTCTAGTAGTTTTCTGGTGGCATTTTTAGGATTCTCTGTGTATAGTATCATGTCATCTGCAAACAGTGACAGTTTTACTTCTTCTTTTCCAATTTGTATTCCTTTTATTTCTTTTTCTTCTCTGATTGCCGTGGCTAGGACTTCCAAAACTATGTTGAATAATAGTGGTGAGAGTGGACATCCTTGTCTCGTTCCTGATCTTAGAGGAAACGCTTTCAGTTTTTCACTGTTGAGAATGATGTTGGCTGTGGGTTTGTCGTATATGGCCTTTATTATGTTGAGGTAGGTTCCCTCTATGCCCACTTTCTGGAGAGTTTTTATCATAAATGGGTGTTGAATTTTGTCAAAAGCTTTTTCTGCATCTATTGAGATGATCACATGGTTTTTATTCTTCAATTTGTTAATATGGTGTATCACATTGATTGATTTGCGTATATTGAAGAATCCTTGCATCCCTGGGATAAATCCCACTTGATCGTGGTGTATGATCCTTTTAATGTGTTGTTGGATTCTGTTTGCTAGTATTTTGTTGAGGATTTTTGTACCTATATTCATCAGTGATATTGGTCTGTAATTTTCTTTTTTTGTAGTATCTTTGTCTGGTTTTGGTATCAGGGTGATGGTGGCCTCATAGAATGAGTTTGGGAGTGTTCCTTCCTCTGCAATTTTTTGGAAGCGTTTGAGAAGGATGGGTGTTAGCTCTTCTCTAAATGTTTGATAGAGTTCACCTGTGAAGCCACCTGGTCCTGGACTTTTGTTTGTTGGAAGATTTTTTTTTTTTTATTTTTTATTAAAGTTTTCTTTTTTAAAAAAAAATTAATTAATTAATTAATTTATTTTTGGCTGTGTTGGGTCTTCGTTTCTGTGCGAGGGCTTTCTCTAGTTGCGGCAAGTGGGGGCCACTCTTCATCGCGGTGTTGGAAGATTTTTAATCACAGTTTCAATTTCATTACTTGTGATTGGTCTGCTCATATTTTCTGTTTCTTCCTGGTTCAGTCTTGGAAGGTTATACCTTTCTAAGAATTTGTCCATTTCTTCCAGGTTGTCCATTTTATTGGCATAGAGTTGCTTGTAGTAGTCTCTTAGGATGCTTTGTATTTCTGTGGTGTCTGTTGTAACTTCTCCTTTTTCATTTCTAATTTTATTGATTTGAGTCCTCTCCCTCTTTTTCTTGATGAGTCTGGCTAATGGCTTATCAATTTTGTTTATCTTCTCAAAGAACCAGCTTTTAGTTTTATTGATCTTTGCTTTTGTTTTCTTTGTTTCTATTTCATTTATTTCCGCTCTGATCTTTATGATTTCTTTCCTTCTGCTAACTTTGGGTTTTGTTTGTTCTTCTTTCTCTAGTTGCTTTAGGTGTAAGGTAGATTGTTTACTTGAGATTTTTCTTGTTTCTTGAGGTAGGCTTGTATAGCTATAAACTTCCCTCTTAGAACTGCTTTTGCTGCATCCCATAGGTTTTGGATCGTCGTGTTTTCATTGTCATTTGTCTCTAGGTATTTTTTGATTTCCTCTTTGATTTCTTCAGTGATCTCTTGGTTATTTAGTAACGTATTGTTTAGCCTCCATGTGTTTGTGTTTTTTACGTTTTTTCCCCTGTAATTCATTTCTAATCTCATAGCGTTGTGGTCAGAAAAGATGCTTGATATGATTTCAATTTTCTTAACTTTACTGAGGCTTGATTTGTGACCCAAGATGTGATCTATCCTGGAGAGTGTTCCGTGCGCACTTGAGAAGAAAGTGTAATGTGCAGTTTTTGGATGGAATCTCCTATAAATATCAGTTAAATCTATCTGGTCTATTGTGTCATTCAGAGCTTCTGTTTCCTTATTTATTTTCATTTTGGATGATCTGTCCATTGGTGTAAGTGAGGTGTTCAAGTTCCCCACTATTATTGTGTTACTGTCGATTTCCTCTGTTATAGCTGTTACCAGTTGCCTTATGTATTGAGGTGCTCCTATGTTGGGTGCATATATATTTATAATTGTTATATCTTCTTCTTGGATTGATCCCTTGATCATTATGTAGTGTCCTTCCTTGTGTCTTGTAACATTCTTTATTTTAAAGTCTATTTTATCTGATATGAGTATAGCTATTCCAGCTTTCTTTTGATTGCCATTTGCATGGAATATCTTTTTCCATCCCCTCACTTTCAGTCTGTATGTGTCCCTAGATCTAAAGTGGGTCTCTTGTAGACAACATATATATGGGTCTTGTTTTTGTATCCATTCAGGAAGCCTGTGTCTTTTGGTTGGAGCATTCAGTCCATTCACGTTTAAGGTAATTATCGATATGTATGTTCCTATGACCATTTTCTTAATTGTTTTGGGTTTGTTTTTGTAGGTCCTTTTCTTCTCCTGTATTTCCCACTTAGAGAAGTTCCTTTAGCATTTGTTGTAGAGCTGGTTTGGTGGTGCTGAATTCTCTTAGCTTTTGCTTGTCTGTAAAGCTTTTGATTTCTCCATCAAATGTAAATGAGATCCTTGCCGGGTAGAGTAATCTTGGTTGTAGGTTCTTCCCTTTCATCACTGTAAGTATATCATGCCACTCTTTTCTGGCTTGTAGAGTTTCTGCTGAGAAATCAGCTGTAAACCTTATGGGAGTTCCCTTATATGTTATTTGTCGTTTTTCCCTTGTTGCTTTCAATAATTTTTCTTTGTCTTTAATTTTTGCCAATTTGATTACTATGTGTCTCGGCGTGTTTCTCCTTGGGTTTATCCTGTATGGGACTCTCTGCGATTCCTGGACTTGGGTGGCTATTTCCTTTCCCATGTTAGGGAAGTTTTCGACTATAATCTCTTCAAATATTTTCTCTGGTCCTTTCTCTCTGTCTTCTCCTTCTGGGACCCCTATAATGCGAATGTTGTTGCGTTTAATCTTGTCCCAGAGGTCTCTTAGGCTGTCTTCATTTCTTTTCATTCTTTTTTCTTTAGTCTGTTCCGCAGCAGTGAATTCCACCATTCTGTCTTCCAGGTCACTTATCTGTTCTTCTGCCTCAGTTATTCTGCTATTGATTCCTTCTAGTGTAGTTTTCATTTCAGTTATTGTATTTTTCATCTCTGTTTGTTTGTTCTTTAATTCTTCTAGGTCTTTCTTAAACATTTCTTGCATCTTCTCGATCTTTGCCTCCATTCTTATTCCGAGGTCCTGGATCATCTTCACTATCATTTTTCTGAATTCTTTTTCTGGAAGGTTGCCTATCTCCACTTCATTTAGTTGTTTTTCTGGGGTTTTATCTTGTTCCTTCATCTGGTATATAGCCCTCTGCCTTTTCATCTTGTCTATCTTTCTGTGAATGTGGTTTTTGTTCCACAGGCTGCAGGATTGTAGTTTTTCTTGCTTCTGCTGTCTGCCCTCTGGTGGTTGAGGCTATCTAAGAGGCTT
The DNA here is from genome assembly GCF_028564815.1 of Eubalaena glacialis. Classification (NCBI taxonomy): domain Eukaryota; kingdom Metazoa; phylum Chordata; class Mammalia; order Artiodactyla; family Balaenidae; genus Eubalaena; species Eubalaena glacialis. The sequence continues at coordinate 1,099,550 of NC_083724.1, read as the reverse complement.
GATGGGAGGCTCTGGTGGTGGGTAGAACTGACTGTTCGATAATGACCTAGTCACTAGCACAGCTGTGCGACAGCAGACCTCCAACATAGGGGCTGGCAGCTTACCCCAGGGGCCCAGGAACACCAGCTATGTATCCTCCGTGCAGCAAGCTGCATCTGACCAGGGCTCCCGCACAGGAGCAGCAGACCCAGGACCGCCCAGACCGTGTGGGAGAAGCTCATTTGCTTTGTGCTTGTTCTGGAGCCTCGGCCTGAGGGGCAGGCAGCTGGTTTGACACACACTCGGAGGCCTACAGGGCGCCCGCCGGGATGGAGACGAGGGCGCCGTCTTCACGCTGCTGGATCATGTTTTTTTAATCCATTCAGTCAGTCTCTGCTTTTTAGTTGGAATATTTAATCCATTTGCATTTACTGTAATTACTGAAAAGGTAGGATTTACACTATTTGGTGTTTGTTTTCTGTAAGTGTTATGTCTTTTTGTTCCTCTTTTCCTCTATTACTTTCTTTTTTTTGTTAGATATTTTCTAGTATACCATTTTAATTCCCTTATTGTCTGACTGTATTTTTAAAATTTCTTTCTTTATTTCCCTGGGGATTACCATTTAATGTTTTAATTTATAACAGTCTAGTTTGGATTATACTAGTGTTATTAAAAGGTATACATCAAAAAATTTGCTGCTTGTGGTGGGGGGGGAGGGATAGTTAGGGAGTTTAGGATTGACATGTACACACTGCTGTATTTTAAAATGGATAATCAGGGACTTCCCTGGTGACGCAGTGGTTAAGAATCTGCCTGCCAGTGCAGGGGACACGGGTTCGATCCCTGGTCCGGGATGATCCCACATGCCGCGGAGCAACTAAGCCCATGTGCCACAACTACTGAGCCTGCGCTCCAGAGCCCGCGAGCCACAACTACTGCAGCCCACGTGCCTAGAGCCCGTGCTCCACAACAAGAGAAGCCACTGCAATGAGAAGCACGCACACTGCAACGAAGAGTAGCCCTCACTCGCCTCAACTAGAGAAAGCCTGCGCACAGCAATGAAGACCTAACGCAGCCCAAAATAAATAAATTAGATAAATTAATTAAAAAAAAATAAAAATGGATAACCAGCAAGGACGTACTGTATAGTACAGGGAAGTCTGTTCAGTATTATGTTATAACCTAATTGAGAAAAGAATTTGAAAAAGAATAGATACATGTATATGTATAACTGAATCACTTTGTTCTACAGCTGAAACTAACACAACATTGTTAATCAACTATACTCTAACATAAAAAGTTGGAAAAATACAGAAAAAAATTTGCTGCCATATAGCTCCATTTCTTTTTTTTGTTTTTAATTTTATTTATTTATTTATTTATTTATTTATTTTTGGCTGTGTTGGGTCTTCGTTTCTGTGCAAGGGCTTTCTCTAGTTGCGGCAAGCGGGGACCACTCTTCATCACGGTGCGCGGGCCTCTCACTATCGCGGCCTCTCTTGTTGCGGAGCACAGGCTCCAGACGTGCAGGCTCAGTAGTTGTGGCTCACGGGACTAGTTGCTCCGCGGCATGTGGGATCTTCCCAGACCAGGGCTCGAACCCGTGACCCCTGCAGTGGCAGGCAGATTCTCAACCACTGCGCCACCAGGGAAGCCCTAGCTCCATTTCTTTTGTCCTTCTTGAATTGTTGTTGTCATACAAATTACATCTCTGTACATTGTATGCTCATCCACACAGATTTACAATTATTGCTTTATGCAGTTGTCTTTTAAGTCATGTAGGAGAAAAAAAGAGTTACAACTAAGAATACATTTATACTGTCTTTAATATTTATTTATGTAGTTGCATTTTCCTTTTTAAATTTTTATTTTATGTAGTTTTAAAAATTAATTAATTAATCAATGGCTGCGTTGGGTCTTTGTTGCTGCGCAGGCTTTCTGTAGTTGCGGTGAGCGGGGGCTACTCTTTGCTGCGGTGCGCAGGCTTCTTATTGCGGTGGCTTCTCGTTGTGGAGCATGGGCTCTAGGCATGCGGGCTTCAGTAGTTGTGGCTTGCGGGCTCTAGAGCACAGGCTCAGTAGTAGTGGCACACAGGCTTATTTGCTCCGCGGCATGTGGAATCTTCCTGGATCAGGGCTCGAACCCGTGTCCCCTGCGTTGGCAGGTGGATTCTTAACCACTGCACCACCAGGGAAGCCCCTTACCTGGCACATTTTTAGGTGATTTCTGTTGTATAGCTTAATGTAAAAGGAGAAGGAGGCAGAATTGGCTTATGGATTTTTTTTTTTATGGTGGTGGCCCAGGTTGAATCCTTTAGGAATTAGCTGGCTTCAAAGTATAGACAAGAACCATTTGTTCAATCATTTGTTCTTTTATTTGTTCATTTTTATAACAAACATTTAATGCCTTCTGTGTGTCGGCTTCTGAATTGGGAGTCAGATGAGAATAAACGTGGTGCCTTGTCTCTATGGAGGTCCTTGTGTTCTAGTTTTGAGAAACACACACAGTTACACAGTTTGATAATTGCTATTAAAAGAGAGCAATTGCTATTAAAATTGCTCTCAAGAGAGAGAAGGTGTAGGAGCAGCATAGGGGAAATGCCTTCCTGTTGGGGTGCTTAGGGAAGGCTCCCGTGTGCTCATTCCTGCCTCAGGCTGAGACCATGGCTCTCTGGCTCAGGAATCCAGATGGAATCTTGGCTAAGGGTTGGCTCCTGCACATGTTCAGACTGGAGTGGAGAGGTGGCTGCCACCTACCTGCAACAAGCTGGTCACGGCCCTGTGTGGTTTGTGAACATTTGACATTTGTCCACACCAAACTGAGATGTGCTGTAAGTGTGAAGTGCACACTGGATTTCAGAGGCTTTTGAGATGTTTTGTGCTTTTCGGGGGTACTTTTTTTGTTTGTTTCTTTTGTTTTTTTTTAATTGGTTACATGTTGAACTGGTAACATTTTAGATGTGTATTGGGTTAAATAAAGTATATCAAAATTAATTACTCCTATTTCTACTTTTTAACATGGCTGCTGGAAAATGTAGAATTATACTTGTGGCTCATACTGTGTTACCGTTGGATAGTGTTGCCCTGGGCTGAAGACATTTCGAGTTTGTCTTGACTTTGGGCCATCTAGGACAAGAATCCTGCAGTCTAGGGGGAGAATGACAGGTTAATTCTCCAGGAAGAGGGCTAAAGAGTAAGGGTTCTGAGTGGAAGGCGGGAGGAATGTGCCCGTTGGGGTGAGGGGAGCCCTGGCTTGGGCAGAAGCCGGCAGTTAGGATGTGGGCTGGCGGCGGCCGCCTGGCCTGGGTCAGGGCTCAAGTGTGGGTCAGAGCGGCTGGAACAGAGCGATGTGGGGCCGGTGTGCCGCTCTCTTGTCTGTGCCTGCAGCCCTGCCAGGTGCGTGTGATGGGAGTGGGGGCTTTTGGTCCTGTTATTGCCGCTGGCCTCGAGCACTGAGGGGTTGGAACAGTAGACGTCTCAGCTGCTTTTCAGCTTGAACATCCTGTCATCCTTGGACATCCGCATTCTCAAATGCGGGTATTTGTGCACACGTGCTTCGTGACCTTTCTGTAAATTAAATCCCAGTTACTCAGACTTCATTCCATCTTTGCTGTTTCCAGGACCTCCCAGGCCTGCCCTTTGAGGCGGTTCTGAGCGGGGCACCATTGACCTAGGTGTTGCCAAATCCATTGGTTGGTTCTCCTTCTTTTTACTGGCCCTCATGACAGCATTTGACATTCAAATTCAAGAAAAAAGGAGTGATTAGTTATCTTCATTTGGCCTCCAGATCACCTCACTCTGCTGGTTTTTCCTACCAGTTGAGCCTTTCTTTTTGGTTTTGTTTGCAGGACCCATGCCCTGAGCCTGAGCTGTAGATACTGAAGGGCCCTGGGGATCTGTCCTGGTGCCCTGGTTCCGTGTCCTCACGCCGAGCCGTCTCTGACCCCAAGCCGCACCTTTGCCTGCTCCCAGGTTGGGGACGTGCTGACCGAGAGCTTGGAGGGCGGGTGGGCACCTGCAGCCCAGTGTGAAACGCCAGCACTCCCTGACCTCTGAGCTCTGCTTGTCCCACTGTGGCCGGTGCCACCTGTTCCTCAGGGATGCAGTGGGTCCACCTTTAGCACATCCTCTGCCCTCATGGGGGCTGCCACTGGGGTCTCAGCCTGCCTCTTCTCCCTGCTTCCCAATGGCCTGGGCTCTGCTCAGAGGCCTGGGCGTCCTCGTCGTGTTTCTGCTCTGCGGGCAGCCTTCCTGTGGCTTCCATGCTCTTCACCAGGGCTGACAAGGCCTTGTGTGGCATCTGGCCCTAGGCCGCCTGCCATCTCTCCTGCCTCTTCCCCCGACTCTCTGCACTCCAGGCCTGGCGGCCTCCTGGCCCTGCCCTGCCTGCTCCAGCGTCTCCTGCTTCCTTTGCCTGACTGCGCTCTCACCCCGTGTAGTTGTTGTGTGCTGGGAAACTGGGTCTCCGGGCCTGGCGAGTTGTGCCAACCTAGACCAGCTGGGTGCTTGGGAAGCTCTGAGGCGGCCCTTGCAGCCGCTGCCTTGGCCCTGGGAGTCTTCAGTTAGACTCCTTGACTGTTTCTGCTTGTTGGTTAGAGGCTGTCTCTGAAGGTTGTTGGCAGAAATGTGACTCTAATGAGAAATTTGCATGCTGACTCTTTAGTTGTAGGAGTTTTTATAATAGGACTTGACCTGTTTTTTTGTTTGTTGTCAGCTTTTAAACCTTTATGACCTGACCTGCTGAATCTGTTGATTTAAAACAAAGGTAATCTTTTCCCACAGTGAAGTCTTTCATTCTTAACCCAAGCTCTTCTAACAACAAGAAAGTTACTTACAGTTTTGAATGTAAACTTGGGTAATTAAAAAGCTAAAAATTAAATTGTACATCAGAGTAGTAACGCTAAAGGTTTTTTCTCAACTTTTTATTCTGAAAAACTTCAGACCTTTATGGAATGTCAAAGAATGTTCAGTGAGCACTCATGTACCCTTCACCTGGATTCATCGCTTACTCCATCACGAGTCTCTCCCTCTGGGACATGCTGTTGTTGTTTTTAATGAACCATCGGAGAGTGAGTTGCAGATGTCATGACCCTTCACCCCTGTTTTTCAGTGTGTATCTCCTGAGAACAGGGAACTTCTCATATAGCCACAGCACAGTGATTAAATTCAGGAAATTTAACAGATGGTTAGTCAGTACTGTTAACATCAGGTGTTAGATTCAGGTGAAATAGTTTTGACTAGAATGCTACACAGGTGACCTTGTGGACTTTTTGTTACATTGGGGGGTCACAGGTCAGTTTGTCCTGATCCTGTTAACCCCGCAGTTTCCTTGGTTGGTGAAGAGGGTGTTGCTGCCTCTTTTCTTCTTCATGATTCATCAGTAAACCAGTTCTCTCATTCCTTCTCATTTATCAGCTGATGGTCTTCTTTAAGAAGAACTTTCTTTCCCTCTTTGTACCTCACTTTTTTGGTATTGCTACAGAGTATTTATTAAACATGTTATAATCTATTTTTTTATCATTTTTCTTTTTGATGTTGAAATTATCCCAGATGTGGCCAATTGAGCCCTTCAAGCAAGACTCTGTGTCTTTTTTTTTTTTAATTATTTGGCTGCACCGGGTATTAGTTGTGGCATGTGGGATCTCCATTGCTGCATGCAGAATCTTCATTGCGGCATGCGGGATCTTTAGTTGCAGCATGTGGCATCTAGTTCCCTGACCAGGGATTGAACCCGGGTCCCCTGTGTTGGGAGCGCAGAGCCTTTTTTTTTTTTTTTTTAAATTTAATTAATTATTTTTTTTGGCTGCGTTGGGTCTTCATTGCTAAGCGTGGGCTTTCTCTCGTTGTGGCGCGTGGGGGCTACTCTTCATTGCGGTGCGCGGGCTTCTCATTGCGGTGGCTTCTCTTGTTGCGGAGCACGGGCTCTAGGCGTGCAGGCTTCAGTAGTTGGTGGCACGCGGGCTCAGTAGTTGTGACTCACGGGCTCTAGAGCGTGGGCTCAGTAGTTGTGCACGGGCTTAGTTTGCTCCGTGGCATGTGGGATCTTCCCAGACCAGGGCTCGAACTCGTGTCCCCTGCATTGGCAGACGGATTCTTAACCACTCTGCCACCAGGGAAGTCCCGGGAGCGCAGAGTCTTAACCACTGGACCGCCAGGAAAGTCCCAAGATTGTTTGTCTTTTAAACATGATTCCAATTAGTCTTTGAGCACCTTCTTACTTTGTGGGATAACAAAATTATAAGAGACTATTTTGTACAATTGTTGGCAGATAAATACAAAAACCTAGATGAAATGGAGACTGTCCTAGGAACATATAATTTACCAAAATTTACTCTAGTAAAGATAGCATGTCAGTTATTTATTGCTGTGTAACAAATTTCCTCAGATTTAGCAGCTTAGAACAACACACATTTGTTATCTCACACTTCTGTGGTCAGGACCCCAGGCTGGGCCCTCTGGGTCAGGGTCTCCTAAACAGGCTGCAAACAGGAAGAGCTGTCTGAGTTCAACTAGGGTGGGATCTGCTTCCAAGCTTGCAGTTTGTCTGTCTTAAACCTACCCATCCATACTTCCCTCCCTATCTGTCTGTCTGTCTGTCTATCTCTCCCTCTCCCTCTCCCTCTCTCTCTCTTACTTAGTGGGAAACCCTGGAGACAGTCCCACCAAGGTCAGTAACAAAGTTAGGCTGCTTATCGTCTCCACGAATCTTTAACATTTTGTTGTTGGGATTAAGCCATGTAATCAGTTAAGAGAGCTATTGGAGATGAAAAATTAGAAAGTAAGTGGTAAAACTGTTTGTAAGTGAGATAACTGCACCTGGACAACCTAAGAGAGTCAGTGCTAAAATGCAGACAGTGAAATCGTTCAGTAAAGGAACTGGGTATAAAATTGACATATGAAAGTCAACAGCCTTCATATGTACAAAACAGTAACCCATTTATAACAACACAAAAGATAAAGTAAATGAAATGAGTTTAATAATGTGCAGAATTTATATGAGGAATAGTATAAAGCACTCCCACAACGAGAGACCTGAACCCTGGAGAGACAGTTCTTGTTCTTGGACATCATGAAAGTGTTAATTCTCCGAAATTACTATACAGGTGTGCCTTTGTCCTTGTGGAAATACTGGCAAGGAATCTTTGACGGCTCTACCCTTCCTCACGTCTCACATCAGCCCATTGGAAAATCCTGCTGGCTGTGCCCTCAGAACAACTTCCGCTCTCACCGCTGTCTCTCACGGCGTCACTGCTTGGGTCCAGTTCACCATGGTGCCTTTCTTGGATTGTAGTGGTCACCCCTTAACTGGTCTTCTGAGTTTTTCTGCTTCCCATGCTGTACCTACCCCATCCATTCTTTGCCCCAAAGTCAGACAGATCCTTCATACATTACGTTGGAACTGCTCAATATCTTCACTGTGATAGTAGATCGGCCAGCTAACCAGGTGAGAAAACTGTGCAGAACCTAACACACACACACACACACACACACTCACGTGTGAATACAAGTAAAAGTGAGGAAATCTGAATAAGGTTGGTGGGTTGCCTGGTTATGCTATTATGCTGTAGTTTTGCAAAATGGTACCTTTAGGGAAACTGGACGTTAGTGGGTTGAATGGTGTCCTCCTAAATTCATGTTCATCTGGAATCCCAGGATGTGCCCTTATTTGGACATAGGATCTTTGCCAATGTAATTTATTAAGAATCTGGAGGTGAAATCATCCTGGACTTAGGGTGGTGTTCTTGACTCCAATGACACAGACACAGGGAAGACGGCCATGTGACAACACAGGCAGTGATTGGAGCGATGCCTCTGTAAACCGAGCAATGTGGAGGGTTGCCACAGCCACCAGAAGCTACTGGAGCCTTCAGAGGGAGTGTGGCCCGACCAACACCTTGGCTTTGTATTTTTATTTTTTAAAATTTTTGGCCGCGTTGGGTCTTTGTTGCTGCACGCGGGCTTTCTCTAGTTGTGGCGAGTGGGGGCTACTCTTCGTTGCGGTGTGCGGGCTTCTCATTGCGGTGGCTTCTCTTGTTGTGGAGCACGGGTTCTAGGCTCACGGGCTTCAGTAGTTGCAGCACGCAGGCTCAGTAGTTGTGGCTCGCGGGCTCTAGAGCGCAGGCTCAGTAGTTGTGGCACACGGGCTTAGTTGCTCCACGGCATGTGGGATCTTCCTGGACCAGGGCTTGAACCCGTGTCCCCTGCATTGGCAGGCGGATTCTTAACCACTGCGCCACCAGGGAAGTCCCCAACACCTTGATTTTGGACCTCTGACCCTAGAACTGTGAAAGGATAAAAACAGATTTGTTTTAAGCCACCCAGTTTGTGGTACTTTGTTACGGCAGCCCTGGGAAACGAATACACTGGGCAGAGTGTACAAGGAGGTCTATGTGTTATTTCTTACACTTCATGTAAATTGACAGTTATCTCAGTAAGGGATTGTGTACAGTTTCCACAGCAACTGTCTCATTTTATATTCCCATCAGCAGTGTCCGAGGGTCCAGTTTCTTTATGTCATCACCAACTCTTGTTATGGTGCATCTTTTCATTATCATCATCTTAGTGGGTGTGAGACTGTATCTTGTGGTTTTGATTTGCGTTTCTCTGATGACTAATAATGTTCAGGATCTTTTCATGTGGTTATTGGTCATTTGTCTTTGTTGGAGAAATTTCTGTTCAGATCCTTTTCCCATTATTAAATTGGGTTGTCTTTTTATTATTAAGTTGCATATGTTCTTTATATGTATATTACAGATGCAGGTTCCTTATCAGATATATGACTTGCAAATATTTTTTCCCATTCTGTGAGTTGTGTTTTCACTTCCTTGATGGTGTCCTTTGAAGCACAAACATTTTTAATTTTGATGAAGTCCGGTTTCTCTGTTTTTCTTCTGTTGCTTGTGCTTTTGGTGTCGTATCTCAGAAGCAGTTGCTAAATCCTAGGTCATGAAGATTTGTGCCTATGTTTTCTTCTTAGAGTTTTACAGTTTTAGCTCTTATATTTAGATCTTTGATCCATTTAAAGTTAATTTTTGTACATGGTATCAGGTAGGGGTCCAACTTTATTCTTTTGCATGTGGCTGTCCCAGCACCATTTGTTGAAAAGACTGTTCCTTCACCATTGAATGGTCTTGGTATCTGTTGAAAATCAGTTGACCATAGATGTATGGGTTTATCCTTGGACTCTATATTCTATTGATCAAATGTCTATCTTTATGCAAGTATCACACCATCTTGATTACTGTAGCTTTGTAGGAAGTTTTGAAATGGGGAAATGTGAATTCTCCAACTTTGTTTTTCTTTTTCAAGATTGTTTCGGCTATTCTGTGTCTCTTAAGTTTCCATGTGAATTTTAGGGTCAACCTGTCAATTTTTACAAAGAAGCCATCTGAGATCCTGATAGGGATTGTGCTGGGTTTTCTTTTAAATGTAATTACCCCTGAGTGGAGTCATGTATATATAACTAATGTCAGGAGACACAAGCAAATGTTTGGTGATATCCAAATGGAGTCGCAGACCAACAGACATAATGGGGATTGGGTCCCAATGGGATGGGCCAGACTGGGGAATATAGAGAGGGAGGCACACAGACCTGAAGACTGGTGTGAAGGCCAAGGTGTGTTGTTGGATAGACAGACCCTGGGAGGTGTCTTTGTAGTTGGTAAGTGTAGGGAACAAGCACGTGGGACTGAGCCTCCAGGGTGGTCAGAGTCCGGGAGGGGTGGTGGGTGCTGCCGATGATGGTTCATACAAGCCAGTGTGAGGTGGGGGGCAGAGGCAGGTGTCAGGGACCCTCGGTGTGAGGTGAAGTCAGTAGGAAGGAACATGTCAGTTGTTTTCAGCTGGCAGCCTTGCTGGTGGAGGCTATGGTCAAAAAGACCAAAAACTATTGTTAGCCGTGGATCCAGGAGTCTCACTGATAGGGCTTTACCTAAAGAGAGGACGATGCTTTGCATGTATTGGTGCTCACTCAGTATGGTTGAGTAATGAGTGGATGAGTGTACGGTAATTATCACTTACGGAGACATTAAAGTAAAGTGTTTTTTAAAGTAATGATGAATTGAAAAATCACAGATGGTCAATGATAGAGAAGCCTGATGAAGTGTTCTACGACCTTTAACGTGGTGACTGGAGATGTCATGCATGTTTAAGGGAAAATCACTGGTACGGATCAGTCATGTGAAATGTGTACGTGTGAGGAGAAACTGGAAGGAAATGAAAAATTTTGAGTTAAGGTGGTGATGGTTGTTTCAAAATTTCCCTTTACTGTTACCTTCCTAATAAACAAAAACATTGGCTCCGTACTAATCTGTAGGAAGGAGCTCAAACTGGCTTTGTTTTCCTTGACCACCTTGGCCCCAGGCTTGGCCCAGAGTGGGGGCTGGGATCGCACCCCGAGGCAGGGCCGTGGAAGGGGTCCCACTGGACCTCTGGCTGCTCGTCCTCCACCTTCCTCTGCTCCATCAGCAAGTGCCTGCCTGGAGCCTGCCCTACCTTGTCGCCCTCGGTGCGTAGCAGTGAGCTGGATCGACAGACGCCTGTATCCCAGCAGGGCACCCGGCTGAGGGAGAGCAGACAGGAAGGGTGGGGAGGCAGGTGGCCCTGCGGTCTCGGGGATCAGCGGGGAGGCCAGCGCTGCCGCAGTGAAGTGAGGGTGGGGATCAAGGTCGCGGCCTGGCCTCTCTGGGTGGGATGGAGGTACTGCCTTCGGCTTGGACAGGGCCCTTCTTGTTGCGGCTTGAGCCTAGGCTGAGGGGGCGAGGGTGCCGGTGGGAGAGAGGAAAGGCTGTTGCGTGGCTCAGGGCACAGGCCTGGCTTGGTGAGGGAGTTAGGAGAAAGGGCAGTTTCAGGATCTATTTTGAAGATGGGAACTGAGGGGGAGGTCAGGACGAAGGCTTGAGAAGTCAGATTCCGGAAATATGTTGAAGGTAGAGCCACGTGATGGATCGGTTGTGATTTGTGACGTGGAAAAGAGGAAATCAGATTCTTGGGGTCATGGGCCTGAGCTGAGATGAAGTCCACCCCGGAGGAGCTGGTTTGGGGGAGATCACAAGCTTGGGTGGGTACCTTGTGTGTTTGTCCGTCCACTGCAGCCTCAAAGCCTGTCCTGTGGTGAGAGACTTGCTCTCCAATAGGAATGAATCTCCTTCTAGACTTTTCTGCACCTTTACATGCATATGTAGACTATATTATGCATTATACATGTAAATGTTAGTGTATAGTACATATAGTGTTTTTTTTTTTTACTATCTATCTATCTGTCTATCTATTTATTTATTTATTTAGGCTGTGCTGGGTCTTAGTTGCGGCATGTAGGATCTTCAGTTGCAGCATGCATGTGGGATCTAGTTCCCTGACCAGGGATCGAACCCGGGCCCCCTGCATTGGGAGTGCAGAGTCCTAGCTGTTGGACCACGAGGGAAGTCCCATATAGTTTTGTTTTTTTAAAATTAATTAATTAATTAATTAATTAATTTTTGGCTGCGTTGGGTCTTCGTTGCTGCGCGTAGGCTTTCTCTAGTTGCGGTGAGCGGGGGCTACTCTTCGTTGCGGTGCGCAGGCTTCTCATTGTGGTGGCTTCTCTTGTGGAACATGGGCTCTAGGTGCTTGGGCTTCAGTAGTTGTGGCTCACGGGCTCTAGAGCACAGGCTCAGTAGTTGTGGTTCACGTGCTTAGTTGCTCCGCGGCATGTGGGATCTTCCCGGACCAGGGCTCGAACCCGTGTCCCCTGCATTGGGAGGTGGATTCTTAACCGCTGCACCACTAGGGAAGCCCCCATATAGTTTTAACTGGATTTTTTTCATACTTCTCATTGTTTTCTAAAAATTGTTTCCTTTTACTTTTCTACCGTAAGGTTTTACCAAGTCCAAAGTACATAACATTCCTAATGGTGTTTTTTAGCATTTACAAGTTTTTTTTCTTGGGGAACAGTTTTATTTTTATTTTATTATTTTAAAATATTTCTTTATTTTTGGCTGCATTGGGTCTTAGTTGTGGCACACGGGCTCTTTTGTTGCAGCGTGTGGGCTTCTCTCTAGTTGTGGCACACGGGCTCAGTATTTGCGGTGTGCAGGCTCTCTAGTTGTGGCACGTGAACTCCAGAGTGCGTGGACTCGGGAGTTGAAGCGTGTAGGCCTAGTTGCCTCGCGGCATGTGGGATCCCAGTTCCCCGACCAGGGATCGAACCCGCATCCCCTGCATTGGAAGGTGGATTCTTAACCACTGGACCACCAGGGGAGTCCCTTTATTTTTTTAAGTTGAAGTATAGTTGATTTACAATGTTGTGTTAGTTTCAGGTGTACAGCAAAGTGATTCAGTTATACGTACATGTTTATCTTTTTTTTTCAGATTCTTTTCTCTTATAGGTTATTATAAAACATCGCGTATAGTTCCCCGTGCTATACAGTAGGTCCTTGTTGGTTACCTATTTTATATATAGTAGTATGTATATGTTAATCCCAAACTAGCATTTAGAAATTTTAATGTCATGTTATTTTCTTGAAAATTAAGGCCTAAAAATTTGTCATTGAATTGAAACAAAATATATAAACATTTTTTCACATAAAACAAACATTTTCATTATAAATATTTGGTTGAATGCTCAGAAATTGCCATGTAAGTTTTTATAAAGATTGTGTGAAAGAAATCTTAAAGAGCTACAAAAAAAAAAAGATATTTAAGTAACATTTGTTTTTTACATTAATGCAAAGAAAATTGCTCATAATTTCATGACCCAGATAACCTCTCTTGACACATTTAAGAAATATATATAATTACATTATAAATCTCTGGAGAATTCGGATGTCATTCTGAATCTTGTGTTCAGCATTCCCTGTGCTTTTTACAGTTTCATTGCACTAATTTGTATTCTTAAAATGTAGGTATTTCTATTTTAATAGTTTTAAATTTTATAAAGATAGTAATTTTCTGGGATTTTCTTTTTCACTTAATGTGATCTTGCTAAGATTTATTCATATTGCATATTGTTGTAATTGATTTATTTTATCTGCTTTCTAATCTTTCACTGTGTGAAAACACCCCAGTTTTTCCATCCACTCTCCCATTGAGGGACATTTCAGTTGTTTCCAGGGTTGATTTTTTTTTTCTCTCTTTTTTTTTTAAAATTTATTAATTAATTAATTTATTTATATTTTTGGCTGTGTTGGGTCTTCGTTTCTGTGCGAGGGCTTTCTCTAGTTGCAGCAAGCGGGGGCCACTCTTCATCGCGGTGCGCGGGCCTCTCACTATCGCGGCCTCTCGTTGCGGAGCACAGGCTCCAGATGCGCAGACTCAGAGGTTGTGGCTCACGGGCCTAGTTGCTCCGCGGCATGTGGGATCTTCCCAGACCAGGGCTCGAACCTGTGTCCCCTGCATGGGCAGGCAGATTCTCAACCACTGCGCCACCAGGGAAGCCCTCTCTTTTTGCTTTTTAAAAATTGTGGCCTCCAGTGCTATGAACATTTCTGTGCTCTTCTCTGGGGTGTCTACCTAGGAGTGGAATTGCCCGTCACTGGCTGTGTAAAATGTTCAACTTCAGGAGAGATTGCAGAGCCGTTTGCAAACGGTTGTGTTGGTGGGTCCCCCACCCCAGTGCGCATGGATCCTGTGTCCCTCTCCTCCCACGCCAGGCCTTTTGCTTTCAGTCATTTGAATGTGTGTGAATGGCATCTTACTATTGTCTTCATTGGTATTTCCTTGATCACGAATTATGTTGGACATCTCGTGTTTATTGACTGAATGTATTTCCTTTTATTGTGAAATGTCTGTAAATGCCACTGGTCTGCTTTTTGGTGCTTTGTGCTTTTCTTATTATTTTGCAGTTCTTTGTATATTCTTGGCACTAATTCTTTGTTAGGTGTGGGTATTGTGAATATGTTCTCCTAGTTTTACAATTAGTTGTTTTCATATTTTAAGAAACCTGCCTTTATCTCGCAGTCTAAAAGAAATTTACTTAGATTTTGAACTTGTAGCTTAAGTTGTGTTTTTGATGTTTAATTCCTTGTTTTTTCTAGAGTTGGCTTTTTTCTTGTATTTAAAATTTTTAAAAAACCGTATGAGTAGTGGTTCAGTGTCACCTTTTTCCATGTGCTGCTTTGTTTTTTCTTAGCTTCAGGGATTGAGCAAGTCTTCTTTTCTCCGCGAATCTGACACAGCACCTCCCAGAGCTCACATGAGCCTGAGGCTCCTTCTGGACTTAGGCCTTCCATACATCCTGGGAGCGCCACTGCCCCGTGCTCCTCTCCTTCAGAAGCATCCTGGATGTGTTTGGCCATTTATTCTTCAGTATAAGCTTTAGGATCATCAAATTTGATGAAAAATTATGTTGAGATATTAATTGGAATTGCATACTGAGTCTGTAGATCAATTTGATGAGAATTGACATCTTCCCAATATTATGCCTTCCTATTGGTGAATATAGTATATTTCACTATTTCATTTAGTTAAAAAAAAAAATCTCAGTGAAACTGCATTTTTCCTGTAGAGGTCTTGCCATCTTTTGTAGGTTTATTTCTAGATAACTGATGATTCTCTGATGCCATTGTAAATGATGTATGTCTTCTCTTTAATTACCATGTCTAATTGTTCACTGATGGTGTATAGCAAGGCAACTAACTAACTGATGATTTAACCTTATATCTAGTCACCTTGCTAAGCTCTACTGTTGTTTCTAGTAATTTGTAGGTCATATAATAACAAATAATAACAGTTGTAGTTCTTCCTTTCTGGTCCTCAGGCTGCAAATTTCTTGTCTAACTGTATTGGTTAGGACTCCCAGTACAATGTTGAATGGACGCGAGGTCCTTGTTCTTGGTTGTATTTATTTTTATTAGTTAATGAACTGTCCAGTTTGAGATGATTTCAAACTTAAAAATCTTACACCAGTAATACACAGAATTTCCATATGCCCTTCACCCAGATTCCCCAGGGGTTGCCATTTTACCACATTTGTTCTATCATTCTGTTCCTCTGTCTAGTTTTTATTTGCTTTTCATGATCGTTCTTTTTTTTTTTTTTTTTACAATTTTATTTTATATTATTTATTTATTTGGCTGCACTGCGTGGCTTGCGGGGTCTTAGTTCCCCGACCAGGGATCAAAGCCATGCCCCCTGCAGTGGAAGCGTGGAGTCCTAACCACTGGACTGCCTGGGAATCCCCCTTTATGATCATTCTTGATTTTGAAGGGAATGTTTCCAGTATTTCCTCATTTAGGATGATGTTTACTTTATTAGTTTTTAATATTCTTTATCAGGGTAAGGAAGATTCTCTTCTATTCCTGATTTATTGAGTTTTAAAAATCATACTTGGTATAGAAGCTTTCATCTGTATTTATAATAGAAATTTCCACTCATTTTATGATTTTCTTCCTTCCCATTTCTTGGATTTATTTTATTGTTCGTTTGTACCTTCTTTAGGTGAATTTGTCATTAGTGCATTAATTTGGGGACTGTTTTTTTCATGAAGCTGCAGTCCACAGGCTCTGTTTTGGTAGTTTCTTTGGGTGTGAGGAGGCGGGGTAATGGGGTGAGGAGACCATGTGGCTGGTTAGACAGATTATTGTCAAGGTCCTAGTTTTGTTGTGGTTGGTGGGCTAATGGGTCCTTACTGCACAATTAAAAATAATTGAACGAGTGAAGAAAATCATGGTCCGGTGGTGACAGTGCATCATGTACGGAGTTGGATTGATCAGAATTCCTAGTACATTTGAGGTCCAAAAGAAGAAACAAGAACAAAAAAAGTTAACTAATAAGAAAGGGTGCATATTGCAAAGTAACCGTCCATCTCCCTTTCTGCTTTAATCTTACTTACAAAGGTCGCGCTATTAATACTTTATTATAATTCCTTCCAAAAAGATTTTTATTCACATCCTGGCATCTATTCTTGCGGGGATCTCGCAGATGCCCCGTTCTGTACCTGACCTTTGGCTAGTCACCATGATTTTCCCACAGTAGCACATGGCTTATTCTTAGACTTTTCAGGAGCCTTTTAGTATTGCCTTGCAGGGATGTAGCAATTTCTGTAACTAGTTGGATATTTAGATTGTCTAATGAAGAAAGAAGGCCGAGTGAATTTCCTTGTTACTGTGATTTGGAGAGCTTTTCCAAGTGTATCTTAGAGTAAACTAAAGAGTAGAATTGCTTTGCCAAGGGATATGTGTGTTTTTAAATTTTACAAATATTGCCAAGTTGCCCCACAGAGGTTTCATTAATCTTATTGCACTAGCAGTAATGAGAATTGCCTGTTTATCCATACTCTCAGATATCAGACTTCAGAATATTTTGCCAGTCTGATAGGTGGAAAATGATACTTTTGTTGCTTTAAATGGATTTTCTTAATAATGAGTGAACAGTTACATTTATTTCTATTAGCACGTGCATGCCTTTTCTATCTGAGATGGGGTGGGACTGTTCTGTGCTCTGTGTGAGCTGAACAGGTTTGTAAATGACCTGGGTCTGTCAACACAGTTTTTTGCATCTGAAGTTCAAGTCCGGCACCTGGTTTGCTCTTGGCTGAGTGGAATCCAGGCACTTAAGAGGGAACGACTTGTTATTCATTTTTCTGACGTGATCCCGTGACAGCCCGGAGGCCCAAGTTCAACACCAGCATCCAACCAAAAAGACTGAAAGTGGGTGGGGGGTTTAAAGAAGAGCATTTATATGAAAGGTTGGTAGTATTTACTTTCATATAACCTAAACAATAGGAAATTATATTTATGTTTTTATTTTTATGTATTTATTTTTTTATGGTTGCATTGGGTCTTTGTTGCTGTGTGCGGGCTTTCTCTACTTGTGGTGAATGGGGGCTACTCTTCGTTGTGGTGCACGGGCTTCTCGTTGCGGTGGCTTCTCCTGTGGAGCACGGGCTCCAGGCTTGTGGGTTTCAGTAGTTGCGGCACACGGGCTCAGTAGTTGTGGCGCACGGGCTTAGTTGCTCCGCGGCATGTGGGATCTTCCCGGACCAGAGATCGAACCCGTGTCCCCTGCAATGGCAGGCGGATTCTTAACCACTGTGCTACCAGGGAAGTCCCTATTTGTGTTTTTATTTTGCAGTTTGCATGAAACCTGAATAGACTATTATTGAGTTATTGCCTCCTTTAAAAAAAAGGACTTCAAATATTTATTGTTTTTTGTTAAGAGCTGCAACTTGGACTTGACTGGAGGGCTGGCACAGCTGTAAAAGGGTCTCTGTGAGAGGAAGTTTGTGAGTGGGGGATGGGTGGAGATGTTTGGGGGTGGAGGCTGGCTGTGCAGGTGGCCATGGTGAGTTTGGGGCGCTGAGACCCTGCCCCTCTGCAGGCTTTTGGGAGGAGGACTGAAGCCCTGCGGTGGGGTGAGGTGGGTGAGCTGTAGCCTTGCTTCTCTGAGGTTTAGTCACATGGGCTCTTGGCTCTAGAGGTAAATCTCTAAGGTGGGGCTGGTCAAGCCGCTCTTGTTCTCTTAGACTGGACCTTAGAGTCCTTTCCTAGGTTTTTGTTAGGTTTTTTAAGTGAAGCTGATCCTGAGAGACCCTCCTAGGAGCGATTTTTTTTTTTGGCGGGGGGAATGAACTGTATTGATGGTTTCTGTAGAAGGACCTTCACCATTTTTAGGGTGAAGACAATAAATGTAGTCAGTCAGTTTCCTTCCAAGAAAACTGATTGTTTACAAATGTTTGTTCAATGAGGGTTGTGCCGTGCGGGCTTGAAGCTCGGGTAGGCTACCTGGTCAGGGCCTAGGAGCTTGGGTTGTCTGTTGTACTGGTGGGACCACCTCCCCTCCCTGTCCCTACCCTAACCACCCCCACCCTTGCCCCCAGCCCTGCAAAATAATCCTGTTTTGATGTCTTGGGAGTGGGGTGGGAGGTCCTCCCAAAGCTGCAGGTGTTGAAAACCAGGTAAGGCAATGAGGAGCTCGTGACTTCTCAGCCCGACGATAACCCAGTAGTTTTTCTCTTGCTCGAACATTTATAAATAGATTACTGGAGCTTTCTTGCTGATGTTTTCCAGTTTTCTCCTTCCCTGCCGCCTGGGAGCCTCCGGGGTGACTGGGGCGAGGCTGGCCGAGCTCCTGCGGCTCTGAGATGCCTGTGGGCGCCAGGTGGGCGTGAGACGGGCACTGACCCTCGGCAGGAGCGCCCTGTCCGCCTCGGTGCCTGCGAGACTCCATTTCCCTTGGCCTGACAGCCAGGAGGCAAGGAGGCCGGGGAGAGAGGCAGAGACCCGAGGCTGCAGAGTTTCCGCTCGGGTTTTCTAGGTGATTCCCTAGGAAAGCAAGACGGTGTATATATAAGTGGTTAAGAAGGTTAGATTCACCTTGGGGGGCGACCTAGTGAGGGGCCAAGGTTTTATTTATCGTAAATATATCAGAAATAGTAGGATTGGAGCAGATTGGTTCATAGGCAGCCTGTTCTAGAACTTGTTCTTAGAACAAAAGAGTGGGGGAGGGTAGGCCACTCTCCTGGGTCTGAGGAAACCCCAGCTCAGCCCTCAGATGAGGAAGAGGGGACAAGAGGAGCGGCTCCTCTGAGCTGCCCAGGCGGGCTGCCCAGGGTGGTGGTGGTGGTGGTGGTGTGTGTGGGGGGGTTCTGAGAGGAACCTTCTACCTGGGCGCCTTTGTAAGTTTCATTGCTGGTGAAGGTTAGCCGCTCAGCCCTTAAAGGAGGTATTTTTGTCTTTTCTGAGTCAGAAATGTGCTTTTAGAGGAGATAGTTCCCAAGCTGTGAGGTCCTGCCCACAGGGCAGGTTCTGCATCCCCTCCCCCTCCTCCCCCTCCCCCTCTATCCCCACCTCCTCCAGGGAAGAAAGCTTCCTTTGTGGGGAGGGTGGACCAAGGGAGACCATTCATTGGCAGGTGCAGACTGCAGCCCTGAGGTGGGGGCTGGGCAGGGGCGGGGAGGTCTTTGCTTGGGTAGACTTTCGCTTTTCATTTTAAGAGAAATTTAGAGATGGGCTTTTTTTTTTTTTTTTTATGGGTTATATAAGATTTTTATTTTCTGCTTAAAGCAGTATGAATCGTCTTTGGATCATGGCATTAAGAGAATAAGAACAATGTAACCAAAGCGAAAAAGTTTATTTAAGTGAAATAAAAGTTTCGGTGGGTTTTTAAAATTAAAAATACATTGCTTTAAGCATTTTATTTTCTCTTTAGAGAACTGAGGGATGAAAGGTATACTGTTATGCTGCTTTTATCACAATGGTCCAGCCTTTTTGGCATCTGACATCTCATAGGAATTTGTTTTATGTAGAGTGTATGATGCTTGGTGGGTTTCATAGGATCCAGAAAAGAGCCCATCCAAACTGTCCTCACCTTCAAGATAAACCATTTTTGAGAATTGTGGCAGATGGCATGTGGGACCTCCTGGAGGCCCGTTTCCTACAACACATTTCCAGTTCACGAACTTTTTTTTTTTTGATTAAAAAAATTTTTTTGTATTTATTTATTTATTTTTTGGCCACGTGGCATGCGGGATCTTAGTTCCCTGACTAGGGATTGAACCCGTGCCCCCTGCAGTGGAAGCACGGAGCCCTAACCACTGGACCTCCAGGGAAAGTCCCTCACAGACTTGTTTCTAAAAAGAAGAGTGATAGAGTGCTAAGAACAGGAGAGAACTCATATCAACTTCATGGACTTTCGAAGACCTCACTTCTTGTTTTCTGCCTCGGAGAAGAGGTAGGGCCGATCAAGATGCAGCCACGCAGAAGGAAGCCCAAAGAAGGAAGAGGTGCCGGCAGGGGAGGTGGCTTTGGGTGCCCCCTTGTCCACCTTTAGGGACTTCCAGGCTCCCTCCAGAGGAGGGGTATCCTTCCCTCCCTCCATCCTTTTTCTCCCTTTTCCCCTCCCTCCCTCCCTCCCCCCTCCACCTCCCCTCCACTCTCTCACCTCTCCATTCGTCACATACTTTTTACCTATTATATACCAGAATTACTAGTCCAGAAGCTTGGGTATGTCAATCAATGGAGCACAAAAAACCCAGACCATTTCCATCATCCCTCAAAGAAGTCTCTTCCCATCAGCTGTCACTCTCTATTTCTTCCTCCCTCGGCCCCTGGCAACCACTAGTCTACCTTGTGTCTCTGTAGATTTGCATATTCTGGACATTTCACATAAACGGAGTCATACAGTATGTGATCTTTTGTGACTGGTTTCTTTCACTTATCTTACTGTTTTCAAGGACCATCCTGTCCTCATGTGTATCAGTATCTCATTTCTTTTTATAGTCGAACCATAGTTCATGGTGTGGATAGACCACACTGTTTTTTCATTCATCAGTGGATGGACATTTGGATTATTTCCATTTTTTGGCTGTTATGAATAATGCCAAAAATAATATTGGCATTATGATATTAATGTGAAAAGATATTTTTTCTCATTTTGTGGGTTGACTTTCCACTTTCTTGTGAGTGTCCTTTGAAGCAGAAAAGTTTTTATTTCTGGTAAAAGTCCAGTTTATCTAGTCTTTTTGTTGTTCCCTATGTGAAAGTGATTTTTTTTTTTTAACAGCAGCAGCCTTTTTTAAAAAAAATTAATTAACGTATTTATTTATTTTTGACTGCATTGGGTCTTTGTTGCTGCTCGTGGGCTTTCTCTAGTTGCAGCGAGCGGGGGGCTACTCTTCGTTGTGGTGCGCGGGCTTCTCATTGCGGTGGCTTCTCTTGTTGCAGAGCGCAGGCTCTAGGCACGCGGGCTCAGTAGCTGTGGCTTGCGGGCTCAGTACTTGTGGCTCGTGGGCTCAGTAGTTGTGGCTCACAGGCTCTAGAGCGCAGGCTCAGTAGTTGTGGCGCACGGGCTTAGTTGCTCCACGGCATGTGGGAGCTTCCCGGACCAGGGCTGGAACCCGTGTTCTCTGCATTGGCAGGCAGACTCTTCACCACTGCGCCACTAGGGAAGTCCCTGTGAAAGTGATATTTGATCAAAAACTTAAAGGAGGTGAGGGTGTGGGTCCTGGAGAGAGGAATGGAATGCAAAGGAAGGCCCTGAGGTGGGAGCCTGCGTGGCTGTGGAGGAGTCCTGGGTGCTGGAAGGAGTCAGCTCTTGGAGAGTATCAGTCCTCCAGGCTTCACTCAGCTGACCCAGGGAGACCAGCAAGATCAGAGCAGGGGTGAAGGTGACTGGAGCTGGTGTCACCTTCTCTTCTCCGTCACACTGTCCTTGCTGCCTCCCCGCGCTCATGGTCCACTAGAACCTTCTTCCGGCTCCACGGAGAACCTGGGGCAGAGAGAAGCCTCCCCAGCGCTGCCCTCTGTTCTGCCCCACCCCCACCCCCAGCGGCCTCTCCCACCGTCCAAATGCTCCTGCCCCTCGACTGGTGTCCTGATCATCTCTGGTGTGCTGGCAGGGCAGGTGCTGTCCTGGGGCAGCTGGCCCAGCTCTTCCCCTGTCTGTTACCCTGGTCTCAGGGCCCAGGAGGGGAGGGCTGTCCTTCCATTCTTGTGTTTGCTGCTCTCTTCCTTCCAAGGACATCTTTCTTGGGGTACATTCTTGGCGATGGCAGGGCTGGACAGCGACAGGCCTGTAGCTGGCTGGCGGCTCCTCTCCAGCTATGTCTTTCACGACTGTTTGTGAGGGTTGCGGACCTGGCACTGGTGCATGTGGCCGAGTGCGTGGGGACAGCCCCTGGGAGGCCCACCCTGTGTTTGCTGCAGGCCCTGGATCCCTTGTAGAATTTAAATGATGGATTAGCGAGGGTTTCCTGTTTGTAGTTATTATTATTCTGTTAGTAACTGTATATTCTACAGGTGAGTTTAAATTTAAGTTTCTTATTAAGTTTGGGGAAAAAACAGAGGGAAATATACCAGTAGTTAACTTGGATATTCTGAATTATGGGATTGAGATTGACAGTGAGTTTTTTTTTTTCTTTTTTTCTTTCTGCAGGTTTTCTCTTCTCTAGTTGTGGCCCGCAGGCTCCAGGGTGCGTGGGCTCTGTAGTTTGCAGCACGCAGGCTCTCTAGTTCAGGTGCGAGCTCAGTAGTTGTGGCACGCAGCTTAGTTGCCCCGCGGCATGTGGGATCTTAGTTCCCTGACCAGGGATTGAACCTGCGTCCTTTCTATTGTAAGGCGGATTCTTTACTACTGGACCACCAGGGAAGTCCCAGAGATTGACAGTGATTTTAAAAATATTTTGTGGAATATAAGTTTTTTAAAAATAATGAGCATGTATTAGTTTTACAGTAAAAACAAATTAATACAAACCCTCATTTGTATGCACTTTGATTCATGATTACTGTATTTTTAAAAAGTAATGAGCATTAAAATCCTGAAGAGAAGATGACCCTGAATTGAAATGCTCTATCAAAACAAAGCTGCCCCAAAGAGTTGCATCCTGTACTTGTAATCAGATAAAATGAGAGTTCCCCCTGCAGCGCGAGGGCCCAGGCCTCACACTCCCCCCAACCCCACCGGGCTGCACCTCATCCTTCCCCACCCTTGCCCTTCTCTTACCGGCTCCTCAGCACCAGCCCCTGCTCAGTCTCTGTCCCTCCACTCAGGAGAGCGCCATCAGCACCTACTGTGTAGTGGACACCATAGCAGAGGGGCCCCAAGGCCCTTCCAGGGCTGTCAGGTCAGACTGTTTTTCCCCTCTCGTCCAGTCCTGAGCGTAGGGCACAGGTTTCTAGAGCAGCCTGGGACATGATAGGCCCTGGGCCGCCGCGTGTAGGATATGAGCGTTGCTCTGTTAAGCCAAGAAAGACACTTGTAAACATGTAAAGCAATGCCACTCTTGTCTCTACTTTTTTGTTTTGAAAAGTGGTTATTTTTCATAAATATATGTTAACATGTAATGCGTTTATTGTTATTTTGAAAGAAAGTGATGGACTGTCTCAGTTTTGATTTCTAGCACGGTAGGTGACAGCTGGAACCCAGGGGAGCAAAGCCTCTGGGCCGCTCCGCGCTCTTTGGGGTGCAGCCTGGTTCCAGGGCTGAGCCGTTCTCGGAGCTGCTGGAGGACGTGGTAGGACAGCGGTGAATCAGAGCCCCACAGAGTTCCTGTTGCTCACAGAGCTTTCATTCTGATGGGGAACGGATCCCAAATTCTGTGGTACATGCTTCAAAATATTCACCTCCTTTGGTTTACTATTGTTACCGTGCTCAGTCCTTTTGTCAAAGTGGGGGTTTTGAATGAAATTCAGCTATGACTGTGCTTGTTTTTCCCATGGTATTTCAATCCTATTACAGAGCAGTATTATGGAAAGATTTAAAAAAAAAAACTCCGATAATATTAGGAATATGGTCTTCTTCCAAGAACCTTTCTGATTAGAAGGCAAACTTTTTAATGAATTTCTCTGGTTTTCTGCACGTAGCCTGCACTTACGCTTTTCACCACCAGATGGCGCCCCGTCCCGATGAGCCGGGGGCTGCCTTTTTGCCAGTGAAGCCGATCCCGTTAAGTCCCTGCTCAGTAAGGGCTGGTCCTCCTCTCAGGACTGTGGCTGTAGGACGACGTCCCAGGAAGCCTTGGGGCTCTCCTGCCCAGCAGATGCTCGAGCTGCCTATCGTCTGCGTGCTGGAGCCTGGTGGTTCTGCGGTGCCCGGCAGACGGCCACGTGCCCTCGGGGGTTGACATTCCACCCCCCCGCACCCCCCCGCCGCTGTTTCTTATTTGTGGTGCTTCGGAGAGGGGTGCTGCTCTTCAGATCTGAAGAGGGGAACAGGTTTCTCCTTTTTCTTGGTGTATAAATTCCGTCTAGCCTCGCTTTCCCTCCCACGCGGGGCCACAGGGACTCCGGCCTGGGGACATGGTCAGTTGCTGGGGTCCCCCTGACCAGTGGCCAGGACTGTGCCTGGGGCTCAGCCCACAGTTAAACCGGCTGCGCTTCAGCCAGGAAGAGACACGCATGCTGCCCTCAGGGATCCTGTATCACATCCACCGTGTTTCAGCGGATTGAAAGCTTTCTTCTCATCAAAAACACTTCAAAGCCCTTCCTCTCACGTTAGTGATTGTGAAAAGTACGTACCAATGAGAGGGTAGGAAACGACACAATTCCATGACTCTGGCCACACTGCCTGCGTGAAGGAGCAGCTCGTGAGTGTGGTGACCCTGCTCACCCGGCCCCCGGCCCGTACTGAGCGGGCCCCGGAGGTGACTCCATGTTTGCTGTACGTGCGGTTGGAGCAGGGCCACCCTTGGTCTGGGATCGAGCTCGCAGTCTGACCAGCCCCGGGGGCGGGGGCGATGGGCCAGAGCCACCCCATCCCCACTCTGTTTGCCGTACAGCTGGGAGAAATGGTGACAGAGGTGGGGCGCCTGGTGGGAGAGTTTCTGAAACACCCAGTCCTTTCTTCTGAAGATGTGGGTCCCTGTCCTGGAGCACGGAGATGTGGTGCCTGACGGCCGTGGCTTTGTCCACAGGACGGTGGCAGAAGCTGGGACGACCACGCTGCATCTGTAACCTGTGTAAACCCCAGGGCCTCCTGGGCGCCAGTCTCTTCACAGAGCCGTATTTAAGAAGCAAATTCTAGGAGCCAGAAGAAACTAAGCAGGATTACAGTCTTGACTGGCATCTATCAAAGAACGTGACGGTGGTAACCCTCCAAGCTCCCTCTCCTTCCCAGTCCCCTCAATGCAGCCGGCCTCACTTTCATACTGGCAGAGAGCCTAGAATGCTCCCTGGCTCCTGGCTCCCGGCTCCAGAGCTTTTCCTTTTGTTCCCTTTGTTTTTCTGTCTAGTCTTAAAGAGCAAGTGCAGATCAGTGTGGGCTGTGGGGCTCTCCTTTGTGCAGTGTGTCTGCAACTCCGTGACTGACCTCTCGATGCTACAGGCCTGCACTTTATAGTCAGCCATCCCTTTAAACGTGCTCTTCAGGCAGGCGTGGAATGTGTGTCGTGGGACAGTTGTTAGGCTGGGTGCTGGGGTTTGCCTGGATGAGTAAGTCTAAGTCAGAGTTTCCTGGGGACTCCCCATCCCGAGAGGACAGAGAAGCTGTGGGACCTTGCAGGACTCAGTGCAAGCTGGACCTTAAGGGGTGAAAGCTGGGAGGAAGACACATGCGGCGGCCCAAGACCAAGGGTCCTGGCCCAGGAACTCTGAGTAGCTTGATGCTGTAGGCTGGCACCTGAGGGTGTTTGACAGGCTAATTTGGACCCGAAAATTGTTGGGCTGGGTTAAGAGTCAGCAGACTTTTTCTGTAAAGGGCCAGCTGTGCACGCTGCACACGGTCTCTGATGCATATTCTTTCTTATTTTTTTAACTTAAATATACAAAAACCATTCTTAGCTGGTGGGAAGCACACAAATGGGCTTGGGCTAGATCTGGCCATTGGCCAGTTTGTGATCCTTTGTGTTGTTAGGTATGAATGTGAGCTCGTGGACAGGGGGAGCACTGGATGTCTTGAGAAGATTATGGGAAGATCACAGTTTTAGAAGGTGATTTTAACTGCAGAATAGACGTTAGACTGAAGAGGGGAGAGACTGGAGTGAGAAAACGAGTTGATAGACTGTTCCTACTACTAGTGACTTCAGGGGTGACGTGGCTTAAAATAAGAAGGTAGCAGCAGAGTCTGTGGACGGTGGAGGAGGCGTTGAGCTTGGTGATGATGCACCAAGAGTGAAGTGTGACTGACATTCTTAATAAGGGTTTGCAAAGAGATGGCTGCAGTGGGGTTTACAACAGCTAAAAGGAGTCGGTCATAACCACATGACACAACACTACTGCACATCTTAAAGATAATGTTACAGATGTCAGGTTGAGTGAAAAAAATAGATTAAAACCAGTATATTATATTATCCATGAATGTAAAATACCTGTAGCGGGTATACTAAGATGTTTACTATTGCTGGTAGGATTATGGGCAGTTTTTTTCTTACTTGTATTGCCCTCCAACCTGCACTGCGCTGGCCAGAACCCCAGTGCTCTGTTGCAGTGTTGAGGCGAAACGGCGGGAGTGGACCTTTGTGGCTTGTCCCCGATCTTTGGTGGAAGCATTGGCCATTCACTGTTAAGTGTGGTGTCAGCCATGAGTCTTTCATCATGTCCTTATCAGATTAAGAGTTTTTGTCATGAAAGAATTTTGTCACATGTCTTTTCCGCATCTATTGAAATGGTCATCATGATTTTTGTCCTGGATTCTATTGATATTTGTTACATCAGTTGATTGTCAGAAGTTAAACCAACCTTGCATTCTTGGGATAAATCCTACTTGGTCATGGATGTGTGATTCCTTTTACATGTTGCTGGATTCATTTGCTAATATTCAGTTAATGATCTTTGAGTCTGTGTCTATGAGAGGACTGAGCTGTAGTTTTCGTACAGTGTCTTTGACTCTCTTTGTCTTCTGTGTAAGACTCTTCTTGTGGAACAAGTTCTCACTGATCCGTGGTTACTATGGGGCTGAACGTCTCCTGTATGTCTCTTGGCCATTTAGGAATCCCTGTTTAATTCTTCTGCCCATTTTCTCGGTGGTTGTCTTTTCTAAAAAAATTAGTTTGTAGTTATTATTTATCTCTTCCTTGTAGAGTTAAGAATAATATCAAGGGTATTATACTTAGCCACATACGTTGCATATAATTTCTCTGTTTTTTTTTTTTTTTAAGGAATATTTATTTATTTATTGGCTGCGTTGGGTCTTCATTGCTGCGTGCGGGCTTTCTCTAATTGTGGTGAGTGGGGGCTACTCTTCGTTGCGGTGTGCGGGCTTCTCTTGTTGCGGAGCACGGGCTCTAGGCACGTGGGCTCAGTAGTTGTGGCTTGTGGGCTCTAGAGCGCAGGCTCAGTAGTTGTGGCGCACAGGCTTCGTTGCCCCGTGGCATGTGGGATCTTCCTGGACCAGGGTTTGAACCTGTGTCACCTGCATTGGCAGGCGGATTCTTAACCACTGCGCCACCAGGGAAGCCCCAGTTTCCTGTCTTTTAAAGTTTATTTATTCAGCCACATAACTGTCTGAAGTACTTTGGTAGTTGAATCTGTAGTTTTTATGTTTTGACTGCTGGTCTTAGTGTTATGCTTGGAATCAGGAGTTCCTCATTTCAGGGGCATCACGTATTTCCTCCTAGTGCTTTTATGGTTTTATTAATTTATATTTGTTTCATTCATTGATTTATATTTATGATAACCTTTCACCCATGGTTAGCCATTGTCTCAGTGACCATTTTATTAATTATTCTTTCTTTCTACTGATTTGAAATGGCTCTTCGTTATGTACTATATTCTTATTTTTACGTGTCTTTTTCTAGTCTCTCTTAAACGTTCTTAATGAAAAATAGAAGAGTTTTTCATAGGCAATAGTAGGTTTTCTTTCACAGAAGCATGTCATGACTGATCAATGTAATTATCATGTATCCTCCTGGATGTTTAATGGTCTAACTTGTGGGGTTTTGTTGCTTAGACTATTAAAAACATCAGGCTGATCACCAGTAGCACAAGTGGACGGACTGAAGGAGGAGGCCATTGGGAAAGGTAGAGATTGCATTGTTCCTCTTCTCCGTGAGGCACCGGTGTTCGTGACTCTGAGTTTTGCCATCGTGAGATTATCCTTCACAGGTTTTCTGAGCAGCCGAGGCAGGTGATGGGAGGCAGGTGCTGCCAGTGTGAGGGACACGTGAAACCGTGTCTTTTCAGTCAGAAACATGCCACGTTTTCGTTGTTTTTGCTGCATATGTATAATCAGCACCTCATTGTGCAGGAATCAGATTGGAATCCTGAGAACTGTATTCAGCCTGAAGCTGCAGGATTTTGCTAAAATTTTGTAGTATGTGCATTGCACATCCTGCAAATTCTTTTGTCCTACAAATAGTTGGTCTTCCTGAGGAGCTGTAATTTGATTTGATGTATTATGGATATAAAATCGGTACAGAACTGCTCCTACTTAAATTCCTTCGTTATCTGTGGTAGTAGGAAAGGTCAGCTTTCTCTCCAGAAACTCAGGACCAGCCTCTACCCTGTCGTTTCCTCACTTCCCTCCTCTTCCAGGTGTTGGTTTGTTCCGGTCCTTTCTTGGCCCTCATTCCCTGGAACCTCTGTGTCCACCGTGCCCCTCCTGTCCTCAGTCTCAGCCTCGGGGCGAGGGTGACCTCCATGTGGGGGGCCCTCACCCTGCTCTCCCCTATGCGGTTTTGACCGACCACGTCTGACCTTGGCACCTCCCTGTGCCCCCAGGGGGCGTGTGGATAGTGAGACGCAATGCCATTCAGCCCCCGGAAAGTTCACATTCCACGTCTGGGACTGAAGAATGACCCCAGGGTTGAGTTGACATTAGTTTCTATGCTGTAGAAAGCTGTCGAGACGTAAAAGACATTTTTCTTTAAAGGAGTCACGGGTTTGGAATTTATTAACTATATAATATTAAAAATCTTAAACAGTTAAAAATTTCAAGTGAACTTTTTTCCTTAATATTAACCTTTTTGTGTTTTGTGAGGAAATAATGGTTTATTATTGTTTTTGGTAGAAAGTTTAGGATGTCCTAGCCGTCATGGTATTCTCTGTTGAGTAGCCTACTTTTAGTCTTCTTGTGTCTATCCAGTTCCATCTGGTGGCCACGGTCCCCATCGCTGCTTCCACTGTGTCCTGGGCCCGGCCGCTGCTTGCCAGGAGCTTAGGGGTTAGGACCTCCCCTGGCCTGGCCTCCTTCCCTGGGCCTGGAGCCACCCTGGGGGGACGCCTGGAGGCCGAGTCGCCCATGCAGACCTTCAGGCCCCCGGGCTCAAGAGAGGGGTGGTTTCTGGGCAGCTCAGGGCAGCAGGGCCCCCTCACACTGCACGTGCCCCTACCTCACCACTGCGTGGATTCTTGGTGCTTCTTATGCCGTTTTTGTTCATTTTCCAGTTCTCCACAGAAACTCGATACAGTTACATGGATAAGCATAAAAGCCAAAATCATGTTTGTGTCACATAGGTTTACTTTTTGTGGATTAGGGAGCTCGTCGTTTGGCAGGCTTCTCGTTGAGTAGACTTTATTTTTTATTTTTAATTAACTAATTAATTTATTTTTGGCTGCGCTGGGTCTTCGTTGCTGTGTGTGGACTTTCTCTAGTTGTGGCGAGTGGGGGCTACTCTTCATTGTGGTGCGCGGGCTTCTCATTGTGGTGGCTTCTCTTGTTGCCGAGCAGGGCTCTAGGCATGCAGGCTTCAGTAGTTGTAGCACGTGGGCTCAGTAGTTGCATCTCACGGGCTCAGTAGTTGTGGCACACGGGCTTAGTTGCCCCATGGCATGTGGGATCTTCCCAGACCAGGGATCGAACCCGTGTCCCCTGCATTAGCAGGTAGATTCTTAACCACTGGACCACCAGGGAAGCCCGAGTAGACTTTTAAAATCAGAGCAGTCAAGCTGTTACTGTGGGTTACAAGCTGGGATATGGACCCTGTTCCACCAGTTTGAATGGGGTGTTTCTAGATGAGGGGCCGTCTCTGTAGAAAGAACTGCTGTCCGTGTTCTTTGCAGCCCCTCCAAGGAGCTCCAGGACTCGGGTTGTGGCAGGTGCCGCTGTCCTCAGGAGGAGGAGCGATGCTGTGGCTGATGGCGTGTCACATGGATGTCTTTTTGGTAATGTGATCTCCTTGGCCGGAGTTCGGACTTCAGAAATCAGATGTTGTCTGTATGGAGGAGAGTTGTGTTGTGCTGGCGCCATCACCTCGAGCAACAGTGAAGGTTCATGTGCTTTCATGTTTTTTGTTTTTGTTTTTTTTCCACTTACCTTGTGATAGTAAGAATCAACTCAGTA
The DNA here is from genome assembly GCF_028564815.1 of Eubalaena glacialis. Classification (NCBI taxonomy): domain Eukaryota; kingdom Metazoa; phylum Chordata; class Mammalia; order Artiodactyla; family Balaenidae; genus Eubalaena; species Eubalaena glacialis. The sequence goes on along the minus strand of NC_083724.1, from coordinate 1,069,944 downwards.
GTAGCTATTTAATTATTTAGTCTAAGGACTGGTAACATGCAGTGACTGTGTGAAGTTAGTTGTGCGTTAGCTCCTAGGTGTGTGGCCTCAGTCCGTGGGCCTGTCCCCCGGTGTGTAGGACACATGGTCCCCAAAGGCTGAGCATTGCAGCTTGGCCTCCCGAGCTTGCTTATCCTGGGGGTCCTGCCCCAGGTAACGGGGGCCTGGGTCAGGGAGAGCTTCCTTTCTCTTACACAGATTAACATGAAAAGGATCTGGGGTTATTCTTCAAAAATCTTTTTAAAGCGTTTCAGTCTTAGAAGGAGAAAACCTGTCTGTTTAGGACCCTTGCTGAGACACAGGGCACATCATTTGTGTTAAGGGAATGAAGACCTTTAATCTCCAGCTCTGTGCTTTATCTTTTTTTTGTTGTTGTAATATTTATTTATTTTTTGGGTTGCGTTCGGTTTTCGTTGCTGGGCGCGGGTTGCAGTGAGTGGGGGCTACTCTTCGTTGCGGAGCATGGGCTCTAGGCGCATGGGCTTTGGTAGTTGTGGCTCGCGGGCTCTAGAGCGCAGGCTCAGTAGTTGTGACGCACGGGCTTAGTTGCTGCGTGGCATGTGGGATCTTCCCGGACCAGGGCTCAAATCCATGTTCCCTGCGTTGGCAGGCGGATTCTCAAGCACTGCGCCACCAGGGAAGTCCCTCTGTCCTTTATCTTTATGGCTCTTTCTTAGAGGAGTTTACAAAAAGCTACATACAGAGGAGTGTATTACGTGGAGATGGTGCTATTGCAAATCCCTTGCGAGTCCCTCAGTGGGTCCTACGTGGGTGGTCTCTCACCAACCCTGTGCGTCCCCCCAGTGACAATGCGGTAGATTCTTTTGTTCACATTGGTTAAGGGAGAAGTGGTTCTCTAACAGTATTTGTAGAATTCCATTTATATAATCTGTGTCAGTTATAGCTTTACGAGCTTATTTGCACAGAAAAATGTTTGAGAGGTTATACACCAGTGTTAAAGTTGTTGGCTTATGGGTAGTTTTTACTTTTTAATTTTTCCCAATTAATTTCCTTTACTTAAAGAATGAAATTATACAATGATATATGAATTTTTCTCTTGAAAATCAAATCCTGTTCAGGCAGGATCACCCCTGTTTGCCCCTCACACTCCAGCCCACATCTTCTGTCGTGATGAGTTGGATGTGGGTCCTTCCAGATCTTTCCCTGTGTTTTACAGAGAGGTGTTTGAACCCACCCACAATACAGTATTGTTCTGTATCTGTTTCCTTTTTTTTTGGACTGTAAAGCTGTTTTTCTTTTTCTTGTGAAATACTTTCACACGTAATAGAAAAGTTGGAAGTACAATACAAGAGATTCTTTTCATGAGCCGTTTGAGATCAAGTTGCTTCGTAGATGCCCCATGGTTCCTAGATGTGGTGGTGTATGTTTCCTACAGATATTCCTCTACCATCAACATCAGGAAGGTAATAATATATGTCTCAACATATATTTGTATGAGGGTATGCATTTAGCACTATTAGGCTACATCCTATTTTTTCTTTTTTTACTACACAAAGTAGTATTTTCTGATTTTTGTTCTTGTAAATACATTACATCTCTCCTTTAAAGGGGTCTTTTCTAGTAATTGGATTGGTTTTTTTAAAGAAGTTCATGATTGTATCTATAAGGGTAGATTTGCCACCTCAATCTTTTTTTCTCTCTTTTTTAATGGTAAAACATACTTAAACATAAATTTTATCATTTTAACCATTTTAAGTGTGCTTTTTGGTGGCATTAAGTACATTCACAATGTTGTGCAACCATCATCGCTGTTTCTAAAATATTTTCATCACCCCAAGAAGAAACTCTGTACCCACTGAGCAAAAATTTCCCTTTTTCCTTTTCTATCTTTATAAATTTACCTAAACTAGATGTTCTGTATCAGTAGAACTATATAATATTTGTCATTTTGTGTCTGGCTTACTTCACTTAGCACCATGTTTTCGAGGTTCACCCTTGTTGTAGCATTTGTCAGAACTTCATTCTTTTTTGTGGCTGAATGACATTTTGTGTTCATCTGTTGATGCACACCTTAGTTTTTTCCATCTTTTGACCATTTTGAATAGTGCTGCTCTGAGCATATTTGGACGGGAGTCTCAGGCATTCCTTGGGTGTGTACGAGGAGTGGAATTGTCAGGCCATCTGGGAATTCTGTGTTTAGAGTTTGGGGGTGACACCAACTCTTTTCCACAGTAGCTGCATCATTTTGCATCCGGCCAGCCGTGTGAGGGTTTCAGTTTCTCCACGTGCTCTCACCAACATGTGTTCTGGTCCCTCTTCTTCATGAAAGCCCCCAGGCGGGTGCCCATGGCTCCCGTCGTGGGAATAGCGGTTGTGGCACCACCAGCCGCCCTGCCCCTCTCCAGTTAGGACCATGTCCCTCTGCCTCCCGGACTCCGGGTGTTTGTGCCCTGACTCCTTCAGTGTGGGAGCTCTTAAAATTGTTTCTTTCCCTGAAATATAAATGAAGCACAGTTTACTAAAATTTCACAGGAAATTGGTGATTCTGTTGTGCAAAATAGGCAGAACTAATGAGAAGCTTGACTGGACTCTGGGAGAATTTGGAAATGGCATGAAATGAGAACTGTAAAAAACACCAGGCCGATCTCGCTCAAGGTGCCAAAATATTGTCAGGGGAGGGCCCTCTATTGGCATTTGTGAAGTGTACTTCTCCTATGTTACCTTTGGGTATTTCTAATGGCCTTTCATCACTATATGTTTTTTTTCTAATCAACTTAAAAATTTTTTTACTTTAGAAAGGAGTTCTTACAACAATAAAAAATGAGAAAACATTATTTTAGATGTGTCTGTTGCATCTGGGAAAGAATCAGATGACCTTGTACATTCACCTGGACTGTACCGTCTCCGTGTGTGTTAGAAACGGCTAGTGGACTTCCCTGGTGGCGCAGTGGTTAAGAATCCGCCTGCCAATGCAGGGGACACGGGTTTGAGCCCTGGTCTGGGAAGATCCCACATGCCACGGAGCAACTAAGCCCGCGAGCCACAACTACTGAGCCCACGTGGCACAACTACTGAAGCCCGTGTGCCTAGAGCCCATGGTCCGCAACAAGAGAAGCCACCGCAGTGAGAAGCCCCTGCGCACTGCACCGCAGATTAGCCCCCACTTGCCACAACTAGAGAAGCCCGCACGCAGCAATGAAGACCCAGTGCAGCCATAAGTAAAAAAAAAAAAAGAAAAAGAAACGGCTAGTGATGTTCTCAGGCCCCATACGTGAGGCTGTGGGCACTTGGGGAGGAGCTGGCCTCAGAGGGAACGGATGTGTGCGGACAGGGCCAGGGTGGCTTTCAAAAGGGGTCGTGGGATGTGTAGGCTCCAGAACAGTCTGAAGTTTGAGAGCTGGCTGGGCTTGGCGGGGTGGAGTAGGGCCAGGCTGCGGCTCTGCCCTCCTTCAGGCTGTCCGTGCCTTTGAGAACGGGGCCAGCAGAGGTTGAAGGGAGGTTGGAGGAGGAGGTCAGGGGCGGAGGTCTGGTGGTGGCTGTTCATGTGGGGAGATGGGGTGCGTGGGCTGGCTGAGGCTCAGGGGCCAGGCTCCAGGCTGGACTTGTCTTTGGACGTTTGGATTTGGGGGTGACTGTCAAGAAGGAGTTTGGCGTGTGGCAGATGGCACAGATGTCTTCGTGATACACTTAGTACGTGTATTGAACAGTAAGACTAGCTGATGTCTGTTGGGCACTGATGTGTCACCAGTGGCTTCAAGCATTCTGCACTGTCCTCAGGTGAGAAAGCAGCGAGGCAGCGGGAGGTTTATGTGACCTGACCACACGGGTGGAGAAAGGAGGAGCTGGGACGGGATCACGCGATGACATGGCAGGTGGCAGGGCTCAGGTTCGCTGGTGCCTGGCGCTGGCACCCGCGAAGGGGTGGGGCGTGTACTGTTCTCTTTCGATACAAGTATCTTCTGTATCTTAGATCTAGTTTTCCACTGGAATTTTCTGAAGAATTTGTTTCCATCACATATAAAAGTAGACAGCTTGGGCCTGTGCGCTGATTGGTCTCTCAAAGTGCATCATAGGTTTCATGAAGTTTCCACCTCTACACTCTGACTGTGTATTTTTTTTTTAAAATATAGACATTTTTAACATAACTACATGTCATTTTCATACCTAACAAAATCTACAGTAATTCAGTATCATCCAGCCATTTTAAGATTTCCTTCCAGTTATGTCAGAATGTCACTTTACAGTTGATTAGTTCAAATCAGGGCCCAGCATAGCCTGCACTTTGCATGGTTGTTCTGTTTAAGTCCGAGAGCCGCAGCTGTCTCTTCCTCGGCTGTAGCTTTCCACCATCGGCTTGGTGAGGAAACTATGTCAGTGGTCTTGCAGAATGTCCCACTTTCTGGAATTCTATTAATGATTTTTTTAGGGCCAGTGTATTGATGAGCCATGCTGCCCACTTTGCTTTTTATATTGATAACCTAAGTGTGATAGATGACGTGATACTCAGTGATTTCCCCTGTGATAGTTTTATGTTGCCGAAACTTTGGTTGAAGCTGAGTCCGTAAGGACCTGGAGTTGGGAGTGGACTGACTGACCCTGGTTTTTAGGGTGGTGCTCAGTGTGCTGAGTCCTTGTGGTGCAAGCGGGGCCTGAGCGAGGCACGCAGCTGACTGTGGCCTCTGCCAGCCAGGCGTTCTGACTTCTCACGGCGTCCAGGGGTTTCACCTTGATGCAGTCCAGGCTCTGTGGAGTACAGGAGCTGGGAGCTGGCCAGCCTTAAGCCCTGGGGGAGGGTCCTGAATCTCCACCGCATCCTGCTGGGCTGTGTGCCTGTGGGCACCCAGGCCCGCCACCCGGCCACGTGGCCCCGGGGCGCTATCGTGTACAGTGGGAGCGGCAGCGTGGTGCACCCCATGGAAGGGTCCGAAAACCTGATTTTGTCAGCAAACCACATTGTGGCAACGGGACTATCCAAATTCATTAGAGACTGACGTGTGAACTAGGAAATCAGCGTGTTTGTGGTGTGACTGTCCGCTGCGAGGGAAGTTATACTGAGGGTGAGTGCTGTGTGCCCCACTCCCTGGTTTGTGCCTTTGGGACAGAGGCCCGCTCCAGCCCAGCGCTTGCCGGCCACCTCGGGAGCTTGTGGCTCGTTCTCATTTTCCTCCACAGTCAGGTCCAGTTAGCGGGGTTCAATCCGTAGAAGCTTGGGGCATGGGGTGCCGAGTGGCGAGGCCCGTGCTCTCCGGGGGGCGGGGGGGCTTCCACAGCACCTGGCGCATCTCTTGGTTTGCCACGTCTTCCCCGTAGATCGGGGTCCTGTGGGGAGACCTCGGCTGTGGGGCCCAGGCTGGGCTTGCCCTGACCCTGGCGGGGGGCCTCCTGGTGGCGGGGAGAGCGGAAGGAGGAGCGCGCCACCTGAGTTGCCTGCTGCTGCCGGGCACAGTGCCCCGGAACTCCGTGCCCAAGACAACGGCGATCCTTGTCCCTCTCGGGGGCCAGCGATTCCGGTGGAGCTTAGAGGATGGCTCTTTTCTGGCCCAAGAGTCTGGGGTCTCAGCTGGAAGACTCAGCACTGGGGGTGGGTGCATCTGAAGGCTCTTCACTCACACGCACATTGGCACTCGGCTTCTCCTGTGGTCCGGGCTACTGCGTGACCTGACTTTAGATATCAGGGGGAAATCACTTCAGCCGCATCTCAGGGTCCAGGCCCAGTGAGCGGCCAGGGCACACAGAGCCCACCTTTTGGGGGGAAATGTGAGCACCATCCAGTAGCAGGGCATGGAGGATGGGAGACATGTCGGTCTGGCCATCTTTGGAAGAATATCGTAGCTGAGAGAGTTCTAGGTCAAGGGAATGGCGAGGAGGTAGCGCCTTTGGTTTTCTTCTTTGCAGAGAGGCCAGTTAAGGGTTAAGTAACAGATGGAAAGGGAGTCTGTTCTGATATTTCAAAATCCCTTAAACGTAATGTGTGGGGCCACTTTGGATATTAATTGTGTTTTCCAGATTTAGGAGCTAACTCTCCTTTTTCTGCCAAGGGGAGAAACAAAAAGACAAAAGAGGGACAAGGAAATCTGTGAGATATTGAAAGGATTCATTCTTTTTCTCCCCACCCCTTTTGATAATTAGCTAGTGAAATTGGTATGTGGAAAATAGTTTAAAATTAGGGGGTGGGCGGGTAGCGCTCTACATCTCAGAAGTTTCTTGGACTGCAGATGCGTCCCATCTTTGAGAACCTGTTTGGTGCTTACAGCCCGGCGTTGGCATCCCTGTGGTTCTCAGGGAGGGGATGCCACCGCTGGTCCAGGCCTTGGGCAGAGAGGGGCAAATGGCAGGTCGGGTTTGGCATCTCCTGTTTTGGCTAGAACCAAAACCTCCCTCCTCGTGGGAGAGAAGGTCCCCTTTGTGTTCCCCGTGCTGGGTGCTGTGCAGTGGTCTCCAGGGCGCAGGCCGAGGCAAGCCTGGTGGCCAGTGTGGAGGAGGGGCTTTCCTTTCAGTAGTCATCAGATGAGCTGAGCGAGCCACGCCTGCCACGATGATGAGTGTCGAGAGGGTTTCTCCTCCTTTCTCTTAATATCGTGCTGTTGTTGGGTCTCTTTATAGCTCAGGTAGATAAGCCCTGAAAGCTGACACCCCCTCCCCCGATCCAGCACACGCGCCGCATGGCCCGCTGGAGCCAGGATAGAAATGCTGGTGGCCAAGTTGGGAGGGCAGCAGTTCCCTGGGGGCACTGACTGCATCCTTTCCCGCCTCCCCAGCACATGGAGCTGTTTTACATGGTTCTAGTCGAGTTCATCTCAAATTCTTTCCGAAATGGCTTTCGCTGCTTTTAAACTTAAAATGTGCGTGTAGCACTTAAAGGTGAACCTTCTCAACCTTTGTCCTTGAGACAGGAGTTCTGTGCAAATGCAGGGGTGATGTGACATGCGTGGATGCCAGGTGGCCTGGGCCTGCGGAGGCCGAGGAAACGGTCAGCTCTGGCTGGAGGCGGGGGCTCCAGTCCTGCAGCTTTCAGGCCTGAGGCCCGACTGCAGAGCTGGCCCCACAGCGAGTGCAAGGTCTGCAAGCCACTGTGTCAGCTTTTGTGTTTTTCTGGAGCTGGCTCTCCTGCCCCGCCCTCGGGGTTGGCCTGGCCCTGGGGGTGGTCCAGGGTCCCCAGCACACCATTTTGAAGATGAAGTATTTGGAGGCAGTTTTAACTTTCTGGTACTTTTGTGACTATAACCTTATTGTTGAGGTTAGCACTTCTGTGTAGGGAGAGTGTGTGGGAAGACGCTCACTTCCAAGGTAGGTCGTGGTTGGGTCTTCGAGCAGTCCCGCTGTGGGAGCCTGGAGAGGCCGGAGCCCTGTGCTCCCTCCCCTCAGAGGCCTTACCCCTCCCCGCTGAGCGGGTGGTGGTCTTACTCTCAGCTCCCGGGCAGGGCAGCAGACGCAAAGGGAGGTAGAAACCGAGCTCCCTGGTGATGGTCGTTGTCATGGTTGTTGTTACTGGTTTGTGGACATGACCACATGGTCTTTTTCTTTTCTTTTTTTTAATATTTATTTATTTATTTGGCTGCGCCGGGTCTAGTTGCAGCACAGGGGATCTTCGTTGCGGCATGCGGGATCTAGTTCCCTGACCAGGGATTGAACCCGGGCCCCCTGCACTGGACCACCAGGGAAGTCCCTGTCTTCAACATCCAAATTGAGAAAGTTATTGAAATCTATAATTTGTCTATAGGCTTGTCCTTTTAATACACATTATCCAAAATACATCTAGCCCTTACTTACCTTTGAATTTTAGGAATCTTCTAAGTGGTAATGTCAGAGTTTCTATGATCATTCTCCCACCATCCGTCATTTATTTAACAAAAAAGAAAAAAGTCAGCAGTGTGGTAGAAATTGATGGGTGGGCACCTGGGAGGCAGAGCCGTGGGACCCTCTTGTGCGGGGAGTGAGGGTCTGGGTCTGCCCAAGGCTGTCACCTGGGTGGGAAGGCCCCTCGCCTCTCAGGTGAGCAGGTGCAGGTGCCAATGAGGAGGCTCATGGGTCTGACAGTTAAGTACAAAGGATTCCTTGTAATTTTCCTGGAGAGTTAGTGGAGATTCCTCATAGAATCCTAACCTTAATGATCTATGCTGTACGGTTGTCCCTTGGTATCTGTCCGTTGTCCCTTGGTATCTGTCGGGGATTGTTTCCAGGACCCCCTGCAGATACCAGAATCGTGGATGCTCAAGTCTCTTATGTGAAATGACAGTGCTGTTGTTTGCATGTAATCTAAGCACATCTTCTGTATACTTTAAATCACCTTCTGATTATTACTTATAATACCGAATACAATATAAATGCTGTGTAAACAGTTCTAAGTACAATGTAAATGTTATGTAAGTAGTTGCCGGTGCCTTGCAAACTGGCAAATTCAAGTTTTGCTCTTTGGCACTTTCTGGAGTTTTTTCCGAATATACTTGATCTGCAGTTGGTTGAGTCTGCGGGGGTGGAACCCTCGACACAGGGGGCCAACTGTGTGTGTGTAACAAAAACTGTCTTTTTAAAAAGCATGTAGAAGCAGATGTTGTAAACTGAGGCTAACTGCACCACGACAGGTTGCACTTGGTGCTCATTCTTCTCACGTCCAGTGATGGCCAGTGGGGGCGGATGGGGGCCCTGGGCCTTGAGGAGGGGGATGCAGGCTACCCTGACGTCACCTACAGATAGTGCTGTTGGAGCGGCGGGTGGTTCTTACGTGCTTGTTCTGTGGCTACACTTAGCGGGAGGGACACCAAATAAGTGGTGCTGCTGTGAGAACTGGTACAAGATATTTGTTTTACTCACTAAGAAAATCCGAGTGAGACTTAGCAGATGGAAGTCTGCGTCCCCGTGATAGAAACGCGGTCGCTGTCTCCTGTCCTGTGACGTCACTGCAATGAACGCAGCCACCTGCCAGTGTCACCTAAAGATGACTTTAGAATATGACTTCTCTGGTCTTTGCATCTGGGTATTTCCCCCCTCCCCCACTTTTTTGTTAAAAAACAAACGACTGTACGCTTTTTCTTGGGAAATACTCTCTGTAATATCGTGCAGCCAGAATTGGTTGCCTGAGTGTACTTCAGCTGCTTCTCATCTTCCATGGAGTTGGGGGGTCTTTGCTGCACAAATGTGCTGTGTGGGATCTGAGACCGGTCTGTGTCGCTGGCACAGGTCCTGGCCGCTGCCCTGTGTGGAATGGTGCCCTGTTGTCCCGCACGCACGTGGGGAGCAGGCAGGGTCCAGAGCAAGGCGAGGCAGGGCGGGTTCTTGGCGGGGCAGCTGCGGGGTGGTGGGACTCTGGTGTCTGAGCGGCCACAACCACACTGAGGGCTGTGTGATTGGAAGTTAACTTGAGGAGCGTTGACTGAAACAGGAAAAATACGCCACGTAGGAGCCGTGAGCTGAGTTTTATTCCAGATCTTACCGAGGACTGTAGCCTGGGAGACAGCTTCTCAGTAGCTCTGAGGGGCTGCTCTGAAGAGGTGGGGGAGCGGCCAGGATCTGTGTGGTCTGGGCCAGGGGGTGTTTGCAGCCAAGCACACATCTCGGTAGAAGGTAACTGCTAGTCACGGGGAAGGGGTATTTCCATTAATGATTTTAGCCCTTTTTTCTTGTGTATGGGAAAATGCAGGAATTTGGATTCATTAAAATTCTTCTGAGATACCTACTCTAAGGGGCCTGTTTTTCCAAAGCACAGAGAGCCTCTCAGGGTGCGCTGTCCTTCAGCGCTGCAGTGGCTCAGACTTAACCCTTGTAGAACGGGTGGTGGGCGCGTTCTTTCTTTTACATAGGGATACCTGAAGACCCTAGCAAGACTTTTTTTTTTTTCTCACCACCTTGAGATGTTTTTATTGAAATGCATATGGTATGGGTAACAAGCGACCTCCCTGTGGTCCAGGTGGGACCTCTTCCCCCAGAGATGGGTCAGGACAAGCACCCCAATGGGGCAGTCTTCCAAGTGGTAAAAGGGAGCCAAGTTAGGGAAGGCCTCCCATGCCAAGGCATAAGAGATGGTGTGAGAGCAGGACTTCATAATTCCTTTGGTTTTTTTCCTCTGCATTTTATTTTCTTCTGTGTTCTATTCTCTTATGAAGAAATTGTTTGATTAATAATTCTTTTTCTTTTTAGATTTCACAGGGCAGAGAATATTGCCTTTTGTAATGTAAGCATTGCCATTTCAGAATTACAGAAGCCTAGGGTCCTTCTGTCCTTTGCTGATCCTCACAGACTCAGTGTAGGGTTGCCAAGTTCAGCTAATAAGAATACCGGATGCGGGACTTCCCTGGTGGTTCAGTGGTCAAGAATCTGCCTTCCAATGCAGGGGACACGGGTTCGATCCCTGGTTGGGGAACTAAGATCCTGCATGCCGCGGGGCAGCTAAGCCCGCTGCTCTAGAGCCCGTGCGCTGCAACTAAGACCTGACGCAGCCAAATAAATAAATAAATATTTTTTTTAAAAAAGAAAAGAAAACCAGAGCCTGATGCATATTAAAGTGGTGAAGAAAATTAAAAAAAAAAAAAAAAAAAAAAGAATACAGGATGCCCAGTTACATTTAAAGTTTAGATAAACATACTTATGCTAAAACACGGCTTGTCATTTATCCGAACTTCAGATGTCGCTGGACGTCCATGTCTCGGGCAGCTTGTTGCACCCACTGCCCTGTGTTGGCCTTACACATCCAGCACGGGGTCAGATTCTACCTCACCTCTGGGGATGTGTTTTTTCCCTTAGGGTTTGTGTATATCGAAATCTGCCAATTTGCATTTAAGGAAGAAACTTCACAAACTGGAAAGTTTTCTTTCTTTTTTCTCCAGCCACATCAGCTCCTTAGACAGGATGTGAAAACGGATGCTCCAAAGGGTAGAGTTTGTTCTTCTGGGAGGGGTGGTCAGACCCAGCTCACAGTGAGCGTGTGGCTGTCGCACTCCCCAAGGGGCGTGCTGCCGCTGCCGCTCGCTGGCCATTCTGGCCACCTCCTGGGCAGACTTTGTACCCCCGCCCCGGTGCCTTTCAGCTGGGTCTAACTGGGATTTTATCAGCGGCGGTGAAGAAGTCGAATGAGGGTCTGGATAGGCTGGTGGAGGGACTCTTACCGTGAGCAGTTCTGGCGTCACGGGTCCCAGCTCCAGTTTTACTGTCAAAAACGGCAGGTCACCGAATGTGAGGACGCGAGGAGGGCTAGGACCAGCTGGCAGGGCTGAGCCTGCAGGGCATTGATGGAGGGCAAGGCTGGAGGGGGACCGGCCCGTCCTCCAGTGGACAGATGGACTCGAGAACCTTGGCCACATGGTGCAGAGTCTGAGGGTTTTCTTATGGTTTCCGTTCTGTTTAAGGAATGTGGACACTCGAGGCAGGAGCGCTTTGTTTTTGCATATTTAAGAAGAGTTGAGTCTGACTTCCTTGGCAGTCCAGTGGTTAAGACTCCTTGGTTCCACTGCAGGGGGCTTGGGTTAGATCCCTGGTCCGGGAACTAAAACCCACATGCAATGTTGAGTTTAGGACTGTGAAGATTCCTGATTCTGTGAAGAGAGGGGTGTCCCTGGGTATAGCCCCACCCCTCAGGACCCCGCACCTCCCTTCGGTCTTTGCTCGCTGCTTTCACCCTGTAAATGTCTTCTTATTTACAAGTTTGTATGTAAAAGGCTCTTTGACTGAAAGAAGCCCCAGAATCTCTGCAAATCCCAGGCTTTGAGAGGATTCCCTTTTTCAGTCTGGGTTTGGGAGTGTGATATGAAGTCTGCTCCTGAAATGTTCTGGAGTTCGGGCAGATGTGCTGAGGATAAAGAGGACAAAAAGCCTTGGAAGGAGCTGTTTTTCTGGAATTGTCGTGTCTCGGTGGTGCAGTGGACGAGAGTTGCACGGCGTGTGTGCCTTGTGTACACCTGGTGAGCACACATGGCCCCCGCTGGTTCCCGCTGCAAGCTGTGGATTCTTAGTCGTGCCCAAGTTTGTGGCATCTGAAAAACGGAAGGCCTGATGCTTACGGATGAGGTCACAGGTCCGGGTTCCCGGTGCCTTTGCGGGTGGGGTCTGACTCTGGGGTTGTCTGTCTTCCAAGGAGGAGGTGAAGGAGGTGCAGGTCCTTCCTTCTTGGGACACATGGGTCTTGGGGTGGAGATGGGGCCCAGCCTTGCGGTTGAAGCCCTCGTGATTTGGGCGGTGGCCGTGGTACTCGAGCAGGGTGAGCAGGTTCGGCCCGTGCTGAAGGAGGGACAGAAAGTGAGGCAGGTCGTCTGGAGCGGGGGGGGGCCCACTCCTTCACCTCCTGTCTTCCTGAGGGTGGGGTGTTGGGGTCTCAGGCCACGGGGGCCATGGATCTCTGGGCTATGGGCAGGGCCGCCAGGGTGAGCTGCCAACACTGGGGCAGGGGCTGTGCCTTCAGAGAAGCCAGGCTGGGGAGGCCTCCGCCCTGACCAGTGACCTTGATCAGTGACGTGGCCTGGGGGAGAGTTTAGATGATTTTATTGGAAGTTCTTCCAGGAAAGAGACCAGGCTTTTGGGAAACGAGTTAGCCACTGGCGGACCTTCACCGGTGTTGATTCTGTTGTCTGTGTATGAGTGAGAGACTGGCCTTTGGGTTCTGTGCCTCTGCGGCCATGTTGACTTAATTAAGAAATTGAATTGCTGGCCGGTTATTCATGCACATTAACGTGTTTCACTCGCATACAACTAGGTAGATGGTCGTAAATGGAAAGGTCTTGATTTGAAGTCGAATAATTACCTCAAAACTTTGTTTTAACCCATTGTTTTGTTTTGCTTCGATCAGGGAGAAAGAATAACCTGCTAGGCTAGACAGGGTTGAGGTAAGTAGTAACGTTTCTTTATTGTGAGCTTTATGAATATGTGCTGCTCTTCCTTTTTATGCAAGAGAAATTGGCCACTGGCAGGGCCCATGTCTTAAATAAGGCACAGCAAGTGTTAGAGCAGAGCCCTAGGGCAGGTTTTGTCAGGTAGAGGCTTGTACAGAAGTTTCAGACCCAGAGAGTATTCCTTTTCTTTGATACTTATTTTTCATATTCATCTGGTAAGCTAATGTGTCCTTCGTTTGGAGACTTCATAGCATCCCAGACTCCAGCACACTGTCCCCTGCCCTACTGGTATCAGCCGCTTGGGTGTGCCCCTCCTTGCCCACCCCTGCCTGTCCCCTGCCCTCCCTCCTCCCCCGTGCCACCCCCTCCCCCGGCCCTCCTCTTCCACCCTGTGCCACCAGCAGCAGTCTCTTAGAGAAACGAGCGAGGAGGTGCTTGGGTTTTAAGTAGGAGACAGAAGTGAGGCAGAGATGACGGTGCTCTGTTTCTGGGTCTCACGCTCACCCAGGGCCTGGCGTGTTGTGAGCACGTCAGCGGGTTCCTGAATGCACTCGGGTAGACACAGAGCAAAATAGCGGCCCAGTCTGGCATTATTTGAAAGTGTGTTACATAATATTCTTAAAACAGACTTTTTTTGGGGAAAGGTCATGAACCTTAATTTTGTGGATGGACGTGTGGCTGGTGCTGTGACAGGAGGCAGCTGGTTTGCCACTGTGTTCACGGGGTCCTGGGGGCTCTGCCCGCCCAGCTTGTCTCCAGACACCCGTTGTCACCAGTCAGGGCCTGGGGCCCAGAGGTGTTGTCGGCGGGCCTGGTGTCCTTGCTGTGGGGCGGTGGCCCCAGAGCGAGGATGAATTCAGTCACTAAGTGTGTCGTTTGGTGCCACCCTCTTGATTCCTGCTAAGGTGCCGACAGCATTGCCCTTGTACCATCTGTGCAGATGTCAGTACTGCGAAACGGGTGAGTGGGATCCTGCTGGTGTTACGAAAACAGTCTTGATCTCTGGAAGGGTCTTGGGGACCCCAGAGAACTCCTGTTTGAGGGGGTTGAAGGGTGTAGGCGGTTGGCAGTTGGGATGTAGCTGTGATGGGCTGGGAGAGGCAGTGAGGCCCGGCCACGTGGGGCTGAGGGTAAAGACGAGGCACAGCCCTGCCTGGCCCTGGATGGACGGTGGGAAATCAGGGGCCTGGGATCAGACATCCCGGCCCCACTGCCCAACCCGGTGGGGACAGGTCATGGCATCATTACTGAGAGATGTGGCCAGGACAGGTCCTGGGAGGTGACGCCTCAAGTCAGGTGCTGCCAGTGAGGTCAGGGGGCAGGCGGATGAGTTAAGATGAGTGAAGCAGGCCTGGGCAGGAGGGCGTTTTCTCCGGTCTAGACCCTAAGGGTCAGTACCTACATGCAGGAGTAAGTGGAATCTGACTTGGTGCTGGTCCCCGCTGTCAAGAGGCCAGCTCTGTGGGGAGCCCCCCGGAGCCTGTCCAGCACCCCGCCAGTGTCGCCACCGCTCCTCACTGTTCCAGGTTCTGGAAACCCAGATTTTGTGTGAACGCTCCTGCTTTTTAAACGTTGATAGTGATGGAAGGTGGAGACAGCTGTGCCGTCTGGCTCCTGAGCCTGCCGCTCCTTCGGGGGTCCCCCCACCCCGCCGCTAGTTGTCTGTATGTCCTGGTTCTCCTGCTCTCTCCGGACCTGTGTCCCACAGCCAGTGCCGGAACCCTTGCGTTTGCCCGCAGTCCTGGGCCCCGGTGACACGGGGTGCAGGCGCAGCAGTTTGTGGAGCCCCCGGTGCACGCGTGTTCTGTGTCCTCACGCATCCTGGGCTGCGGGTCTGCTGGCTCCGCGTCAGGCGCCAGGTCCGTCGTCCTCACAGCAGCGCCTGGAACGAGTGGTCCCTGCCTTGCAGCTGCAGAAGCCAGGTGACCTCGGCAAAGTGCAAGGGGACAGAGGAGCCGGATAGGGCCCGGGTCCTCAGGTTCCAAGCCTGTGCTTCTGCGCCTCTGCCGTGGGCCAGTTCCCCTCTGGGAAGTCCTTGCTGCTGCCTCTCTGTTCCCTGCAAGACGCCCTGTCGTCATTTCAGTTCTACCCTGTCTGCCCCGTGGCCGCACGGCGTGCTTCCAGTCTGAAGACTTTCCTAACTTTTCCTTTTTAAAACACTTTAATTTGAAATAATTTCAAACATACAGAAAAGTTGCAAGATTCGTACAGTGGCTCCCATCTACCCTTCACCCAGACTCCACTTGTTATGTCCTTCATATGTGCACATGTGTGCACACACAGATGCATCTTGTCTCCCCTGACCCGCACAGAGGTAAGTCCAGGCTCTTATTTACTACAAACAAGGACATTTCTCTGAATAACCATCAAGATACCCGATGTTGACACAACCGTCTGGTCTGCAGTGCATACAGGTGTCACGGTAATCACACTAGAACACGGTGCCCGGTCGCTGTGCGTGCGGTTGTCACAGTAGTCCCTTCACAGTGCTTTCCCGCTCTGGATGGGGAGTTGAGGGGACTCCAGCTCCTCGGTCTTCCTTTTCCAAGAGCACATCGCGTTGCTTTCTGGAAACCCTGGTGGCAGGAAGGGTTAGGGTTAGGGTGCGTCCCATCAGGAGACCTGCCGCTCTGTCCGTGACCGTCCCATGGGTGAGGCTACAGGTTTCTCCACGGAAGGTCACTGCTTTTCCCTTTGTACTTGAGGACGGTGTTGCGGCGAGATACTTTGAGATTCTGTAAGATCCCGTTTATTACGAAACTTCCTCCACGAGTTGTAATGGTGGCTTCAGCTCCTAGCCCTCTCTCTGCCTTCAGTTGTTGGCATCTAGGATAAGGAGCTTTCCCTGTTGGATTTGTTTGTTATCCATTCATTTATTTAATGCTGGTGTTAATTCACTGGTTTACCATTCCTGTTCTGTCATTATTCATTTTGATGCTCCAAGTGTCGCAAACTCGGGAGTGGGCATCCCTTGGGTCTGTCCTGCTTCTTGGACGCGCCCTGCCAGCTTTGAGTGCTTCGTTCTCAGGCACAACCCGAGGTTCTAAGCTCCTCTTGTGCCCCCGCCCTGCCTGGAGTGGGTCCTCTCTGCCAGGAGCCTCAGTCTCTCCGTGGAGGTGGCACGTGGGAGCCGAGATTCTGTGCCGGTGCCGCCCAGGGGCCCTCGCACTGCTCAGAGCTTCTGCTGTGCGCACTGCCGTTGGCTTGCGTCTTCTCTGGAGGTTTTCCTCCTCCTGTTGTGTCCCCATATCCCAAGCTCACTCTGGGGTTAGTTGAGGCTCTTCTTGCAAAGCAGAGACTGATGTCACCCATCCACCTTTTACTGTCGGGATTGTCACAGCCCCTGCCTGCGGGAGAGCTGGCAGGGGTTTCAAGTGTCTGCCAGCAGTTCTGTTTGGTTCTGGTTTTGTTAGTGGTTTGGGCTACGTGTTCCACCTGTAATCCTTTCCTGGTTGATGTCGATTTTGTAGGTTGCTGGCCCTTTGGAAAAGGCAACGAAAACCATGTTCCCTCTTGCTAGGTACATATAGGTTCAACTCACAGAGCATCTGGGTTCAGGAGATTTCGTCTTTCTTGCCCTGGTCGTGGGCCGAGCTCACCCGCAGCCTCAGGCTCTGGGCCTTTGGGCTTCCAGACGTGGCACTGGCAGTGCCCACAAGGAGCAGGGTGGCTGCAACACGTGTGGACTGTGCGTCTGGGCTGTTCCAGAGTGCCCCTCAGGCTTGCGCCACACCCAGTCCCCTAGGAAGACCCTGTTTTTCTCTGCCAGACGCTTTCTCAGCCCCTTCCTCACGCCCAGCACTGCCGACAGGTTGGGGACAGGACAGGTTCCCCCCTTTGGACCCTGAGTGCTCATGCTGGCAGGGCAGACAGGCTGGTGGTGTGCCTGGTGGTGGTGGGACCAGTGGGGCCACAAGGCGAGGTCCAGGTGAGGCTGTCTGAGGAGGTGGAGCTTGGCCTGCTGAGGGGTGGCGGGGTCCAGGGGCCAGAGGCTGGCATCAGGGTGTGGGAGGGGGTGCCGAGGGGAGCAGAGGCTGGGCTTTGCCATCCGCGATGAAGGCTTGTTTCTCCTTGATGAGGAGGGATGTGTCAGGTCTGACTCCGTAAGAAAGTACTCCCCTTCTTCTGGGAGGAAGGCTCTGAGGCCTCAAGAGTTTCCCTTAGTGCCTGACACCAAATTCCAGCTTCCTAACTGCAGAAGGGGCAGCAGGGAGTTGGCCAGTGCCAACAGAGCAGGACTGTTTAATCCAGGCCCGTAGATGGTATGAGCACAAGGCCATTGGGAGGGGTTGGAGAAGAGCCCCCAGCTGGCTACCCCTCACCGTTGCAGCCTTGTACCCCTGTTTATAACGTCACAGCACCCCACACTCTCGCTGAAGTTAATGTGTTTGTTTCTTATCCCCTGACTGGAACAGGGCTCTGAGGACTTTTCTGAAAAGGACCACACGTGGCTTTGACCACAGAGGTCTCTGTCACATCTTGTCTGTTATTGTTCACAGGCCTCTGGTGATGTAAAAACCACTGTCAGCTGGCCCTGTGGCCTGGACCCTGCTGTCCACTGAGGCCTCCCCTTGGGCTGGCAGGTGCCTGGCACACGACAGGTGCTCAGGAACGATGGCTGGCCTTCATCCACGTGGCCACGAACACGACTGAGCTCCTCAGCTCCTAGAACAAGGGACCCTGTGTGACCAGCTAGGAGCGGATGTCCACCCAGGTGCCATTGGCTGTGGTCTGGGGGCCAGGACCGGGTAGTGCCAGTGAGACCCTACCCCTGTGTGTGTGCATGCACACGTGCCTCAAAAAACAAGTCCTCTTAGGTCCCCTGAGGAGTTCTCAGGGGCCCCAGGGATCCTCAGCTTACACTTTGAAAACCACTGGGTTTCAAACCACTGGTCAGGCCAGACGTGGAGCCCCGGGAAGGTAGGAGAGTGGAGCCTGGAAGTGGCCGGAGGGAGCTGGCCGTGCTCGTGCCCCTTCTTGGCCCGCAGGCCTGGGGTGGTGGAGTCAGCAGGTGGGGACTTCTGGAGGTGCCAAGGAAGGAGGGCGCCGTGGAGGTGGGGGTCCAGGTGGGGGTGGGCACTGCTCCAGGGAGCCGCCTGACCCCAGTGAAATGAGCAGTGGGAGCCAGGCTCAGGAGGAGTGTTCCCAACATATGTTGTGGTGTCTCTCGAAGAAAACATTCCAGAACGTTACGCAAGCGTTATGGGAGCTAGACCCCTAGACTGTGGATGTCTAAGCGAGATGCCTGGAGGGTCTGCGTCGGCTGCTCCCCCTGTGGACGGGACGCCTGCAGAGACCCCGCTTAAGGGTGTGTTGTGTGTTTCTGTCCGTTCTCTAACCAGACTCTCACATTCCCGGAGGCAAGAAGTTTGTCTTAAAACCATTGCAAGAGGCATCGTGTAATTCACGTCTCTGTATGGTAGACTCAAATATTTAGTGATTCAGGTTTTTATTGAATTTTCTTGATTTATTCATTTCTCTAACTTCTGTAGGTTGTTGGACATTTGAAATACTTAGATGAATTGTTGTCAGCAGCAGAATGCACTTTGAAATAAATTGCAGCATTCCTATAATAGAGAAGACATTTGCAATTTTAGTTATGTAAGCCATGCGTTCTTATTATTAAAAGACTATCCCCCCAATACAGTTGAAGTAGAGGTTTCTCGGGACTGTGGCTGACTGCTGTTCCTCCTCCCGAAGAGACCGTGTCAAGAGCATTTTCCACTGGCTTGCGGTGCCCTGTCCGTCCTGTCCTTGGTGGTTTAGTTTTGGTTTGGATGCGATGCCCACGGACAGGAGTCCTGCTGGCGGAGCCCGGCTGACGTTTATTTCTCTTTAGCAGGCGGTTCCGGCGAAGGGGGAGACCAAGCAGGACTGCGGCCTGGGAGCCGAGCTGCCGAGCGAAGGTAAGGGCGCCCGGGCCCCCTTGCCTGGCCACCCCTCCTCGGCCAGGCCTGCCGTGCGGCCTCCTCCTGTGGGGTCCCAGGCTCATGGTCTCTGGGAGGGTGGAAGCCCTGTGCGTCCTGGTCCTCAGGGCGCCGTGGGGCCAGCAGGGGGGCGGCCGCACCAGGTCTTGGGGCGTGGAAGCCGCCGCGGAGGTGCCAGGAGGTGGAGGGAGGCTGGCGAGGGGCTGGTACATAGGGGAGCTTTTGGAGGGACGGGCCCAGAGTCGGGCTGGGAGGTGCTGGCTCTGGGACAGACCATGACAGGTAAACCCTACTGTCCCACCCAAGCTGCCTGGGGGTGCCAGCCAGGCCCCTTTGGAGAGCAGCGTCCTGGCTGGATACCATGAGGCCGGCGCCTGGGAGCCTCAGATGCTGGTGTCCGCCCGGCCGTGTCTGCACGGGGCCTCCTGTGCGAACAGCAGGGCCGTGCGGACGAGAAGCGTGTCTCAGTGTCGTCCTGCTGGCCGGTGGTGTGGCGCTGTCCCCACTGACGTGGAAGGAAACCCGCCCGCACCGCGCTCCTGCCCCTTGTGACGGTGATCGCCGCCCGGTCCCGGGTGCACACCCGCACCACCGCCCCAGCCTGGTCCCTGGACGATGTCTACCCACCTCTCAGCTGGGTGGGGAGGAGGCTGGCTCGGGGCCAAGGTCAGGCGAGCTTACCCGGGCTGTCAGACGCCCATCCGGCCCTGCATCCTCTGAGGACACACAGACAGTGGCCCGTGGGTGGCGGAGGCCAGTCTGGAGAGGTTGCCGTGTGTGCAGCAGTGGGAGGCGAGGGCCCTGCCTTTCCAGGCACTGCAGGGAGACGGAGGCCTGTGCCCCAGTGTTCCGTGTAGACCTGTGAGCTCGGTGTGGGCGGCCCTGAGCCTCCCAGGACGAGGCCTCGAGTGGCCTGGTGGCAGGGACCACCTTGTGCCCTAGGCCGGCAGCCGCTTTTTGTGTCCTCCCCGAGCTGTGGTGCGGCCCCCACGACGGGAACTGCCGTGGCCCTGCCCCTCCCTGGTGGGCCCACATGCTGCTCTGACACCGTTTCACATCCACGGGGTCCTCTGCTTTTGTGACCGCCCTGTGCACACCCGAGGGTGGCGGTGGGTGAAGGCAGAGTATGGGCCCCCAGCTCGGGGCTGATGGCAGGGCAGCCTTGCTTGAGAGAAGGGACCCAGCAGCCCAGGCCACAGGGCAGGACCGTCTTACCTGTGAGTGTGTCACTTAGCGTGTGACCAAAATGCTTCAGGTTCTAGTAGAGCTGTTGGGGCTCAGGGAGCTGGGTGGGGTGGGGGTTGGGCAGCTGCCTGGCTGGCTTCCCAGGGCTGTTTCCAGCCTTACCCCCTCTCTCCCTGGGGCATCTTCTCCAGACGGCCCAGCTTGGACGGAAGGCCGTGGCCCTGCCCTGCTTTCCGCCCTCGCCCTGCACCTCAGGGTGCCTCATCCGGCCCTCCGGCCCCTCTCTGCTGCACCCCGGCTGGCCCTGGGGCGCTTACCTCCCGGAGCTGCCCCGCACACTGTCCTGCCTGCCCCTTTGCTCACGGTGGTGGGACCTCTGAAGACCTGCCTCAGCGTTTTCCTTCTGGTGCTGTCCTCCTCCCCGTTCCTTGAAATGTTCCCTTCCTTGGGCTCCCACCCTGTCTGCCCTCCTGGGCCCTTTTCTAAAAGAAGTTGTGGATGAGTGATGCCAGGTGCCAGTCTCCTCTGCACACGGCCCCTGAGCCCAGGCCTGGGCCCTCCTTTCGAGGAACCTCCAGACTGATTCCTGCAGCAGCTGCACCACGTCCATTCCCACCAGCAGCGAGGGTGGCTCCTGACAACACTCACTGGCACCTTCTTTTTGGTTACAGCTGTCCTAGTGGGTGCGAAGTGGTATCTCATCATGGTTTTGATGTGTATTTCCTTGCTGGCTGGCGATGCTGAGCATTTTTTTCGTGTGCTTATTAGCCATTTGTGCATCTTCTTTGGAGAAATGTCAATTCAGATCCTTTGCCCATTTTTAAAATTGGTTATTGATTTTTATTAATGCATTGTCAGAGGTTTTTAAAAATATATTTTAGGTACAAGTTCCTTATCAGATGTGTGATTTGCAAATACTCTCTTCCAATCTATGGGTTGTCTTTTCACTTTCTTGATGGTATCCTTTGAAGCACAAAATAAAGTCCAACTTATCTGTTTTTCTTTGGTTGCTTGTGGTTTTGTTATAGCATCTAAGAAACCATTGCTTCATAGATCATAAAGATTTATGCCTGTGTTTTCTTCTTATAGTTAGATCTTGGAAACGTTTTCAGTTAATTTTTGTATATGGTGTGAGGTAAGGGTCCAACTTTATTCTTTTGCAAGTTGAGATGCATTTGTCCTAGGAGCTTGCCTTTCTGAGCAGCTGTCAGCGTCTGGCCCCCGGGCGGCTGTGCTCGACGCCCCATGACTATCCACGTCCCCGTCCTCCTTTGTGTTGGGAGAGGCCCACTTCCCCTTCCTTCACTGTGCTTTTTCACGATTTACTTTGCTGTTTGTGAAAATTTATTTTCCCTGCACATTTTAGAATAAGGTTATGGAGTTCCTCAATACACTGATTGGAATTTTGATTAGGGTATCATGGAACTTAAAGAGTCAATTTGAGGCGACTTGCATCTTTGTATTTTTGCCATCACATTCAAGGTTGTGAGATATTTCTATTAAAATTTTTTTTCTCTGCAGAGACTTTGCATGATCTTGGTTAAAGTTTTATATCCTTTATGGTTTTCCTGCTTTTTTGTGAATACTGTTTTATTTTTTTTCTTATGTTTTCTCAAAAGTTAAGTTCGGCATAGAAAAATGCCTTTGGTTTTTGTACTTGATTTCAGATTTGGCAGCCTTGCTGCACTCGTGTTTGACTTGCTGACGGACCAGGTGTGCAGGAGAGCCCAACCCTTGTCGCCAGGCCTTGCTCCTCATTTCTCTCTCCCGTGGGGTCATCTGGGACCCCACTCTTGTGTGAACCTTTGTGGTGTTAATGGATGTCCTGATGTTTCTGATCTTACACGGAATTCATGCAACATTTCTGAATAAGTGTATCTTTGCTGCAGATTGGCATGCGGCCCTCTCCAAGTTGAGTAGGTTTTCACCTATTCTGTTTTGCCAAGGGTTTAAAAAAAAATTAATAGCTGTTTATTCATTCAGACAGTACATACTGCACTCGTGTTTCTGTGCTCAGGGTACAGTAGTGAACGTGGACCTCTCCTTCCAGGGCCCAGTACAGTCGTGATGGAGTCATGGCAGGTGATGTGCTGTAAACAGGGGTACAGGGGTGAGGGGTGGTGGGGTCTTGGACGTGACCACAGCCCCTCTGCACCCAGCGCTGTAACCGTGAGCTTTCTACTGGGGTCTGTAGTGAGGCTCCACGTGTGTCGATCTGCTGATGGGAAGTGTGTTTCTTGTTTATCAAGTTGTGGAGGAGATGCGCTTCAGAGACCAGGGGTTTGTAACGAGGCTTCTGGCTGACAGACTGAAAACTCGCCCTGTTTTCTTTAGGTCTGTTTTTGGGAAGCTGCTCCCGAGGCCTTGTTTCCTGTCTCTGAATCCTACCCAGTTTTGTTTTCCAGTGGTGAATTTGTTACTGGAGGATATGTAAATCCTGCATAATGTGTTTGAAGTCTTTTAAGAATTCACTGGAGGAGCGGGGTGTTTGTTTCAAGGACCACGCCCCGCCCACACCTCGCTAGGGGCGGGGCACAGACTGCCCTTCCGGGGATGGGGTCATTCCCCCCTTAACTGACTCACTGTCGAGACAGTGTCTGCGACATACTTTGTATTTAATCCGTTTGAACTCAAACGTTTGTCTATGAAATAAAGTGGTTTTTCTTCAGACAGTTTTGTGTAAGCAGGGCAGTGGGGGCTCTCGTGTTGGGGTCGCAGGCGGGGCAGCCACTGACTCTTCTCCTCTGTCCGCAGGGTCACCTATGGCTGCTGATGAAGGCTCGGCAGAGCAGCAGGGAGGGGAGGCCCATGTGGCTGCAGACGGGGAAACCAACGGGTCCTGCGACAAGAGCGATGCCAACGGCCACCCGGCCGCTGTGAAGCACACTCAGGAAAGCACGAGAGTCAGCCCGCAGGAAGGAGCCGGTCCGGTGGCCCGGATAGCGGAAAATGGGATTTTGGACAGAGACGCTGAGGTGGGGAAGCAGAACCACATCCGAGCCGACGGCTTCACTCAGACTCCCGTCGTCGGGAGCAACGGCTACTTCCTCGGCAAGGCCCCCCTGTCTGAGCCACCGCTGCGGGTGGCTGGCGCCCTGGCCTCCTCCCTGCCCGGTCACGCCGCGAAGACCCTCCCTGGCGGGGCTGGCAAAGGGAGGACTCCTGGCGCTTTTCCCCAGCCGCCGGCCACCATGCCAGCCAAGCCCGGGGAAGGCAGCAAGGACACAGAGGACAAGAAGGCCCCGGCCCCGGGCGCTGACGTCAAGGTCCACAGGGCTCGGAAGACCATGCCGAAGTCCATCCCGGGCCTGGTAACACGTCCCTGTCGGGGTGGGGCCGCTCTCCTGTCTGTCTCCTCTTTTGTTTCGTGTGCGGATGGCAAGTGGATTTCTGTGCGTGGAGGGGAGAGGCCGGGAAGTGGTGGGGTCGTCAGCCACGGTTGCCTGCGGGCCTTGCAGGGTTCCCGAGGGTGACCCGTCAGCCTGCTTTCTGGGCTTCTCCTCATAGGTGCCTGGGCTCACCGGGAGCTCCTCGTCCGCTTTGGGGAGTTACTGGCTTGGGAGACTCAGCACCCGCCTGTCTCTCTGGGGAGTGAGTAGGCGGGAGGGCGGCTGGGGCCTGGGAGTGATGCGCTACAGACACAGGGCGTGGTTTGCTCCCCGCTTCCTGCATGAAGTCCGGGTGTGCAGTCAGACGCCTGGCATTGCTTGTGCTGGCGCTGCTGGTACGGGTCGGACCCTTCCCCAGGGGCCCCGCGGCCTGACCCGTGTGTTTCTCCAGCTCTAGAAGGTCCTGCACGGCTTCCCTCCCTGGAGCTCCCCTCTTCTCCAGCTTCCTCATTTGTTCCCCAGCACTTCGGTCTTGCTGGTCATTCCACATGTTGATGTTTTCAGTTTGACAGTTATATTTTTCATATCCAGTGTCTCGGATTAGTTTTTTAAGAATACCTGCGTTCTTAGTTACATCTTTGTCTTATCCTTCAAAAGACAGTTATAACCCTTGCATGGTCTTGGTTACAACTCCTGTCTCCTCATGTGGGGGTCTGTCTGGCCTTGGCACCTCTTGTTCGGGTGATTTTTCCCCTGAAATGGCTTTCCACCAGGAGTGTGCTCATCTTTGTTTCTGTGCTTCCCTGTTGCCTGGCTGTCGCCTGCCTGCTGTGACTGGGGAGCCGGGGGGGTGCTGGAAGCTGGGCCGCGGCCCACTGCCCACGCAGCGTGGGGCCCCTGACGCCCCCAGCCCGGCCAGCCCTGGCCTGACTTCTGCCTTTCGTAGTATTTTTATGTACGTGCTGAAACTTAAACATTTTAATAAGTATTCACAGGAAGCTGCACAGATAGTACGGAGGAAGCCCATGTCCCCTCCAGCCGGTTTCCCCCAGGGTACCACGGTGTGGGTTTACGTGCCCACCCAGCACTGCGAGCCTCCCTCTGTGGTCACCCCGGCCGTCCCTGACCCTGTCCCCCGTCTCTGGAGGTGTGTTGTTTCAGGTGTTCTGAAACGCGGGATGGCAGAGTTCGGGGGCTTTCTTCCCTCACTCCGCACCCCTGACCCCACCCAGGCTATGTCTGCAGGGCCCTCCTTTGCGTGTCGACAAGTTTTGCGTGTGTAACCGCTCGCCCATCGAGGGACATTTGGGGGTTTTCAGTTTTGGGGTGTTCCATTAAAGCTACTCTGGACATTCATGTACACATTTTTGTTTGGATGAAAGTTTTCGTTTCTCTGGGTAAAATATCCAGGAGCCCAATTGCAAGGTTATGTGGTAATTGGATATTTAGTTTTATAAGTAACTGCCAAACTGCACTGCACAGACTGCTACATTTTATGTCCCTGCATCCTCGAGAGGGGTGTTTGGTGTTGCCTCTTCTCTGTCATAGCTGTGATTCCTTGTCGTGGTTTTAGTTTGAACCTCCCTAATGACTGATGGTGTTGAACAACTTTTCATGTGCTTGTTTGCCATCTGTATGTCCTTTTTGGTGAAATGTCTTTCATATCTTTTGCCCACTTTACAATTAAATATTTTGGGAGCTTTGAGAGTTTTGGATATGGACCGTTGTCAAGTGTTGGTTTGCAGATGTTTTCACTCGGTCTGTAGCTGGTCTTCATCCTTTCGCTACTGAAGACCCTATGGCTTTTCTTAAAGCACAAGTTCTTCATTTTGATGAAGTCCGGCTTACACAGTTTTTTTCTTTTAAGGCTGTGCTTTTGGTGTCATGACTAAGAACTCTTCACCCAGCCCTAGATCCTGAAGATTTTCTCTAATTTTCATAGTTTTTTAGTTTTATGTGAACTTTAAATATATGACCTGTTGTGAATTAATTTTTGTATTAGATTTGAGGCTCAGGGTGAAGTTCATTTATTTATTTACCTACCATTTTTTGGCCCAGCATTATCGATTTTAAAATGCATGTCAGACAACATTATTTATTTATCTCCTCAAAATTATACTCTTATTCCATCCCCACTTCTAGAATTTTATTCTAATGTATTTTTATTCTTAAACATTTTTTTATATCCCTCTAGGGGATAAAAAAAAAAGCAATCTGAAATTTAATTTCAAGAAATATCTCTGACCATAAGGTTTATCCGAGGGTTAGCTTTGTTCTGGATGGAGTTATTGTAATTAGTAGTAGCATGCAGTCAATTGCAACACATATTTTGTTGGATATTACTGAGCACTCTCAGGCTGGTCCCTTGTAGCGAAAGAAAAGGGAAGGATTTTGAGACTTTGGAACCTGATTTCCTGAAGACCAAGCCCATCTGCTCCACACCCTGGAAACTTCATCTGCTCCTGGGACCCCTGCCGGAGGAGGGGATTGGAGACGTGGAGATTGGGTGCCCGCCCTGCCTGGCTCCCGGCCCAGGTCCAGACCCGGCCTCTCCTGCCCTCTGGCTTCTCTTCTCCCCAGACCCAGTTTAGTCTTGTTTGGTTTTCTTCGGAAAGCATGTTTTATTGAAAATTGCGTTTTGAAAACAGTCATCCCAATGATAGAAAGAGTGTTACATGCTTATGGCAAGAAATCCATTGTCCTTTAAGAGTTTAAAAATGCAGGGGTTTTCACAGCCTGGTGGCCTCGCATCCCCAGGCGGGGCAGGGCCAGTTTGCCTCTCGGACCGAGTGTCTGTGCCGTCAGAAGGCGCCGACACAGGGTTAGACTCAGCCACTGTTCACGCAAAGGAAGTGAGAACTTCTGGAAGGAGACCCTTTTATCCCGCATTGGCACGCCAGTGTAGACCCGTCTCCCTAACTGAATTGTGCTCATTCCTGGAGGTGCCGCACGGGGACCTCCGGCTCCTCCTTGGGTGGCTGTGTCCCCGCGCTCTCCCTGGCTCCTTCCACACGGCCCCCCAGTAGTCCCTGGGTTCTGGAGAGAAGATGGAGAGAAGATGCGGGCCTGGCTGGGTACTCTTGGTCCGGGTGGGGTGGGTCCTCGTGCAGCTGGGGTGCGGGTGGGTGTTTGCTGCACCCGGAAGAGGGGGCACCGGGCTGTGAGGACTCGCCCCGGTTGGGCCAGGCCCGACAGTGGCCGGGGCAAGGAGGGGAGAGCCGCTGAGCAGAGCGAGCGCGTGGGGGGGGGAGGCCGGCGGGGGCCAGACGCGGTTGCCCTCAGGCGTCTCGGTCACACGCTGTGACCCGGGCGCGTGGCAGGTAGGTGTTGGCGCAGGTCCTCTCTGCACGTGGGTGACCGGCTGGGGCTCTGCGGTGCCCCGCCGGGAGGTCAGATGCCAGCTCCTCCACCTCGGTGGGTTTGCTTTGTCAGATGATAGAGCCCTAACAAAATTTAGAGTCTTCACTCAAGTTCAGCAGTTCTTAATTTTGTTTTTTAGATTTTCAAAAATAATACCTTGAATCAAAGAATGGATTTTGTACCCGAGTGAGAACGAGCCTCATGTGGCTGTTTCCTTCTCAGATTTAGCTTCTGCCTTCATCCATGTATCCTTTAAACTCCTGTGTCACGTCTGTCTTGCAAGCGCTGGTTGAGGTGGTAGCTGGCGTGGTCTGTGAGGTCGTTGGTGGGAGGAGTGAGGGAGCGGTCGTGTCAAAGCAGTGACCTCCTTGAGACAAAGCTTGCATATTTGAGAAGGACTGGAGAATTGACGCAGCTAACAGGTTACCTTTACCAGGACTGTCTGTGCCAGGGCACGTTAGCGGTGGAGGCCACGGAGGAGGCCTCGGCCTGCGCTGTGTGAGGAGGAGCTGCGTGCGGGGCCCAGGCGGGGAGCCTGGCAGAGGAGCCAGAGGGCTGAGCGTGGGTCCCACTGGGAGAAGCCGAGTCCAGGGCCGCCCCTGGCAGGCCTGTTGGCATCTCCCCGGTGTCGACTCCTGGAGATGCGGACGCTGCATTAAAATACGCATAACATAGAATTTACCGTTCTAACCGTTTTTGAGTATCCAGCTCTGGGGCATTAAGCACATTCACGTTGCTGTGCGGCCGTCACCACCGTTCTCCCCAGGACTTTCTCGTCTCCCCAGACTGACGCTCTGTCCCCATGAAACCCTCACTCCCCTTCCCCACCCCCAGCCCCGGCCCCGACATCTGCTTTCTGTCTCGGATTGACTACGCTTGGTCACTCATATGAGGATTTGTCCTTTTGTGTCTGGCCTGTTTCACTCCGCACAATGTCCTCGAGACAATGTAGCCTGTGTCAAAACTTCCTTCCTTTTTAAGGCCGGATAATATTCCATTGCATGCGTGTACATATACACACATGTACATTTGGTTTATCCATCATCCATCAGTGGGCACTTGGGTTGCCTCCACCCCTTGTCTGTCGTGAATGGTGCTGCTGTGAACACAGTTGTACAAAGAGCTCTTCGAGTCCCTGCTTTTGATTCTTCAGAGCGTGTGCCCCGGAGTGGAACTGCAGGATCATGGGATAATTCTGTTTACTTTTTGAGGAAGCTCCACAGTGTTATCCACAGCATCTGCGCCATTTTACCTTCCCCCCAGCAGTGCACAGAGGTCCCAGTGTCTCCATACCTTCACCAACACTTGTTTTCTGTTTGTTTGATAGTAGCCATCCCAGGAGTGTGAGGTGGTCTCATTGCGGTTTTGAGTTGCATTTTCCTGATGATCAGTGATGTTAAGCATCTTTTCATGGGCTTTTTGGCCATTTGTATGTTTTCTTTGGAGAAATATCTATTCAGATGCTTTACCCATTTTTAAATTGGGCCTTTTTTTGTTGTTGAGCTGTAGAGTTCTTTATATATTCTATGTATGATTCCTTTATCGGATATGTGATTTGCAAATATTTTCTCCCATTCTATAGGTTGCCATTTCATTCTACTGATTTTGTCCTTTGATGCATAGAAATTAAAAAAATTTTTAATGGACGTATAATTGACTTACAATATATTAGTTTCAGGTATACAGCATAGTGATTCAATATCTTTATATATTACAGAAGGATCACCAGGAATAGTCTGGTTACCATCTGTCACCATTCAAAGTTATTACAATATTGTTGGCTATATTCTCCATGCTGTGTGTTACATCCCCATGATTTACTTATTATATAACTGGTGGTTTGTACTTTTTAATCCCCTTCTCCTGTTTCGTCTGTCCTCCCCCACCTCTCTACCCGCTGTTTATTCTCTGTATTTATGAGTGTTTCTGTTTTGTTATGTTTGTTCATTTGTTTTGCTTTTTAGATTCCACATATAAGTGAAATCATGGTGTTCGTCTTTTTCTCTGACTTATTTCATTTAGTGTAGTACCTCTGGATCCATCCGTATTGTCACAACCAGCAAGGTTTCATTCTTTTTTATGACTGAGTAATATTCCATTGTGTGTGTGTATAAATACACCACATCTTCTTTATCCACTTGTCTGTTGACAGGCATTTAGGTTGCTTCCACATCTTGGCTATCATAAATAGTGCTACAGTGAACATAGGGGTGCATTTATCTTTTTGAACTATTGTTTTTGTATTCTTTGGATAAATACCCAGGAGTGGAATTGCTGGATCATATAGTAGTTCTATTTTTAGCTTTTTGAGGAACCTCCATAGTGGCTGCACCAGTTTGCATTCCCACCAGCAGTGCACTAGGGTTCTATTTTCTCCACACCCTCTCCAACATTTGTTATTTGTGGTCTTTTTGATGATAGCCATTCTTACAGGCGTGAGGTGATATCTCATTGTGGTTTTGATTTATAAGAAATTTTTTATTTTTTTATTTTTGGTTGCGTTGAGTCTTCGTTCTTGCGTGCGGGCTTTCTCTAGTTGCAGTGAGCTGGGGTTACTCTTTGTTGCAGTGCACGGGCTTCTCACTGCAGTGGCTTCTCTTGTTGTGGAGCACGGGCTCTAGGCGCGCGGGCTTCAGTAGTTGTGGCTCGCAGGCTCTGGAACGCAGGCTCAGAAGTTGTGGTGCATAGGCTTAGTTGCTCTGCGGCATGTGGGATCTTCCCGGACCAGGGCTTGAACCTGTGTCCCCTGCATTGGCAGGTGATTCTTAACCATTGCACCACCAGGGAAGTCCCTATAAGAAATTTTTAATTTTAATAAAGTCTAATTTATCTTTTTTCTTTTGTTGCCTGTGCTTTTGTTGTAATATCCAAGGATTCATTGCCAAATCCAATGTCATGAAGCTTCCCCCCTGTTTTCTTCTAAGAGTTTCACAATTTTAGGTCTTTGATCTCTTCTGAGTTAATCTCTGTCAGTGGTATAAGGTGAAGGTCCACCTCCATCCTTTTGCAGGTGACTGTCCAGTATCCCTGCCCCGTATATTGAAGGATCACACCTACTTTGTGCACAACGAAATGTGGTTCAGTGGAATCGGGTTTGAGATCAGACTGTCTCAAGGCTGTAGGTGACTCTGGGGAAGCAAGTGGTGGGGCGGGGGCTGAGTGGTGTCTGGAGCAAAGGCAGGGCTGTTGGTCGGTGCCAGGGGGTTGGCGTCCACATCACAGGACCACAGGTTGTGGTCTCAGAGGGCTAAGGCCGAGACACTGAGGAAATGGGTAAAACTGAGCAAAAGCGTCTTAAAGGTGTAACATGATGATCTGTCGTGGCGTGAAAACCACTTGGGGGATGTGCACTGTGTAGCCGTGATCACCTGGAATGTGCCCCGTCTGGGTATTTTCAAACGTAGTCATAGTTTATTACCTAAATCACAGGCTGGCTGGCTTTCTGTAAAGGCCCAGGTGGGAGACGGTCCCGGTTCTGGGTGCCGCACGTGTCACAGCCGCTGCTACTTCCCTGCAGAAACGCAGACTCTGTTCTTGGCCTGTGACGCCGACCTGCGCCTGTCACAGGCGCTCTGGTGGCAGCGGGTTTCCGCGCTCTCCCGTCTCTCCTCAGCGCACATCTCTCGGGGAGGGGTTTGGTGGGAGAGGCACGCTGTTTCATCGCCGCCTGCCTGTGCGTCATTGTCGCGTTGTCTTTGTTTTGAAGCATGCGGCCGGTAAGGACCCCAGGGAAGGCCGGGACGCCCGCGACCATGAGGAGCCGAAAGAGGAGTTGAGCAGAAGCGCCTCAGAGTTTGGACGACAGCAGCTTTTACCCCCCTTCCCGCCCCTTCACCAGTCGCTACCTCAAAACCAGTGCTACGTGGCCACCACGAAGGCACAGACAGGTAAAGGGAACCTGCCGCCGCCTCGCTCTCGGGTGTGTCCCGAGCCTGCACTGCAGAGAACGCGGTCCCCGCTCCACCCTCACCCGGTGCTGCGTCGCGTCCTCCGCTTGTTTTCAACTTCCAGATGAAGATCGTTTTCATTCCGACAAGTCTGCGGCCTTGGTCTGATTGGGTGGAGGGCTCTGGATTTGAGGAGTCTCCCAGCTCTTGGATTCAGTGCTGCAGGGGCTTCGCGGTTCAGGTGCGGGTGGCTGTGGGGTGGCTCCCTCCCACCCCGAGCCACCTCTCCTCACGCTCACCTGGGGGTGTGGAGGAGCATCGGGTGCCTTGTGGGGCCTTTTGCAGGAGGTGGGGGCTGGTGAGCGGCCCCCAGGGAGGCTGCCGTGGCAGGCGTGCCCGTAGAACCTGCTTCCCCTGCAGACCCCTCCGGTGCAGACAGGCCTCTCCGCCAGGCCCGGCTCACATCGCTGAGGACTCACAGACAAGGGGGAGGCGGCCCCCCAGGCGCTGCCCTGGGGTGGTCATGTGCTGGTTGGGGCCTATCTTCCTCAGGACTTTTAGAACACTTGTTGCTTATCAGTAATTTCAGACCAGAGGTTCTGCAGAGGATGTCTGTGGCCTCCCCCGTCCCCCTCCGCCCATTCTACCACGTGCACAGTCGCGTGTCCTTCTCCCACCCAGCGTGTAACGTTTGCTTCTGAACGTGCGTGGATGTTGCAGACATGAGGCCCTGGGCGCGTCCGTGTTGTGCGTGGCGCCCTCTCGGGCAGTCGCTGTAGTGTCAGAGCCTGGAAGGGCCCCCCGTGTGACGCGTCGTCCAGGCCTCAGGCCCCACTCGCCTTTGCCAGTCAGTCGTCCCAGGAGGCATTTCTGTCCGGCTTCCTGCAGTCCCTTAGTGTGCCTCTTGACATCTGGAGCGTCCCCATGGGGTCGCTGCTGTCTTCCCGGGTCAGGCTCGGGTCACTGCTGTCCCCGAGGGGCGTGTGTCCTTGCTGCGTCCCCCGGGAGTGGGGTGTGGGTGTTGGTCCTGCTGCGGCAGGGCTGGGTCTACAGGTCCTTGGGCCGTCGTCCTTTGTGTCTTTGGAGGCGGGGCTTAGAGGGTTGCACGGTCCCACCTGGCAGCTTGAGCATCTAGGGACCCACTCCCAGACTGATCGTCCCAGGATGGCTTCCAATTCCATCGCCCCCTCCTTACTTCCTAGTGGCGCTTCTGCTGGAATGAAGGGCCTCCCCTTTCCAGCCTTGCCTCTGTCTCAACTCATGGATCCTTATGTGAGTCTCTGGGCTCCAGTCCGTCACCGTCATGTTCACATTGTCCCGGGTTTGCCCGTCAGGCTGGCTCCTGAGTCCTCCGATGTGACCCCATCACTTTGTGAGGACTTCCTGGCTACACCAGGTGGACCCAGCCCGTCTTGTCCTTCCCCAGTCCTGGGACCAGCCGTGTCTCCAAGGAGCCCTTGTTCTGTTTGTTGGAGCGCGGTGGTTGGTTAGAAAACACTGTCAGTCTGTCTCCCCACCACCTGCAACTTTTGGTCTATTTCAACTCAGTATTATTTGTTGCAGAGAGTTAAAGCTGGACAGAGTTGCATGTCTCTGTGGAATTACACGCATGTGTGTAGGACTTGGCGAGGTATGTCAGGAGTCGGTACTTCTGTTAAAAAGTTAAGATTGGGGAATTCCCTGGCAGTCCAGTGGTTAGGACTCCATGGGTGTGGGTTCAGTCCCTTGTCAGGGAACTAAGATCCTGCAAGCTGCAAGGATCTTTTATCTTAATAAAAGTTAAGATTGTTCCTATTTTAGCTTTATTATT
Source organism: Eubalaena glacialis (assembly GCF_028564815.1). Classification (NCBI taxonomy): domain Eukaryota; kingdom Metazoa; phylum Chordata; class Mammalia; order Artiodactyla; family Balaenidae; genus Eubalaena; species Eubalaena glacialis. Next base: position 1,037,631 of record NC_083724.1, on the reverse strand, counting down.
TCCTTATCTGTTCAATCCAAGTTTTCTAAAGAGAAGTGCTGAGTGTGTTTAGCAGTTTCCCACTTGGGTCCTTCTCTGCCTTTGTTTCCTTATCTGAGGGCCGGAGACGGGCCGCGGGCTCAGGACAGTGTGAATGGCCTGGTGCCTGGCGCTCCTGCAGCAGCTGCCCGGCTCGCTCCCTAGGGAGGCGGCAGGCCCCTCTTGCTGTGCCTGCAGCGTCCCCGTCCCGTCCCCCACCCCCCCACCCCCCACTCCCCCCACGGGAGCAGGGGCCCGTGGGGATGTGGCCCTGTGTGATGGCGTCCCTGCGGACCGGAAGGGCCTGCCTCGTTCTTCAAACCTTCCTCCTCCCCCCTTCCCCTGGCTGGCGCATTACGCTATCACAGGAAGTGCACGCTTTCGGGCCATCTCTTCTTGTCCGTATTTTAAGTCACTGTGGTGACAACCCCGCCCCGGAGGGCCTGCTCTTGCTGTCCTGCTGCGGTGCCCTGCTGCGGCGCGAGCCGAGCCGAGACGGCAGATTTGCACAGAGCTCACAACTCACCCGCCTCCTCCTTGGGGGGCACGCACCTCTGCCGGCTCACCTGTGCTCCGTTCAGCGCGTGGACAGACGGCGTTTCCACGTCAACATGTGCGGCCCGTGTGGCGATTGTCCTCAGTGTCCTGGCGTCGCCACGCACCTGCGAGGGGCTGTCAGCCTGACCCCCGGCGCCCATGGCTGACGTGCGTCCTTTCTCCCCGTATCCCTTCTCTGCATTTTGTAGAAATAAAACGTAAGGTATTTCTTTCAGCCCTTTCGTGGAGTTCCTCCGTGTTAAAGCAGTGGTTTTCAGATTTTTTTTTTCATACCCTGGAACTTTTTACAAAAATAAAACATCACAGAGACCCTCATTCTGTCAAAGCAGTAAACCTGGGGCTGCTTTGCCCAGAACAGCGTCAGGGGCCACGAGCCCCCAAGCCCCGGCTCGGTGCCCCCTCCACTGCTGTGCTTGTCAGGAGACCTTGCTCCCAGGCCTCTCCTTCCCTGGCCCTTGTGCAGGGATAGCTTGCCGGGCCGTTGTTTCCAGTATTCTTCCCTTCGGTCTGTGAAGTGCTGAGCGAGGACGGAGGGTCCAGGTGACAGTGGTGTAAGGCCACTCTTCAGTGGCTGCACGTCAGAGGTGGACCCTCTGGACACACGAGCAGGAGGGCGTCTGGAGGAGGCCCTTCCTTCTCAGCCCCTCGGAGAGCCCTGCTCAGAGGCTGTCCCAGGTGCTCCAGGGCCTGCTCCTGACGGCTTGTGGGTCTCCCGGTGTTGTGCTGCCTGCTCGGGAGGGGGTGCTCACGTTTGCCCTCTGTACAGCTCGGTGTCTCCTTGTGAACAAATCCTGTATCTGTGGCGGGTTTTCAGCTTTCTCTGTGCAACTTAAGACGCTGTTGTGGGTGCTGATGATTTCGGTGATCAGAGTTTGTGAACTGTCACCTACCTTTAAAAACATTTGAACGGCATTTCTTTTCTTCTCTCGTCCCCTTTTGACTTTTTTTTTTTTTTTAGCTTGCTTGCCTTTTGTTTTAGCAGCTGCAGTATCTCGGAAGAAAAAACGAAGAATGGGAACCTATAGCCTGGTTCCTAAGAAAAAGACCAAAGTGTTAAAACAGAGGACGGTGATTGAGATGTTTAAGAGCATAACTCATTCCACGGTGGGCTCCAAGGTAAGGCTGCGGGCCCGGCCGCGGGGGCTGCCCTCCGTCTCTGCTCCAGGGTGGCCCCCGCCCGCCCCAGGCTCTCGTCCTCCGGCACAGTCGCCACCCCCTCCCCCGCCCCGCCCCGTGGGCCTTGCCCGGATGAGCTAGTGGGGTCCTGACGTGGGCTTCTGCCGTGTTGCAGGGCGAGAAGGACCTCGGTGACGGCTCCCTCCACGTGAACGGGGAGAGCCTGGACTTGGACTCGGAGGAGGACGACTCGGAGGAGCTGGAGGAGGATGAGGACCAGGGAGCCCAGCCGGCCGCCGTGTTCCCTGCCGAGGACAGCAGGGCCTCCAAGGACGGCGCCCTGGAGCCCGACCGCACCCAGAAGGTGGGCGGGACGCACACCGCAGACCTCGGTCCTGGCGGGGGCGGGGGTGGCCTCTGGGCGCTTCTGGGCCTTAATAAAGCCCCCTGTTTACTTCTGGCTGGGATTCTTGTATTTTATTTCTCTTGAATTTTTAGATAGTTTATTTTCATCAGAGAAGTGTTTGTCTTCCTGTGCAGCATTCATGGAAGTAAAGGGCTTGAGCATTGTTAGGCTTGGGAGTGACAGGAATAATACCATTAATAACCCAAACTGCTAACCGTGGCTGACCGAGTGCCAGTACGGCTTGCCCTTGGCCTTGGCACGGTGTCCCAGGCACCCGGCACAGGTGTGGTCCTCCTGCAGGTGAGGCCTCTGTCCTCCCAGTGGGGTGAGCGCCCAGGGCTGCTGACAGGCCCGTGGGGTGGTACGTGCGCTGGCGTGTCCTCGTTATGGACGCTTCATCCGTGTCCACCCAGGACGAGCTCGGGGGTGGCGGTGTGGTGGCCCTGAAGGCGTGGCAGCGTCTGGGGGTGGTGATGCCTTATCTTGGCTCTCTGTGCACCAGTGCCAAACAGGAATACGGAGACAGAGTTTTGGAGGAAAAGAAATAATAGCTTTATTCTTTGCCAGGCAAAAAGGGAACACAGCAGGCTAGGGCCTCAAGAGCTGTGCCCCCCCTCCCTGGGGAATCAGGAGAGGTCTTATAGGTGGAACTCACAGTCTGGGGTAGGTGATAAGGATCAAAGCAATGAAGGTCTTGAATTTTTCTTCTTCTTGCATTATTTCAAAACAGTCACTGCTGGTGTCAGGCGGCCCGGTAATTGGGTCCGTTTGTTATCGGCTGGGTTATCGGCTGCGACCTTCTTTCTGAAATGCAGAACGCTACAAGGGGTGATTTGCTACAGGGGAGTGCAGGATGTAATTCACATAGTGTCAGAGAGTTTTAGAGGTTAGCTTTGTGAAGGATAAGTCTAGTTACACTACAGATTAGTAACAGTTAAAATAAAACTAGGGTTGGGATTTCCCTCGTGGCGCAGTGCTTAAAAATCCGCCTGCCAGTGTAGGGGACACGGGTTTGAGCCCTGGTCCGGGAAGATCCCACGTGCCGTGGAGCAACTAAGCCTGTGCGCCACAACTACTGAGCCTGCGCTCTAGAGCCCACGAGCCACAACTGCTGAGCCTGCGTGCCACAACTACTGAAGCCTGCGTGCCTAGAGCCTGTGCTCCACAACAGGAGGAGCCACTGCAATGAGAAGCCCGCGCACCGCAACAAAGAGTAGCCCCTGCTCGCCACAACTAGAGAAAGCCCGTGTGCAGCAACGATAGGCCCAATGCAGCCAAGGGAAAAAAAAAAAAAAAAGAAAGAAAAGCTAGGATTGATTAACTCTTTCAGGCCAGTTTATGTTATTTCCCTAGCCTGCCCATGGCTCCTTTATTTTCCTTGTTTGTCAGAAAAGAAAAGACCCTCGTTTCTATCTTTGCCGCAACATGACAGGGACACGGGGCTTGTACGGTTTCAGTGATGCAGGGGGCCCAGGGGCGCCGGGCGCAGACCTGAGCAGAGTGGCTGTTGCTGTTGGGGCCTTTCTGGTTGGGGGAGGGGTGAGTTAGACACGGAGGCGAAACCGTGGCTGAGAGGTGGACGTGTGGAGCCGTGGGTTTACTGTCCACGCATCAGGCTTGTCTGAGAAAACTTTGGAGCATCTTTAAGATGGACCATTACACCTTATGAGTTATTCTGAAACTAAGGGTGGGCAGAGACGTTCCAGTGAGTTTGTTGCAGCTTTTTGCACTTTGCATCAGCCCTGTGGGTACAGCCTTTGACATGTGTAAAGCATTTTCTTTCAGCTTCTGGAGTTTGGGCCGTGTTTTTTCTTAGTGTTGCTTAAATTTCAGATTCATATTAGCCATTTATGCCAGTTCTATTTTTTAGCAGGTTTTGGGGCAAAATTTTAAATGTTGGCCCAGCTATTAAGGTATAATTTTTCAAAAATAAATTGGTAGAAAATGCTAACATTAGAGATTTAAAGGAAATTTTAAAATGATTTAAGATATCATTTATTATTTTTTTCTCTTCCATCTTGTATTATTTTCTCCCTTTCGTGTAGGAAGGAAGCAGTCTCCTAATTCTTGCGGTGGTATTTTGAATGGTGATTTTTACAGACCTGTACTCCCCGCTGCTTGCAGTGGGGACTTGACTCTGGACGTCCAGTCTCCTTGAGGAGCTTTGCCTGTGGTTCCACGAGCTGCTCTTGGCTGGGCCCCTCAGCGGGTGTGCGGCCCCCCCCCCCCGCCCCCGCCCCCCGTAAAGCCTTCTCCTGTTGTTAGAGGTGACACTCGGGGCTCGCAGTGAGCACTTTGTTGAGAGGTGGCATGTGGGCATCTCCAGGTCCCTGCCGCAGTGAGTTGGGAGGGACAGGTTTTCATCTGCATGTCCCTGCATCTCAGTGTTTTGCTGCAGGTCTGAATGTGCCGAGCAGCTTCTCACACGACTGGCTGTCAGGATTTGTTGTCTAGCGACCCCGTTTCCGCTGGGTCATGTGGTCTGGGCAGCCTTATGTGAGCGCAGAGCTGACCTGTTGCTCGAAGGTGTGTGCTGTCCAGCCTTGGCTGCGATGTCAGAGCTCATGGATCTAGTCTGTTTCTGTATGATTTCTGGGTTCGGAGTTCTAATTACAATACACAGACCTTTCCCTGTGGCGATTTTGAATATATTGACGTAAGCTGTCTTCTAATTCTTCATGGGCTTCATTCTTTATGTATAAACATTTGATTCATAGAGAATTTTTGATGAAATGTGATGTAGAGACAAAGTGGGTGAATTTTATGGTATATAAATTATACCTCAGTAAAGCTTTTTGAACAAAATGTGAGGTCAGGGTTGTATGGCCTCCCTCACATGGTGAGCTGTGTGTGCCAGCACTGTTTATTGACTGACATTTGCTTCCTTGCTGATTTAAAATGCCACCTCTGTCACATACCACGCGGCATTTGAATGTGAGTCTATCTCTGGATTCTCTATTTTGATGGAGGTCCTCATCTTCCGGAAAGAATCTAGACACTGAATAACACTGAGTCTAGATACTGATACAAAGGAAGAAAATTAAATGGGTATCAAGCTAACAAAAGAATCAGGAAATAAATAAAAGCAGAATCAAAAAGAAAATGTGGAAAACAAAATAAGATGGCAGGAGCAGATCTAAACAGATCAGTGATAGGAACAAATAGTCATGGATTTGTTATGTGACCTGTTCCGGAGACGAGAAAGATGGGAGATACGCCAGCCGGTTCTGAGGCTAAACCTGCCTTAAAGTCAGCCAGACACAACCGTGTATCAGGGGACGAGGGCAGGGGAGGCTGCGGCCTCCAGGAAAGCTCTTCACAGGACCTGCTGAGGTAACGGAGCAAAGGAGAGAGACCGGAAGGCATGTCACAGGGTCCAGCTGCCTGCCATGTGGACTTGGGGATGGGGCACAGGTCAGCGGTGCCCAGGGCAGGAGCATGTGGGTGGCGCCCCCCCTCCGGCCCCCGTGGCGGGTTGCCTCTGCCCTCGTTCTGGGCTTCGATGCAGTCACGCAGGAAGCGCTCCTGTTCTGAGTGCGGCTCGTTTTACTCTGTGTTGTGTTTGTGCGATTTATTTATGCTGTTAGTTCATTTTCACTGTTGTGTGACAGTGGTTTTTAAGGTGGCCCAGGGTCTCTGAGACCCTCCAGGGTTATAATAATGCTGGGATGTTACCTGCCTTTCTCACTCTCCTTTGAGGGAGCCACGCCGCAGGTGTAAGTGTCTGCAGCGGCGTGTGTTCATGGACTCACGGGCCCCCACAGCCCTTGGCTGTTCTCAGTAGTTTCTACGAGAGGGAGGGGCCCCGAGGCCAGAGCGTTGGGAGCCAAGTGGGGCCTCACCCCTCTGGACGGGTGTGTGCGGGGCTCCAGCGGGGCTGTTGCCCATGTCTGGCACATCCGCGAGGGGAGCTGCACGTCCTGCGTGTGCATCGCGGGCTTGTGAACTTGGTGGGCTGCCCTCCTGGCGCGGCTGAGCGCTCTCACACTGCAGTTCTGATTTGCGTTTCCCTGGTTTCTGAGAAGCTTGGGTACTTTTTTGTATGTTTATTTGCTGTTTGGATGTCTTCTCTTGTGAAGTGCCTGTTTGGGACCCAGCTGTTTATCTGTGTAGTTATCTGTCCTTTTAAAAAGTCGATTTGTAGTAAGGGAGGCCCTGTGTGCGTGCGGCCAGCACGGTGCCTCCTTCTCCGCGTAGGGGGCTGACTCCTCACCGATGACCGGCGTCCTTGTCTCAGCACTGGGGTGGATGGGGCAGGTGGGTGCGGGGCCTGCTGGCTCGGGTCCCCCACCCTGTGTGGCCTCTGCCTGGCTTAGCGCCACACCGTCTGTCCACTCAGATGCCAGCTGTGGTGCTCCCCTCCCTCCTCTCCCCGAGCGCCTTACGCCTGTTCCTGTAGCTGCTGTGTGTGCAGTTTTCAAGTACTTATTCCTTATTCCTCCCTTTACAGTCACAGGAGTTTCGGAAGTTGTTAATCTGCTCACTTTGATGGGTAGTTTCACTGCTTAGTATTTTTAGAATAAGAAACTACCCAATGAAATTTAAAGACAACGTTTAAATAAAACTTATTATAAAGATACCAGAATTCTACAAAAAAGGTTGTATTTAATGGTGAAAGTTTTAAACCATTGTTAATACCAGTGATAAAAAGAGTACAGGTTGGGACTTCCCTGGTGGTCCAGTGGTAAAGAATCCAGCTTCTAATGCACGGGATGCGGGTTCGATTCCTGGTCGGGGAACTAAGATCCCACATACCACGGGGCAGCTAAGCCCGTGCACCACAAGTACTGAGCCTGCACGACTCTACTAGAGCGCCCGCGTGCCACAAACTACAGAGCCCACGTACCACAACTAGAGAGAGAAAACCCGCACGCCACAACTAGAGAGAAGCCCGCACGCCACAACGAAAGGTCCCGCGTGCTGCAACTAAGACCCGATGCAGCCAAGAAAAAAAAAAAAACAAACAAAAAGAAAAGTGCGGGTTGCCACTTCCTCCCCTCACACGAGCGTGCCACATTGGTCATTCTTGCTGTGATGCTGTAAGGTGAGAACCGGAAGGAAACATTAATATTTTAAAGGACAAGGGAGTTTGCTGGGAATATAATCATCCGTCTAAAAAAATCCACGGAAACCAGCTGAGCGGCTGCTGTGGCCAGTGAGCTGAGCTTGTGTGGTCCTGCCAGTCAGAAAATATAAGGACAGCTTGTCAATAATATCAGTAAACACCCGACAATACTTGTTAACTCCTGAATGGAAAGCGTCAGGCTGTGCATATGTACAGCCACTGGTGCTTGCCAGAGTTCCTGCTCCACCTGGACGGTCTTGAGGCCGGTATATCAGTGTGGGTCCTTAGAAGGTAAGGATTCTTTGAACAACAAAACCACAATATCACACCTAAAAATTAGCTGTAAGTCTTTAACATCACCACAGTGCTTAGCAATACATTTAACAAGAAATGTCTGTTATCTATAAGGAGAAAATAGTAAAACTTAAAGAGGTTAAAAAAAAGAATAAGTTCATGGAATGACCCATTATTTGTCTGAATGAGAAGATCCATTCTTTCATCTCCCTTTCCCCATGTTATCCATGAATTCAGAACTGTTCTCATCAAAATTCCCACAGGATTTTCTGTGGGACCAGCTGACATGGGAGTCGTTCATGGCGAGAACGGGCTGGGGGGCGGGGGAGAGGTTAGCAGGACAGTTATGGAGGGGGTTCAAGTGGGGATTCGTGCAGGCACGGGGGAGCCATGAGAGAGTGGAGCAGGGCGGCCACAGTGCACCTGTCTGTCTGCAGAGATACAGTTTGTTCTAAGGGTTGGGTTTTCAGTTTGTTTGCAAGGGATCATGAACTTTTCAATAAATGTTATTGGGAAAATTGGGGGCAAAGTGAAGGCCGACCCTTAGATCAAGGTGCACAACAAATGTACACTCCATTCTGGAATTGGTGGGGGTGATGGTTGCACAACTCTGAATACACTCAAGACCACTGAATTGTGTACTTTAAAAGGGTGAATTTAAGGGTAGGTGAATTATAAATCAGTAAAGCTGTTATTTAAAAAAGCAAATTCCAGAAGATTTAAAGTGTCAACACAAAATATTTAACTGTGGGAAAAAGTGTTGGAAACCGTTTTTCTGATCTCAAATGAAGGCCTTCTGTTGTAAGACACAAACCTAGAAGCCACGAAGGGAGAGACTGAGAGGTTCGACTTGTCCAGATTAAAACCCCAGAAGTTTTACTTTAAAAAGAAATAGCAGAAGCAGAGCCTGTAGAGCTTGATAGGAGAATGTTTATAACATATTTAACAGACAATGTGTGTGTGTAGTTTCCCGTGTGTGTGTAGCTTCCACAGTTACTAAGAAAGCAAGGACCCAGTGGAAATACGGGCTGTGGCTGTGGTCACGCAGTACGCAATGGGAGAAACGGAGGAGCACGCATGGGAGACACTCGGGGCGGTGCGGCCCCTCAGAGGGCCTGGGGGTGCCCTGTGGGCGCCCCACACCCGGAGTGTCCTGCACGGGTGGGAGCACGTGTCTGCTGTTTGTCCAGAGGGTCTTACCCTTCCTGTGAGACTGTGAGGGTACGGTCACCGCGTGGCCCCTCGAGGAGCCACAGCCGGGTGCGCGGGGAAGGGTGGAGGGGGCGCGTGGCTCCTGTGTAGGTAGAGAAGGTGAACCCAGGTGCCTCTGCTGTTCTGTTACGGAAAGATCCCACAGCGTACTTTTCATTAGAAGAAAGTAAGACGCAGAATTGTGCTGGGTGCTCTGCCCCTGCAGGCAAACACTCCCGTGCTCGCCCGCGGGTGCCCAGCATTGGCAGCAGGTCGAGGCCCTGGGGCTGGGCGGGCTCGCGGGTCGGGGGGGGGGGGTGGTAGGTTTTGCGTTTTATATTAGTCTCTGGCCTCTGAAAACCTTTTTGCGGTGAGTGCAGTCTCTCATGCGCACTGATCTGCATACGTTTGACGCCCTCGCCCATGCCAGGGGGCCGCCCTCCGAGTCACATCGGATCGGTGGTCCAGGTCAGCGCGGGAGCCTGGCATGGGGGCAGCAGCCCTTCCGGGCCGGGCTCTCGGGGAGCTGGGACGCCTCCAAGGTGTGTCGGGTCAGATCGCCTGCCACCAACGGCTCTCATTGGTTTGTTTTCTTTTTGGGACCCGGCGCGGCTGCTCAGATGGAGGGCGAATCTGAAGAGGAGCAGGAGTCGGCCGGCACCGGGGAGGAGGAGGAGGACGGAGACGAGTCCGATCTGGTAACCTGTGCGCGGGTGACGGGGGGCTCCTGGCAGAGGAGCCACGTGGGAGCCGCAGAGAAAGCGGCCCGAGCAGAGAGCCAGGGAGGGGCCGCCGGGTGGACCGGGCGAGGGAAGATCGAGGCGTCCGAGGCGGAACCGCAGGCCCTCCGCGGGCTGGATGTGGCTCAGAGCTGAGGGGTGCGAGTGACACGACCTCACGGGGGGGGGGCAGGGTCAGAGGGCGGGGCTGTGGGGGGAGGACGGAGCCTGGCGAGCCTGAGGGCCGGCCGTCAGGCAGGGCAGGGAAGGGAGTCTCTGTGCGTGAGAAGGAGAAAGTGGCCACGTGGGTGGCGGAGATGAGCCCTGGGAGGGGCTGTTGTGTCTGGCGATAAACGTGTTTCTTTGGGGTCGTCGACTGAAGCGCAGGGGGCTGTGGTGCTGCTCTTGGCAGACTTTCTTCCCGGAGCTTTGCTCTGAAGGGGGCACAGGGCACCTGGGCGTCTCAGGGGGCCCAGCACGAGGGCTCAGGCTCCAGGGCAACTGTTGGAAAGGCCAGTGAGCCGCCCTTAGTGTATCTTTTTATCTCGTGAACACACATTTTAAAATTCCTTTTTCTATCCGTAGTTAACAGGGGTTGTGAGATCCTGGTGGTGGAGTCGTTAGAAAGGCTAGTGGTTCATGCTCGGCATCTGCTGTAACTCGTGGCAGTTAGATGCCCTTTCTGCGTCTAGATTTGAGACACACGTACTCACAGGAATCTCGAAATGTTGTAAATTAATGATAATTTCTTTCCTTGTTCTCCATGTAATGGCTAATTTGGACATAGATTTGAAGCACATTGAGGCTTTGATTGTTCCTTTTCTCATGAGCGAGATGAATGGGTGCATGTAATTAAAAGGGGATTCTTTTACTGAACTTATTTACTGGTAGAACTTTTTCATTTATTCTTTTTTGTGCCAAACTCAAGTAACTGAGCTTAGAGTGATATTTAGGGAAAAGCATGAGTGTCTTTAAGAATGTGACCTAGAAAAGTGTCTAAAAGTGAAATTAATCTTCTAGTTGGATTATCACGATACAGCAAGAAAACAGAACTTTTGCTTTCCGAGCGCCCATGCTTTGCTCTTTCTGTTCCTTTCCCGTGGTTCTCAGAGTTCTGAATCCAGCATCAAGAAGAAGTTTCTCAAGAGGAAAGGGAAGCCTGACAGCCCCTGGATCAAGCCAGCGAGGAAGAGGAGGCGGAGAAGTAAAAAGAAGCCCTGCTCCGTGCTAGGTAAACACGGAGCCACACGCAGGACCCCGGGCGGAAGCAGGCCGTAGGGGGCTTGGGGCTGGGGTTCTGTGTAGGACTTCATTTGAACGGAAGACTCCACTGTTTAAAAAAATAAAAACATCAGAAACAGCTTTATTAGAGACCCTCGGGTGATGCCAGGGGGTCTCCTTCCAGCAGGCCCCCGTGGTAGGGCCGCACGCTGACCGCCCCCACCTTCCCTGTGTCCCGCCCTCATTGTCCTGTGCGGGCCGGGCCCTGGTCCTCACGGTGGCTCTCAGCCCTTTGCTCAGATTCCCTTGATCTGGAGGTAGCCTTGTTAAAGGGACAGCTGGGAAGGGCATGACGTCAAAGTTAGTGGCCCAGGGGCCCCGTCTTTGCAGCTTTGCCATGGAGGACTTGGCGTAGCATGAAGTGTGTGTTGCTGAGGTGTTTGGTTGGTGAGCCTCACCACGTGCGTGTGACAGGAGACCCCTGCCACCCTCGCTGCGCGATGGAGACCTTCCCTCTGCAGCCAGCCCTCCCCCGGCCCGGGCACCTCTGCTCCACGTCGTCTCCGCAGATGGGTTAGCGCTGTGGAGAAGTTTACGGATGGATCCTTCTCTCTGGCTTCTCCGCGAGTAAATGAGGGTCATCCGTGTTGTTGTTGGCGGGAGGTGTTCCACGCGCAGCTGTCTGTGGTTTGTTTATCCCTCACCTGTTGGACATTTGGTCTCTTTCCAGTTTTTGGCCCTTACAGATAAACTGCTGCAGAGTTTGTGTACACATGTTTTTAGAGCAAATGCTCCGTTTATCTGGGGTAAACGTTTAGGAGTGGAGAGTGGCTGGGTCATGCTGTGTGTCTCACTTCTTAGTGCTGCCAGCTGTTTCCCGAAGTGCTTGTCCTGCTCTGCGTTCCTGCAGCAGCACGGGAGCAGTCCAGCTCCGCACTGGCCCCCGCAGCGCTTGCGCGGTCAGTCTCTGATTCCAGTGCTGCTGGGTGGTGTGTGGTGCTGCCTCATTGCGGTTACCTAACAAAGAGCGAGGTTGCACATCTTAGCGTTTATCTTCTCGTAATGCGTTTATACCTTTTGCTTACTTTAAAATCCGAGCGTATATCTTCTCACTGAGTTGTGACTTCTTTCAGTGTTCTGGATACAAGTCTTTTGTGAGATAGATGTTTTGCAAGTATGTGCACCTACTAAAAGTTTTAAAAAATGTTTGTTGAAGTCTAATTTATGGATTGTTTTCTTTTAAAATTCGTGCTTTTCGTGATCTCAGAAATCTTCGACTTAACCAACCCACGACACAAAGATTTTGTCCCATGTTTTCTTCTTGAAGTTTTATAGTTAGCCCGTACATGTGGGTCTCTGATCCACTTTGAGTGTGTGTGAGTGTGTGTGTGTGTTGTCGGGCAGCTCACTTTTTTGCCTGTGCATTTCCAGCTGTTCCAGCACCATTGGTTGCATTGACTTTTCTTTCTTCACTTAACCTTTTGAACCTTTGTTGACAGTCACCGTATGGCTGTTTCTAGACTTTCTAGTCTGTTTTATTGATTGATTTTTCTCTATACCAGCACCACAAAGCTGCAGGACTTCTTTCTGTCTTGCACAGTTATTTTAGCGTTCTTCTAGATTCCCCTGATAGAGAAGCAGGTTTACAGAGCTGCCCCTGAAATGCAGAGGGCTGCTGGAGGCCCGTGTGTGACAGTCAGTTTCAGACTGGAGTCAGGTGGCCGGTGGGGTTTGTTGACCCACCAGGCCCACGTGTGCGTCCCGTGAACCTCCTCTCCTTCACTTGCGTTTCCTTGTCTCTCAACCAGGAATCATCAGCCAAGATCAGAATGCCCCATGTGGTTTCTGCTGTCGGCTGACAAAAGCCTTAGTAGATCCAAGACTAAAAGTTGTTTCGGGTAGAGGCTTCATCTTCACCATCTTGTGTGTAATGTGTAGAATGCCTGCCTAAATAAATATTTAAACGGGAGTTTGAATTTTATTTCCTCCTGTAAAGTGTTTAAAATCGCACAAAGGCTCCTCAGTTCCTCAGATGGGTGATGGTTTCTCGCTGGTGGTTGGCTCCTTCCTGCCTGAGATCTAGGTTCAGACTGTGGCCTGAATTCAGAGTCTTTGGGCACCAAACCTCTCTGTGTTATGGCTCGTTCATTTCCCATCATTGAAATAATGTCGATGACAGATATTTAAAACTTGGCTCTGAACTATGGGCATTTGCCCTTTGCTGGTGGTGTTATTATCCTGTGTAAATGCACATTTTCACAGGCTTCTCAGTGAAATGCCCTTAGAATGGCAGTTACCCGGCTGGGCCTCCTGGGACTTGTGGACAGGAGCCCCCTCCCTTGACGGGCCCCTCACTTACACACATTCCTCTCCTTGGCGTGTTCAGATTGTGTTGCCCTTTGGTGGGTGATGTGCTTCGTAAACCCCCTTCTCACAGGAGGACGCTCCCTGCGGCCCTGCAGCCTTTCCTTGTGGATCCTGCAGCCCAGGTGTCTGAGGCTGGGCCGGTTCCACAGCGACGCTGCACGTCTGGGGCTTCTTTAGCTGCTGTACATCAGCTGGTCTTTCAAAGCTGCCATTCAGATTTTACTCTTATTTTTAAAGTAATATTCACAGAACGTATGTGCACGACGTTTTTATGTGTCCTTGATTATTTGATCAGCTTTTATCTAGCTGGTGTGTTTGTAGAGAAAGGTGTTTCCACATGCCCACACCTTTGCTTTCCTCGACACGGCTGCCCTCTCCCCAGGGAGATCGTGCGGAAATGGGAACCAGCAGAAGTGCGGGATGGGGGCCCGGATGCTATGTGTGTTTGTTGTCTGAGTGGCTCGCGAGTGTCCCGTGGCGCCTCCCGTGGGTCGCGAGGCCCCGGCGCACCGTGTTTGACGTGCGTGCCTTTGAACGCAGGTTCCGAAGCGTACGCATCGTCTTCAGGAAGCGCAGAGCACATGGCACCCAGCGACGGCACGGGGTACATGGAGGTTTCGCTGGACTCCCTGGATCTCCGAGTCAAGGGCACGCTGGCCTCTGACGCAGAAGGTGAGCGCGTGCGTGGCCAGGGCCAGCCGGTGGGGGTGGGGGAGGGAGCGTTTGGTGCCGAGTGGGCAGGGCGCGGGGCCAGTGTGCTGTGTCCCCGTGGCGCTCTAGTGAGGCGGCCCCAGGGGTCGGGTGCAGTTGCCCACCAAGGTCAGGAGTCCTGCGAGCCATGCGTGTTTGTATGGGGCTCCCAGTGGGAGGTGACCCTCTGCCCTGGCTGCATGCAAGTGGCGTCGTTCTGCACAACGTGGCTTTTTTATGATCCCTGATTCCAACAGTGTTGGTGGAAATGTGTCTTCTCGTCGGTGTTGAGCTGGTGGTGCCCCATGGTGGCATATCTGGAGCCGGGCCTTGAAGTCCCTGGCACTGCAGCTCCGGTGGTCCTTGGCTCTGGGGCTGGGGCCACACACTCCTCGCTGTCTGAAAATCTTTACCAGTGGAATTAATTAATAGCTGTTTGGCTCTTTTGAAAAATTTCTTTGAAATGAAGCATGGGGAAAATGTAAAATCCCTGTTACTTACACCCCATGGATTTTGCTGCTGTCAGGGTTTAACCAATCATTCTTTAAAGGACAAATAACCAGCTGTTAGCGTTTTGAACACTAGAGGATTTTTGGTTTACTTGTTGAGTTTAGGAAATCACATCTTTAGCTTAAGAAGAAAATCGTAGGCTTGTCTGTCAGAGAAGTAGCCGCTCTTCTTGCTGCACACAGAACAGAAACCCCTCTCCAGTCATCCCCTCATGCCTTCCTTCCCGATGAAGTGACGTCTGTGTTTACTGTTTCTAAACCTGCTCTTAGCTTTGTCTCAGGAAGGTGCCGACTTGGACGCCAGCAGGAAATAGTGCTCGTTTTACCACATTGCCTGGGGTCAGAGGTGAGAGGGCAGCACAGCGGGGGCGCCTGCTGCCCCTATCTGTTGTCTGAGCTGAGCCCTGGAGGGTGAGGGAGGTGGCCTCTGCCTTTAATGTGTATGTTCAGCTTCTGATAAAAGTAAGGGCCATGCTGGCGGGAGCCCCTTGGAGGAGGAGGAGAGGCTGCGGGGCGCCATATAAGTTGCTTCCCTGAGGGTGTTCCCTGGATTGACAGCCACCATTGGAGGGACCCGTGGATGTGTCCAGTCACGCAGGGCCTGGGGTGTCAGCACTTTGGAGGGACGAGTCAGGTCCCCCAGTTTTGTGTGCATTTAGTGCTAGGGTTCCAGACCCTCTAGGGGGGCAGCTGTGGGGCCTGAGGCTGGGCAGGAGGGCAGGGGGCCTGGGGCTCCTTGGAGAAGAGCCATGTGACCTGGATGGGTGCGGAGGGTGGGGACGGGTCCTGGTTCATGGGGGTCCAGGTGAGCCGGCCTGCCATGTCTGTGGGGACCCCCGCTTACCCTACACCCCTACTTCGTTGCACAAGAAGGAACATGAAACGCACCTTCCTTTGGAAGCCGTGGCTGGGTCGAGGGGTCTTTCTGGCCACCGGCCTCTGTCCCCACTGCAAGCCGGCCTAGCTGTGGGCTGCGTTCCTCCCGGTGGTGCCCGCCTTGCCCTGCCTGTAAGTCGGGTCAGGTGGTGATGTGCTGCGCCCAACACTTTCTTCGTGATCCTAGTTTTCTTCTTTGTGTTCCCCAATCCTTTCCTCCTTCCGCCTAATAAGCAGGCTCTTTGCGCTGTTGTAGTGGGTGAGGAACGTTCTAGATGATCAGTAGACAAGCTGCCTCCAAACTCTTTCAGGTTGAACAGAACGTTCGTCTCGTGGCTGCAATTCTAAAACCAAGTGACAAAGACAAGCGCTTTCTGGCTGGGAAGCATGTGGGAAGCGAAGTCCCGGGCGGTCTGGTTCCTGGACCTTGGCTCCCGGGCGGCTGCCCGCGGGCGTGTCTGCAGGGACCGTGTTTGCGCTTTCTTGCCCTGCGGAGGTGGGGCGGGCGGGGCCGAGTGTAGCAAAGCTGTCTGGGCCGTGGCGGCGACACGCATTGTGTGTGACCGCAGGGCTGGCCAACGGTCCCGACGTAGGCGAGACGGACGGCCTTCAGGAGGTGCCCCTCTGCAGCTGCCGGATGGAGACCCCGAAAAGCCGAGAGATCACCACCCTGGCCAACAACCAGTGCATGGCCACGGAGAGCGCGGACCACCAGGTGAGCGGGTTCGCGTTCCTGTGCGAGGGGGGCCCTGCCCGGCAGCGCCGGCGCAGCTCAGGGGGACGGTGCTGTGCGCGCGGCCAGGCGGGAGTGGTGGTTGGGAGCCGACACGGCTGCGGGCGCTGCTCCGCTGAGGTCACGCTTTCCCAAAAGGCTTTTCTACTTCGCTGTGAACTCGGACGTGGACGGGTGAGAGGCAGAGCTGCACCTGAGGTTGCTGGCAGCCTCTCCACGGGCCCCGTCACCTTCTTTAGAAGAACTGTCCGTGATGAAAGCGTTACAGTTGACCTTCTGAACCTGCTGCTCGGCGTCCAAGCCGCCAGCACTTGGGTCTGTCCCGCTCCGCTCGCTGGGCTTTGAGCCAGCGTTTAGCACTTGTCTCCTGTAACAGAAGTAACAGTAGTTCCCATTATCACGTGACGCCTAGCTGGTGGTCAGACGTCTGTGTTCTCTGCTCTGGCTGAATCCAGGTGGGTTCTGCCCACCCTCCTGCGGCCCCGCCACTGGCCCGGGGCCGGTCATTCCCTTTAGTTCCCGAATCTTAGGACTGGAGGTCGGAGCTCGTCCAGGTGCTGAGATTGTCCCTGCGTTCCGGCCGGCCTTGGTGGGGTCACTGTGAGGTCGAGTTCCTGCCCTCGGTCCGTCGTCCGGTGAGAGGTTGCAGGGTGGCGGCTCCACGGTTCTCTTTTTTTTTTTTAATTTTATTCTTTTATTTTTTTTGGCTGCGTTGGGTCTTTGTTGCTGCGCACAGGCTTTCTCTGGTTGCGACGAGCGGGGGCTACTCTTCATTGCGGTGCGCGGGCTTCTCATTGCGGTGGCTCCTCTTGTTGCAGAGCACAGGCTCTAGGCGCGCGGGCTTCAGTAGTTGTGGCACGCGGGCTCCGTAGTTGTGGCTCGCGGGCTCTAGAGCGCAGGCTCAGTAGTCGTGGCACACGGGCTTAGTTGCTCCGCGGCACGTGGGATCTTCCCGGACCAGGGCTCGAACCCTTGTCCCCTGCATTGGCAGGCGGATTCTTAACCACTGCGCCACCAGGGAAGCCCTCCACGGTTCTCTTGTTCCTCCTGCAGTGACTCTCTGGTGTCTGTGGAACAGAGCTTCCTCACCCGCTGGGGCTGTTTGTGCCCCTGAGACATGCTTTATCCTGGGTTTGCAGCACAACTAGTGACTTCGTGGTCTCTTTGCTGCTCTTCCGAGTAATGAGTTGGTGCCTTGACGCCTTCCGGTGCCCCTCCCCCCGCTCCCCAAAGTTCATCTTAGGAACTCACAGTCTTTTCTCTTTTCAACCTGTTACATATAAAATTTTTTGTTGTACAATGAAATATAAATCCAGAAAACAATACAAGACAAATGTCTGGCCTAATGAGTCTGTCTAGGGTGGGCACTCTGGTAACCATTTCCCAGGGTCAGGAAGTAGGATTGGCCCCAAATAGCTGCCACCCGGCTTCCGTGTTTTCTAAATGGTTTTGCCGGCCATACAGGTGTCCCTAGACGCTGTTGCCCATTTGTCCTTTCTCTTCCTTTCCCTTTATGTGTGGAGCAGCCGGGCCATTTGACCCCATGGTCTGAGCAGTGGCTCCCATGCTCACGGGGCCTCCAGCGCCTCTGTCTGCAGTTTATACAGAGGTGGACCCGGCTCAGCTGAGGGGAGTTTAGTCCAAGGTAAAGGCTCGTGATATCTGGTTGCCTCTCTTTTTCTGATGTTGGCAGCTGTTGAGTCTTCATGCCTGTATTTATTAATTCATCAGAGGTTCCAAAGCGGTGATGTTGTGTCGCTTACTGCTCATTTGTTAACTGGATGGTTTCATAAAGAGCCTTGTCATCTCGTCTGCTCTTTTGTTACCCAGCAGAACATCTCAGAGGAAGGACCGCACTGGTGCTTGAGCCTTTCTCTTTATTTCCTAGTCGTTCAGGTAATGAATTTGTTCTCTGTCATCTTCTGAGGTTGGCCAGTTCTTACTTTTAAAATATCATTATGGGGGCTTCCCTGGTGGCGCAGTGGTTAAGAATCTGCCTGCCAATGCAGGGGACACGGGTTCGAGCCCTGGTCTGGGAAGATCCCACATGCCGCAGAGCGGCTAGGCCCGTGAGCCACGACTACTGAGCCTGCGCGTCTGGAGCCTGTGCTCCGCAACAAGAGAGGCCGCGACAGTGAGAGGCCCGCGCACCGCGATGAAGAGTGGCCCCCGCTCGCCGGAACTGGAGAAAGCCCTCGCACAGAAACGAAGACCCAACACACCCAAAAATAAATAAATAAATTCATAAAATATCATTATGAACTCATGTGTTTAAACAGATTTGACGGGTTCTAATCTTTGTGTTGTTGTTGTTATTACTATTACTATTATTACTTTTCAATTTTATTTATTTATTTATTTATTATTATTTATTTTTGGCTGTGTTGGGTCTTCGTTTCTGTGCGAGGGCTTTCTCTAGTTGCGGCAAGCGGGGGCCACTCTTCATCGCGGTGCGCGGGCCTCTCACTGTCGCGGCCTCTCCCATTGTGGAGCACAGGCTCCAGACGCGCAGGCTCAGTAGTTGTGGCGCACGGGCCTAGTTGCTCCGCGGCATGTGGGATCCTCCCAGACCAGGGCTCGAACCCGCGTCCCCTGCACCGGCAGGCAGATTCTCAACCACTGCGCCACCAGGGAAGCCCTATTATTATTATTGAAGCTTCACACCCCCCCCCCCCACCCCTTGGCCTGCAGGACCCTCTTCATATTGGACTCTTTTAGGAGATATGCATGGTCAAACTATTTTCATAACGATACTAAAAAGTTAAGTGTCTTTTCACTTACTCTTTCACAGAGTGTACAGTGGCATTTTGTGCGTTTGCAAGACCTGTATAACTCAGGGAATGAGTGATTTTCATGGTGTTACAAAATCATTCACAGTGCAAGACACATGGATGAATTTTAGTGTAACGGTACTAAACGTGTGGACAGTAGATTGAGATTTTTACATTGCAGCAAATCTTTTGAGAAACTACCCCTTGTAGAGTTTTGCTGTGGTGTCAGAGAAGAATGTCCACATTTGTCTGCTCTGAATGCAGAAGCAGATATGAGGTTCATCTGTCTTATTAAACCAGATATTAAAGAGTTTTGTGAACAATATAAAACAATGACATTTCTTATTAACTTTTTTAAAAGTAATTTTTTAATTAAAATACGTTCTTTACGTGATAGGTTTATTGCTATTTTTAAATAAATTAATATTTTAAAATTTTCTTTCTTAATTTCTAACATGGTAAATATTAATAGACGTACCCCATTTGGACAAAAGCTCTTTGGGACCTTTGGTAATTTTTAAGAGTATAAAAGAACACTGAACCCGGAGCTTTTGAGAACCACTGTTCTCGATCTTCTTTTCTTCATTTCTCTTGTCCCTGTCCTGCTCACTTTCAACTCAGCTTTGTCCTGGTGTCCTCGTGCCCCGAACTAGAAGGGGTCCAGGCAGGTTGGGTTTGAGGGTTCCTGGCGGCTGGCCCGCACTGGCCCCAGGTCTTAGGCAGCCCCAGACTTGCTGGGATTGGGCAGGGTCTCTCCCAGGTCGCCTGCTCTTCTCAGCCCCAGGGAGGACCTTTTGGTATCTTGGTTCCCCCCTGTCCTTGGGTCCACGAGACACTGCCTCGCTGTGTCCCTCTTCCCCCATCCTCCCCCCTCCTCCTGCCCAGGCACCAGCGTCTAGCAGGCCCACCCTTACCCATTTGCATCCTGTGGCCTTTGGTTTTGATTTAAATGTCATCTCTGGGTTTTGGTTTTGCTGTCTAGTTGTTCTGTTTTTTTGTGGGATTCCAGGAAATTCTTAAGCTGCTGCTATTTTGCCAAAAATGTTTTTTCTCTTTTGATGCTCAGGTTGCCTCGGCCTTAGCTGGCAGCAGCCCCTCAGAGCTAATAGCTCCTTCGTCCTGTGTCTCCTTCCCATCAGCTTTATTAAGGCATAATTCACACACTAGAGGTCACCTTTCTGAGTGTGTGTCTCTGAGTCACATGAGTGACATGAGTGACTCAGATCACACGAGTGACACGTGTGACAGATGCACACGATCGTGCGACCAACACGCTCCTCTGATTTCTGTGCGAGGGAGGGGTGTTGACTCTTCAGCTCGGGCCATTTTTACGTGACTCCTGTCTTCTTGGGGGTCGACTGTGTCCTTGGGGATTCGGGGTGTCTGGTGCTGACACAGGACGCCCCCCCCCCCCCCCACCGGACCTGTGCTGCCTGTACGTTTGGAGGTCTCTTTAGACAGCGTGTCCTGCACAGGGCCTGATAGTCTCCGTCTTCCCAGTGGTGTGTTTGGATCATCCCCATTGCACTTATCAAGGTAGCTGGGTTACAGTCTGACATCTTAATAGTGCCAAGAGTTATGCCATCTGTTCTTCCTTTTTCTTCATTTTCTGCCTCTTGGATTGAATTCCCCCCGCCCCTCGCTGCGCTGGGTCTTTGTTGTGGCACGTGGGATCTTTTGTTGTGGCGCGCGGGCTGCTCTCTAGTTGTGGCGCGCGGGCTGCTCTCTAGTTGTGGCTCACAGGCTCCAGAGCGCGTGGGCTTAGTTGCCCCGAGGCACGTGGGATCTTAGTTCCCTGGACAGGGATCGAACTCGTGTCCCCTGCACTGGAAGGCGGATTCTTAACCACTGGACCACTGGGGAAGTCCCGGGTTGGAATTTTTTATGATTCCAATTTATTCTGCTGTTGGCTTTATTTTTTACGTATTTTCCTCACGTTTTCACCAGTTACTCTGGAGTTTCTAACATACATCCTTAGTTTATCATGGTCTTGCTTGAATTGATATCGTACCACTTAACATGTAATGTAAGACTCTTACATGCGTGGGCCCAAATCCTGTCTCCCATCTTTTGTCGTACGTTTCAGTTTCATATATGCTATTATTTTTGTACACACTCATCTTTTAGACTGAGTAACCGTAATCGTCTCTCGTTTCCCTTTATTTAAACTGCATCCAGAGCGTTCTTTCTCTGTTCCGATCTGATTTCTCTCTGATACCACAGTCCCTGTGCCTGAGGACCCTTCCCCCCGTAGCACAAGTCTGCTCATAATGAATTCTCTTTTGTTTGTTCGAAAAAGTCCTTGTTTTGCTTCCAATTTGGAGAGGGACTTTGATGGGTACAGAATTCTGGGCACTTGGAGACGTCGGTCGCTGTTGCGGTCCGGAAGCCCCGAGGAGAGGCCGCGGCGCTCATCGCTGTGGTCCTCTGCGCGGACCTCTGAGCCTGAAGCGTGGCGTTGTGCTGCTCTCGCTTGGTGCTTGTCCTCTTTAGGTTTCTCTGAGCTTCTTGGACTTGCACCTGGTGTCTCTGTTTTCCTAGAAAATCAGTTCCTGCCCTGCGGCTCTTTATTTTTTCTCTTTCCCAAACCAGTCACTCGACGCCGGCTCGTGGGATGTCGTCTCACAGCTGATGGGGGCTCCGCACTTGCGTTTTCTTCCCATTTTGGCGTCCAACGGTTTCTGTTGACCTTCCTCCTCGCTGAGTGTACTTGAGCCAGTCAGAGGCCTCCGCCTGTGTCTCCTGACGGCCTCGCGGGTCCTGGTGGAGGTGGGGGGCGTCCTGGTGGCTGTTTTTTGCCCACCACCCGCTGCTGGAGACCCTGAATGTCCGCGACGTGGGCTGCGGGTGTGTCTCAGGGTCCCTCCCCCCAAGCAACCCTTGGCCCCTTTTACTTTTCCTCCTGGGATTTTCTCCATGTTCTCAAATACCTGCTTTCTACCCTCCTTTCCTGACCTCTCCTTTGAGGTGTTGTCTGAGGGTTCTTACTGTGGGAGGGGTGCCCCCGCCCCCCGCACCGCGGTCTGCATCTGTCTGTCCCTCCTTCCGTCGGTCGAGGCGGGAGCCTCTTTGCTGTTTTCGTGGAAGCGTCCACAGCTGAGCCAGGGGTTTCCTCTCCTGAACAACCTTTCCTTTTTCTCAGAGTTAGTAATTACCTCGTTTCTCATTGTTTTCTTTGTGCCTGTTACCGATTCCACCCCAAACTGATGGACTTGCTCACTTTGTAGGGTTTTCGGACACATCGGTCCCTCTCAGCGGGGGGCGCGTTGCCTCAGCAGCTCCTTGAGGGAGGTTCCTGGGGGGAAGGTCTGGGCCGATCCTCTCCTGTCGCCGCGGCTTCACGGGCGCAGTTTCCTCTCACGTCCCGGTCACGTCCCCGTCTGCTTCTGGCCGTCCGCGTCTCGGGAGCCCCGGCCCCCCCCCCCCACCGGGTCCTCTCTGCGGAGCGTCCAGCCTTCTCACCTCTTCTCCATTTTCCACATTTTTGACTTTTTGCTTTACTTTAGAAAATTCCCTCCGTCTCCCAGCGCTTCCATGGAAATTTCACTTCTCCCTCCTGTCTGGTGCTGAGAGCTTGTTTTTGTGCCCTCCCTCGTGGCCTCCTGTTCCAGCCTCAGAGCCGCCTGGGCCCCTTTTCTGGGGGCATTGGCCCCGTCCCGCCCCCATCTCTGGGCTCCATGGAGTCTCTGAGAACGGGCTCCCTTGAGGAGCAGGCGAGGAGGAAGCCGGGGCTGGGGGCGCGTCACCCGCACCAGCTGCCAGGAGGCGAGGGTCCTTGTTGGAAGGCGCCAGGGCGACAGCGGGCGCGGGTGGGCCGCCCGAGTGCTGGTGGGTCCTGCGGATTCTCTGCGCTCCCCGCTGCTGGCCGTGCTGCCTGGCATGTGTCCTGTTCCCTTCGATGCCCCAGCCCCCAGCCCAGGCTGTTCTCCTCACGCGGCCGCTGTGACCCCCTGGTCCGTGAACCGGCGGCACAGCCCCACATCACGTCACGGAGGACCCGGCCGCCTTCCTGCTTTGATTTCCTGACCCCCCCCCCCTGCCCCGCCCTGTGGCATGGCAGTGGCTGACCCGGTCTCGTCTGATTGCAGCTGGGCAGGTGCACGAACAGCGTGGTCAAGCACGAGCTGATGCGCCCGTCCAGCAAGGCGCCGCTCCTGGTGCTGTGTGAAGACCACCGGGGCCGGATGGTGAAGCACCAGTGCTGTCCCGGCTGCGGCTACTTCTGCACCGCCGTGAGTGCCCGGCCCCCTCTCTCCTGCCTTGGCCTCCGGGGGCACCTGGGCCCCCGGCTCCCTTCCTGCCGCTCACGTGTCTACCTAGGCAGGGCCGCCTGGCCCTCCACTGCGTCCTGCTCGCCAGTGCCTCCGGGACCTTCTCCATCAGTGACTTCATCCACAGATGCTCACGTGGCTCACGTGGCCCTCGCTTGGTCTCCGTGTGGCCCTTTGTGCTGCTGGGCCCAGAGCCTCTCCCCAGGGGCTTCTCCGGACGTCACACCTGTGTGCCCTCCCCATCCTCATCATCCTTTTCTGCTTCTGCTGGAAAGAGGTTCCCAGGGAGAGTGCCGCTCTGGCTGCTCCTCACCCCAGAGCCCTGGCCTGAGGTCGGGTCGCCTGAAGGGCCTGGTGTCGGGCGCTCTCTGCCAAGGGCTGTTGGCGGCATCCTCCTCAGGCTTTTGCTTCTGGGAGTCTCTTCCCGGGTGTGTCTTCTGTGGGTCCGTCTTTGGACTTATGTGCAGCCCGTCCCCTGGTCAGAGCAGCTGGAGAGCGAGGCCTCGGCCTCCTCGGGGCGCGGGGATGGGGATTTTCTCTCCTTCAAATAGCACGTGTGTGGACATGCCTTGGGAGGGGCCCCGTGGACGCAGGGCATCATTTCTCCTCACCCGGAGAGGGGCTGGGAGCCCCCCGGGCTCTGGCTTCCTGCCCCCACACAGCGCTCAATTCTGGGCTTTGCTTGCTCTTTTGCGTATTAGCCCCAATTAAAAGAGTGATTCCTCGCCTTCTTGTTTTTAGGGTAATTTTATGGAATGTCAGCCCGAGAGCAGCATCTCTCACCGTTTCCACAAAGCCTGTGCCTCTCGCGTCAACAATGCCAGTTACTGCCCCCACTGTGGGGAGGAGACCGCCAAGGCCAAAGAGGTGACTGTCGCAAAAGCAGACACGACCTCCACCGTGACGCTGGCCCCCGGGCAGGAGAAGAGCTCCACGGTGGAGGGCAGGGCCGACACCACCACCGGCAGGTACAGCGTCCCCCGAGCCCTCAGAGTTCACCTGGCAATGTCCGTCTGTGATCGTTGCTCATGTCTTCCGACTTGCCAGACGTCTCCCAGCTGGCTCACGTGCGCTGTGATTTATGACGCGTGAGGCTGTGAGGCGTGCTGACTTTTGTTTGCTTGCTGCCACCGTGCACACGTCTCTTCTGCACTCAGTGTAGTTTGGTACATTTCTTTGCCTGTTTTTGAACCAGTATCACACCATCCTAATTGATGTGGTATCACAGTATTTTCGGTCGAAGCACAGTACTCCCATAGGTAGCTGTTAGTATACACCTGAAACATCAGCCCCTGTACCCACGTGTACCTGTGCGTGCCTGTCCCTACCCATCTGTGCCTGTGTGTAGTGTATGATATGAAACATTAGTGTCAGCTGCTGTAACATCTGTACCTGTGGGCGCCTGTCCCTACCCATCTGTACCTGTGTGTGCCTGTCCCTACCCATCTGTACCTGTGTGTGCCTGTCCCTACCCACCTGTGCCTGTGTGTAGTGTATGATATGAAACATTAGTGTCAGCTGCTGTAACATCTGTACCTGTGGGCGCCTGTCCCTACCCATCTGTACCTGTGTGTGCCTGTCCCTACACATCTGTACCTGTGGGCGCCTGTCCCTACCCATCTGTGCCTGTGTGTGCCTGTCCCTACACATCTGTACCTGTGTGTGCCTGTCCCTACCCATCTGTGCCTGTGTGTAGTGTATGATATGAAACATTAGTGTCAGCTGCTGTAGTCTGCTGTTCCTGCGTCATGTTTTGGAGGCCCTAGCTGAACACAGAAGAAACAGTCTTTAAAAGAGATTGATATTGGAAACATATAATTTTCTTCTCAAAAGTATTCAGTAGAAATAGCTGAAGAACTCATAAAGCTAAATGGAGTCAGTCAGCCAGAGGATCAGGTAAGAAAAGGTGTCAGAAGCCTTGTCTCCACCAGTGTGTCCAGCTAGAAGCCAGGGTGATGGAGAGAGAGCCTTTCAAAACAGCAACAAAACCCATAACCTACCTAGGAAAAAGCAAGCGATATCACACTGATAAAAAAAGAAACTATAAAACTTCACTGAAGGTTATTTAAGAGACTCGAATTGTAGACATTCAAAACTGAATATTGGAATGGTGTCGACTCCTTCATATTATTCTGTATTAACCGTATTAATCTATAAATTTAATGATTTTTGAGTCAAAATTCCAAGGTGTCCCTTGCGTTGGGAGGGTAGTGGACTTTAGATTCAACCTGAAGTTCATTCACTAAAGCATATTTGAACATTTGGCCAAAAGTCCTGGGAAAGCCGCCCTCACTTCTGAATGCTCTTTTTCTCTGGGATTTGATTCTGAGTCTGGGCTCTTCCCTCCAGGGGCTGAGCAGATAGATGGTCAGTGAACCTGAGGCCGTTTTCACGCTCAGAAGAGCAGCGCAGTTGGAGGGTCCGAGTGAATCATGTTTTGTGTTTTCATTGGTTTCCACAAGAAGGGAGAGTTCCACGTCTCTAAAACTCAGAATTCCACTTATTTCTTCCTCCCCGAAGCACTGCTGGAGCCCCGCTCTCAGAGGATGACAAGCCGCAGAGCACAGCCCCCCAGGTGCCCGAGGCCTTCGACCCCATGGGGCCGGCCGGGCTGGGGAAGCCAGCGCCCGGCCTCTCCCAGGGACCCGGGAAGGAGACCCTGGAGAGCGCGCTCATCGCCCTGGACTCGGAGAAGTAAGGCCTGGCCCAGCCGCGCCCTGGCCTGGCGCTCCCTTCCTGCAGGCCCCTCCCCTCCGGGTCCTCCTGCTCGAGTCAGCCGCTGGCACTTCCGCGCGCGTCCTTGTCCCCCTGCGGCGTCCGGTGCTTGCCAGGGCCACACGCCCCAGCTGTCTGCGCCCCCAGGGCCGTGGCATTCCCAGGAGGTCGCCGAGGCCTCCCTTAGGTCTCCTGTTAGCATTGGCCATCAGGACCGTGCACCTTCTTTTCCGTTATTGCGGGAAACGATTGCAGGTTACTGTCCGTTACACTAGGAGCAAAGTGACCCTCTGAAGGCGTAGCGAGGACAGTCCTGGGAGGCCCTGGCACACGTTTCCCCGGACACGCTGACCGTGGCTCTGACCTCAGGACGTTAGAGCCAGTGCCACTCTGTGGCTCCTCGTCTGTGAAAGGAGAGTTTGGAGCAGGTGGCCCCTCGGTTGTCCCTGCGGCTCCCATTACTGCAGCCCACCTGTGGCTCTGCAGGAGGGCCCGGTGCCCCGACCCATGACCCCACAGGTGTCCACTGGTCATGGGGTTCCACGGTCAGGGCTCCGGCCAGGCCGTGCGGCTCCCTCCCTCAGAGCTTCACCTTCCTGTCTTGCTTCTTGGGAAGTTGTAGCGTTGGGACACGTTCCTGAGTCCCCACGGCTTTTCCTCTGTCCGCCTCCAGCCTGGTCTCTGGCCCTGGTCTTATGGTGACTGTCCGGCCCCCTGCCCTACTCACCGGGTCCAGACTCTGTACTGTGAAGAGGGTGGGTGTAGCTGGGTGTGACACGCTGCCCCCACCACCTCGGGGGTCCCTTGACCTCATGCTGTAGAGAAGCAGCTCGCTCTGTGCCCTGCACGGAATGCAGAACCTCAGGAACCGTTCTCGTGCTGTGGGTGAAGGAGATGGTCACTAATTTTGGTTGTTTTTACTGTGAGATGCCTGGTGGGTGTGGCATCCTTGACCTTGAGGCTGGGCAGGTGGGCCCAGCCCAGGCCTTCCAGCCTGCAGGTGCTGTGTGTGTGTGTGTGTGTGTGTGTGTGTGTGTGTGTGTGTGTGTGTGTGTGGTGGGGAGCCTGTGCTTACTGCTGTCTTGTGCTCTCTCCGCAGACCCAAGAAGCTCCGCTTCCACCCGAAGCAGCTGTACTTCTCGGCCCGGCAAGGGGAGCTGCAGAAGGTGCTGCTCATGCTGGGTAGGTGGCCGCACCTGTCAGCGCCTCTCGGTGACTGCCCACCGTGTCCTGCTCTGTCCCGTTTCTCTGGCTGGTGCACACAGGCCGCCTCTGGTGTTCAGCCCGTTCACGGTGTTCGTGCTCAGTCACGTGCCCTCCCCACCTGCATCGTCCTTTTCTGCTTCTGCTGAAAAGAGGTTCCCGGGGAGAGTGCTGCTCTGGAAGTATTCTCTAGGAGTTCCTCGTTTTTTTTTTTTTTTGTACGGGTCTTACTTGCGGCACGTGGGATCTTTGTTGCCGCATGCGGGCTCTTAGTTGCGGCATGCGGGATTTAGTTCCCTGACCAGGCATCGAACCTGGGCCCCCTGCACTGGGAGTGCAGAGTCTTAACCACTGGACCACCAAGGAAGTCCCAGGAATTCCCGTTTTTAAACAGGGATTAAGTATGTGATTATTAGATTAAGAAGAGATGTCGACTCCATGAAAGCAGAGTTAGCCAGCTGGGCTGTTGTGCCGTGTGGATGGAGTTGGCGCCCTCGTGTGCAGCGTGCAGCCCACCTGGCACTTGTGTTTTCAGTGTGTACCTGCCTTTGTGGGTTTTTAACACCTGAAAATGTACTGGTCGGGTCCTTCCCAGCTCCGTCTCCTGCTGAGCAAGGGACAGCGCTTTGATTCCGAGCTCACAGCGTAGGCTTGATTCCTCTGGCTTGAAAAGGCTGATTAAGAATCCTTTTACTTGACAGTAAGTCAAGAAAGAAGCTTAACGGTTTGCTCTGAAAAAAAAAGGTTTTATTTTATGTTGACTGAAATGGCGATTTTAATCATTTTCCTCGTGGACCTTGTGCGATGCTGAGTTCGCCTCGCCGCTCCGTGGTTGGCCTTGTAGCCCGTCTCCACGCCAGGCTGGGTTTGGGCCTGGCCTGGGGGTCCTGCTCCCTGTGGAGCATCCATCCTGGGGCCCCTCCACCCTCACGCTCCTGCCCGGGCCGGGGGACGGGAGAGACGGGGGAGCCCAGAGTTAGTTGAGGGTGTCTAGGAGGAGCGCAGGTGCTGGGGGTCTCTGACCACAGGCCGGCCTGTCGGTTCCGCCTGGAGCCTTGCCAGCCCTTGCGCCATCCCGGGCTCTGGGGGCTGCACCTGCGGTAACTGGCACCCCCTGTTTGTTTGCAGTTGACGGGATCGACCCCAATTTCAAGATGGAGCACCAGAACAAGCGCTCGCCCCTGCACGCCGCGGCGGAGGCCGGCCACGTGGACATCTGTCACATGCTGATTCAGGTCAGACGCGGTCTTCTCGGGGCCGCCACAGCAAGACAGCCTGGCCTGGGCCCCGAGAGCCGGGCAGCCCAGTAGTGCCAGAGGCTCCCAGGCCCACCCGCCCTGGCTCTGCCCAGTGCCCTCAGCGCCTCCGCTGCCTCTCCTGCCAGTCACGCCGCCTCTGGAAATGACGCACTGCCTTTCAGGGTTTGACTTGCTGTTTTAGTTCGTTTGGGTTTTTAGTGTCACCGACTTCCTGGTGTGGGAGGGTTTAGCCCAGGCGTGCGCACGTGCCTCCGCCTACCCCCCGCCCTGCACCGAGAGCTTGCGTTCCGTGGTCGTGTAAATGTGTCCTGGACCGCCCCCCCCACCAATCCACCCCGAGCAGACAGACTGGCCCTGTGTCATCTGGGAAGCACATCACCCACTCTGGGACTGCCGCTGCTCTGGGACATCCCTCCCCTGGCCCGTGTTGGGGCCCCTGTTTCCCGGAGGCCACCTTTAAGCCAGGTGTTTATCTCTGGACCCTTCAGGAAATTTCCTTTCACCCGTGGGTCTGGAGTTTCCCCACAGCCCAGGTTCAGGTCTGGGAGATTTTCTGTCTGGGCTCCAGGTCCCTCCGCAAGCGCCTGTGTTTACCTGTTGCACCTTCTGGACTCACGCTTTGTCCAGCTTTTCTGGGCGGTGCTCTCGGCCTGACCCTCGGCTCCTCTCGGGGTCTCGCCTGTGCTGCCACGTTTTTCTGTAGCCTCTGGGTCTTCCCACAGTGTTTGGAAGCTTTATACCGGTCTGTTCATTCTGGTCTTTCTTATTTCAGGTTTCCCTCAAATGCCTGGTGGATCCTGTTTGTTTGTAGAGGAAGGGACTGAAATGCCGGTGGTGGGCTCTTGGCTGGGGCCCGTCAGCTGGAGGTTTTCGTGTCGGGTGGGCTTCGGGATGGCTCTGTGTCTGGGGAGGACCGTCCTCTGGGCATCTCTGTTGGGGCCCTGGGCGGACACCCCCCTCCCCCAGGTCTCTTGTCTAGTCACGGCTGCTCTGTGTCACCATCGGCCTGGAGTGTCTGCTTCATCCTCTTCTCACCTGTGCTATGTGCACAGACTAAGATGTGATTGTATGAAGTGTGGAGCCTGCTTTTGCACTGGTGTTGTACAGTGGGGTTACCTGTTGGTTTAGATTTCTAACACCGGAGACCCATTTGTCAGACCCCTCCCAACTTTGGCTCACGCCAGAGGCTCCGTTTGGACAGATCTCTTTAAATAGCATGTAGCCAGCTTCTAAAAAGCTCTATCTGACAGCCTTGGTATTTTAATAGGAATCTTCAATCTACTTACGCTTACTGTAACTTCTGACATTTAAAATTTATTTCTGATTTCTTATATTGTAGTTTTGATTCTCAGCCTCTTAAAACAAATACTTCTTTTTTTTTTTTTTCCTCTCCTTTGCTGCCTTCTTTTGGGTTGACTTTTGTTTTGTCTCACTTCCTTTCTCTTTATTTGCTTGGAAGTTATAGTCTTTGCTTTCTTGCCTCCAGAGGTCACTCTGTGATTCTAACAAGTGGCTGTTAACTTGCTCAGTCTTGAGACAGAGGGAGGAGGAGGAGGGGGAGAAAGGACGAGGAAGGAGGAGGAGGGAGGAGGAGGAAGGAGAGGAGGAGGAGGAGGAGGGAGAGGAAGGAGGAGGAGGAGGGAGAGGAAGGAGGAGGAGGAAGAAGAGGAGGGAGAGGAAGGAGGAGGAGGAAGAAGAGGAGGAGGGAGAGGAAGGAGGAGGAGGAGGGAGAGGGAGGAGGAGGAAGAAGAGGAGGGAGAGGAAGGAGGAGGAGGAGGAAGAAGAGGAGGAAGAAGAGGAGGAGGAGGGAGAGGAAGGAGGAGGAGGAGGAGGAAGAAGAGGAGGAAGAAGAAGAGGAGGAGGAAGAAGAGGAGGAGGAAGAAGAGGAGGAGGAGGGAGAGGAAGGAGGAGGGAGAGGAAGGAGGAGGAGGAGGAAGAAGAGGAGGAAGAGGAGGAGGAAGAAGAGGAGGAGGGAGAGGAAGGAGGAGGAGGAAGAAGAGGAGGAGGGAGAGGAGGAGGAGGAGGGAGAGGAGGAGGAGGAAGGAGAGGAAGGAGGAGGGGGAGGAAGGAGGAGGAGGGAGAGGAAGGAGGAGGAGGAGGAAGAAGAGGAGGGAGAGGAAGGAGGAGGAGGGAGAGGAAGGAGGAGGAGGAGGGAGAGGAAGGAGGAGGAGGAGGAGGAAGAAGAGGAGGGAGAGGAAGGAGGAGGGAGAGGAAGGAGGAGGAAGAAGAGGAAGGACGAGGGAGGAGGAGGAGGGAGGAGGAGGAAGAGGAGGAGGGGGGGAACAACTGATGGTCTTCTGACTTTATTCTTCCTTTGGAAAAGGTAGTTTCACACTCCTTTGAAAGAATCTATTCTCCCCACCCCCAACTTTTTTTTTTTTAACATAAAAACGTGTGTGAGATACATATAGAAAAATCATTGAAACGTAAACGTCTTGGTTAATGAATGGTTCTAAAGGGACCCGGCCTGATCTGCTTGCCCCGCAGAAGCACCATGTGTCCCTCCCCCGTGGCAGGTCTCCTAGCCTGTGTTGTGACGGTCAGGTGTGTGTGTTTCTGTGCGCTCACCGCCCCACAGAGATCCTCAACCCCATGGCTCAGCTCTGTCCACTTCTCAACCTCACACAGTGTGAATCCTTTGTCTGCCTCTTTCATTCAAAGAGCAAAAGCCTGAGTCATTCACTGATCCGCTGCTCCATTTCCTGCTTCTCCCCACTGGCCGTGATAGTGGAAGACTGTCCGGGGCAAAGAACGCAGGAGCTCTGTGCTCTGTTTTGCAGCTTCTTGTGAGTTGTAAACTATTGCAGAATAAAACGTTATGTATTTTGGAAAAAAACCAATGCGTTATACATCAGCGATCTTTATGACTCTACTGTCTGCCCGGAGCCTGGAGGTGTGACCGTCTGACACCACTTCAAATTAGATTGTCAGCCTGGTGGTTAATTTGGTGACCCAGGCTGCAGACTCCCCGTCTTGGGGGCTGTGCTCTTGTGTCCTTTTCTCCCCTAGAACCCATCCGACGTGGGATGGATTTCCTCTGCTTTGCCCCGAATCCGAGGGTATTGTTTCTTGGAGGCGCAGCTTTGGTGGGTGCCCACCTCACGTGCCCTCCTGCGGCTGGGCTCTGGCCCTGGCCCCAGGCAGCAGGCACCCTCGCTCACGCTTGGGGTCAGTGGAGGAGCACCTGTGAGGAGTGGTTTGGGTATTTCCCGGCCTGTTTAATTTTCATGCCGAGGTCTCGCTGGAAACAGCTCCATCCAGGCAACTGCAGCACAGTGGCCCTGCCGCAGGTGGACACTTAATTTAAATAACAACATTAAACGAAACCCCAGCAGGACGCATTCTGGGGCGCTCGGGTGCACGTCTGGTGTGCGGGGGCACGAGGTCAGGGGCAGCTGTGCTGGTCGCCGCCACTGACACCCTCCGGTACCCTTGGCCAACCCCAACCTTTGGCCGGCACCGGGCACGCCCGTGGAGTGTCACGGAGTGATGTGCCGCGCGGCTCTCCGGGCCCGGGCCTGGATGTGTCCCCACTTGTGGTCACTGCTTTGACTTCTCCCACCTGGGCCACCATCTGCTCCCCGGCCCCGTCCCGTCCTGTCCCTCTGTGTTCGTGTTTGCTTGCGTCTGGGGTCCATCTCTCCTGCTCTGCTTTGACCTGCTCTGCAGGCCGTGAGCCCAGGAGGCATCTTCTAATAGGAAAATGTGCGTTTTCTAGCAGTCATGGGCCCAGAAGGGAGGGACAGAGCGACAACCGCTGCCCTGCCCCCCGGGAGCCCAGGGCGTGCCGTGGGCTGTGCTCGCCCCGCACCTCCCGGGCCCTCTGCCCCCTCTGGGTGGAGGCCCTCCTCCCGCCTCCTTCCATGTCTCAGATCTCTCCGCGTTGTCTCCTGGCCACCCTGCCTCTTCTGGTGATGATCACTGGCCTTTGGGCTGACTTCCCTGGTGTGGTCCTGGCTTGCCCACGTGTCCCTGTGCGGGGCCTCCGTGCTGGCGGGTGGGGCCGTCGCTGGCCGGCGCGGGTTTCAGACAAGCACGCGGAGCAGCCGTCCTCACACTCTACCTGGGTGTCGTGTGGGGGGGCCTGGCCCTCGGACCCCGACCCTCTGCACCGTGCAGCCCATGGCTCTGCTCTGGGTCATCCGCCCGTCCGGGCCTCTCAGACGTGGGCCCTGTCGGGGGCTGCCCGGCCTGTGGGCCCCTCCCTCCGGGCCGTCCCCCGGGCAGGCTTGCGGCCCGGGCTCTCGCACCCCTGGGTGTTCAGAGTGGTTTGGGGGTGGGGGGGCGTCTTGCCAAGTGTGTACACCCAGTTACAGGCAGCGCCTGGCCTTTCACCGGCAGAGGACACATCCTGGCCTGTGTAGCCTGGCAGAGCGTGGCCGACCCCACGCTGGCCGCATTAGGGCTACGCAGACCCCCACCCCGCACCTTTATCGCGTGTGCTTTTCCAAGTTTCGTTGTTAAAGTTAGCTGCTGTGGAATCCTGGCTCTACCTCACCCTCAGGTTGGGCCGTCTGACCTGTGTCCCCCACTCGTCTCCTACCTGGACGCCCCTGCTCTCTGACGTTAGCTCTGCTCCGTGGGAACAGCCGAGTCTCCTTCACCATCCCTGACCACCTCAGTTCCCCTGGCTTTCCATGTGTACCATTCTAAGTCTATTTTTAAATTTCTTACTAAACTGGGTTACTTTTGTTTTTTAATTGCTAGTAGTAAAAACAAAACTATTTTCAGCCTTATAAGTATTAGCTCTTTTAAAATGTTCAACTGCCAAACACTTGCTTTGCTGTTAGTGGAAAACCCACTTTAAGGTTGGGCGTTTTCAGTTTCAAACAGACGATTTACCCAAGTATACCTGCTGGCTCATTGGTTTTCAAGTACACACTCCATTGGAAAATACACCCTGGAAATGAGTTTTTGTTCAGTTTATTTTGGCAAGTGTTTAGAACAGCCGGAGACAGAGGCCTCTGAGGCCCCTGAGCTAGGGCCCCACGGTCACTGCAGGCTGGGCTACCACCTGCCTCCTGGCCCTGCCTTGCTGAGTCCCCCTCAGCACCCCTTCTTTGCCTGCTCTGGGGTCTCACCTTCTTTCTTATTTCTAAAGATGCTGTCACTAATGTTACTGTAAGCATTTTTACCCAATTAGCTTAGAAATGAAATGCTCTTCTTGAACTAAAGGTTTGATAGTTACAGAATGATCATGTCTCTGAATTCTGCTTTGGAAGATTCAGGCTTAGTCGATAGAAAGACTTAATGTAGCCCCTGAGACCCCTCCGTTTCCAAGTGCTGAGCCTCGGAAACGTTTCCTCACTGGGTGTGGCTGCGGTGGCAGCTCTCACACCTGAGCTGTCCCTCTTTTCACCAGGCGGGCGCCAACATCGACACCTGCTCAGAGGACCAGAGGACCCCGCTGATGGAGGCGGCAGAAAACAACCACTTAGACGCGGTGAAGTACCTCATCAAGGCCGGGGCCCTCGTGGATCCGAAGGTACTCACTGCTCAGAAGCACACCCGTGTTTCACGTAGAAGCTCCTCGTAAAGAGGAACAGGGCCGGTTCCTTGCTGGAACGTCTTCAGCAACTGGTAGCCACCAGGCATCCACCGGGTTGTCTGGAAGTAGGTAGTTCACCTTACTTGGTTACCGGTTTATTTGTGGAAAATACTAGTGAGCACTGGATCCACTATGCCTGACAGTAGTCAAGCATCTGATAAGGAGTTTGTGTGCAGAGGTGTTCAGCTTCCTTCTTTGGATAGGCACACCTTCTCTCTTCTGTCTTCTATTCGGAGCAGTTAGGCAAGAAAGAGAAATAGAAGGCATCCAAATTGGGAAGGGGGAAGAAAAATGATCTCTGTTCACAGATGACATGATCTTATATGTAAAAAATCATAAAGAATCCACACAAAAAATTGTTAGTACTAATAAATACATTCAGGAAAGTTGTAAGATACCAAATCAGTACAGAAATATCAGTAGTATTTCTATACACTTGTGATGAACTATCCGAAAAGGAAATTGAGAAAACAATTCCATTTACAATAGCATTGAGAAGAATAAAATACTTAGGAATAAACTTAACCAAGGAAGCGAAAGATTTGTACACTAAAAAATGCTGAAAGAAATTAAAGAAGACACAGATAAATGGAAATTATCTGGTGTTCATGGATTGGAAGAAGACAGTACATTCCTCCCTCAGTATCTGCGGGGGATTGATTCCAGGACCCCTGCAGATACCAACCCGCCGATGCTCGAGTCCCTTAATAGTACAGTCAGCCCTCCATATCCGTGGGTTCTGCATCCGTGGATACTGAGTGCCGAGTGTATTGTTAAAATGTCATTGCTACCGAGAACGATCTACAGATTCAGTGCAATCCCTATCAGAATCCCAATGCCTTTTTTTTACAGCTTATAGAAAAACCCATCCTAAAATTCATAGGGAACCTTGAGGGACCCTGAACAACCAAAACAAACTTGCAAAAGAACAAAGCTGGAGGCCTCACACTTCCTGACTTCAAAACTTATGACAGAGCTACAGTAATCAAAACCATGTGGTACCGGCCTAGAGACAGACGTATAGAACAGTGAGTAGACTGCCCAGAAATAAACCCTCGCAGATACGATCAAGTGATTACTGTTAAGGGGGCCCAGAGCATCCAGTGGCAGGAGAGAGCGTCTTCACAAGTGCTGGGAAAACTGGACTTCCACATGCAGAAGGATGAGGTTACAGTGTATCCAGAAATTAACTCAAAGGGGATCAAAGACCTAAACTTAAGAGCTAAAATCGTAAAACTCTTGGAAGAAAACAGGAAAATCTGTATGACATTGGATTTGGCAATGATTTCTTGGGTATGACACCAAAAGCACAGACAATAAAAGGAAAAACTAGATAACTTAAACTTCATCAAAATTAATAAACTTTTGTCCATCAAAGGACACTATTCAAGAGAGTGAAGAGGCAACCCGCAGAAGGGGAAGATATTCATAAATTCTGTATCTGACAGGGCTTTACTATCCAGAATATATTGACAAGTCCTACCACTCAATAACAAACTCCAGCCCAGCTCAAAAATGGGCAGAGTGTGAGTAGACATTTCTCCAGAGAAGATACTTGAATGGCCAGTTAGCACATGAAAAGATGTTCAACATCATTAGTCATTAGGGAAATGCAATCAAAACCATGGTGAGACCCTTAGGACAACTATTATCTAAAAATCAGAAAATAAGTGCTAGCAAAGATGTGGAGAAATTGGAATTCTCATATATTGCTGGTGGAAACGTAACATGATGCAGTTAACTGTGGAAAGCAGTTTGGTGGCTCCTCAAACAGTTAAACATAGAATTACTATATGATCCAGCAATTCCAATCCAGGGTATGTACCCAAAGAAACAGGAAGCAAGGACACGGACAGGTATGTACACACCTTGTTCACAGCATTGTTTACAGTAACTAAAAGGTGGAAGCAACCCAGTGTCCATTGATGGGCGATGGATAAGCCAGATGTGGTCCATCCATACGATGGAGTGTTATTCAGCCTTACCTCAAAAAGGAAGGAAATTCTGACAAAGGCTGCAACACGGGTGAACTTGAGAACGTTATGCTGAGTGAAAGAAGCCAGACACAGAAGGACGAATATTGTATGGTTCCACTTATGTGCGGAACCTGGGACAGGCAGATTTAGAGACTGAAAGTAGATTGGAGGTTACCCGGGGTGAGGGGGGGATACTGTTGCTGAGTGGTGACGGATCTTCTGCCTGGGCTGATGGACAGGCTTTGAGAATAGAGTGTGGTGATGGTACAGCTCTGTGAAAGCAGTTCATGTTGCCACTGAATCACTCTAAAATGGTTAAAAGGGCAAGTTTTATGTCATATACACACACACGCAATAACAATAAAAATGCTAAATGTTACAGCCCTTCAAATTAATACACATTTTTTCCAACAAAAAAATGATCATTCTGTTCATACTAATTTATCAACTCCTTTTTCCCATCAAATTAAGTTCTCACTCTTTTTTCTATGTCATTAAATATTCTATAACATTATTTCAAGTGGCTGTGTTGTATTTCATGATATAATTTGTATCATTTTTTTAGATTTGCTGATTGTTTAATATTTGTTATTTTCAGTTTTTATTGTACACAATGCTTCAACAGACATTTCATAGCTAAATCTTTGCACGTTTGATTTCTTTAAGACAGATTTCTGGGTGTGTGTGTGGAATTGCTAGATCAGAATATATAATCATTTTTAAGGCTTTTGATCCCTCTCTCTGAATTGCATCCGGGAGTGTCTGAGCACTCATTTCCCTGTACTCTTACCAGTGCCGATCATTACGGTTAAAAAAAAATTAACAATTTGATATGCAAAAATGATTATTTATTTGTTTTTTACTATTTTAATTTGCTTCTCTCAAAGTGAACTTTTTTGTATATAGTTATTTACATTTGTTGTGAATATTTTTTCAAGCTAGTATTTAGTCCTTTGCTTTTGGTGGTTTTTGAGATCTGGAAACCTTTAGTTTTTCTATGACTATCTATAGATAACTGTTATTAATCCTCTCCGTTAGGATGGGTGGGTGAGTTCTGCCCAGTTCTCGGCCAGGGGACGATTTCCCAGCCTCGTCACAGGAGCCAGCGCCCAAGCAAAGCAGCACTGAAGAGGCAAGAGGTCAGTGTTCAGGGCTTTACAGAAGCAGCTGGAGCCTGCAGGACAAGTGACTGGAGGAGGTCTGGAGTAGACAGCTCACCGGTGAGCTTGTTAGCAGCACTCTGGGTGCTGTAGAAGAGAGGGTCCTTGAAATCCAAGACCAATCAGAGAAACCGTTCTGTCTGAAAAGCAGACTGTAGGACAACATTGAGCTGTCTGATGTGTAATTGGAGTCCCAGAAAGGAGAGAAAACCCAGTGGAAAAAAATTTATTGAAGGAAAAATGGTCATAAATTTCCCAAATTTGATGAAAAATAACCTACAGATTCAAGAAACTCAGCAAACCCCAAGCTGGATAAATACTAAGGCTGCCACACCTAAATACATCATGTTAAACTGTTGAAAACCTTAACACAGCCCCAGAAAAACAACACAATACGTGTAAGCGAACATTACGAAAATTTGCCAACTTTGCATTTGAAACGACGGAGGCCAGGAGACAATGGAGTGATATTCTTATTGTGCTAAAAGGGAAGAAAAAAAACTCAAAAAAATTGTCAGCCCAGAATGCTACAGCCAGTAAAAGCGTCCTTCAGAAAGCACTTGTGAAATAAAACATTTTCAGGTACACAAAAGCTGATAGGACTTACCAGCAGGTTTACACTAAAGCTTGTGGGAGGAAAATCCCGTTCTTGGGGATAATGAAAATACTAGAAGTGGTAAATACTTGTTTTCTTTAAATTTCTTAAAAGACAAAGGCTGCTTAAAGCAAGAAGAATATTATAAGATGGAGTTTACACAAACTTGGAAGTAAGACAGGACAGCGGGAGCACAGGGGGAGCCAGTGGTGGATGTGAGCAGGGTCCTCGGGTTTTAGTTCTTTCCTGGGAGGGAATAAGTACTGACCTAAGTGGATGGGAAAGTTGAAGGTTGTGATCCCTACAGAACATTAAAGAAATAATTTCAAAGGAGTATAGCTTTAAGGAAAACGTTTTAAAAAGCTAGTGGAAGAAGTAAAACGGAATGTTAAAAAATACTTGTGTAACTAAAAAGCAGGAAAAGAGGAATAAGAAACAGATAGGACAAATAGGAAGGTGGTGATCTAACCCTAAAACCATGTCGTAATTACATCCAGTGTCAGAGGACAAGCCCTCCAGCCAAGGGCAGATATTTGTCTGAGCCAGTGAGCAGGCGAGAACCAGCTCTGCTTCCCTGGAGAACACACACTAACACACGGACCAGGCTTGAGTGAGCAGGGTCAGGGCACACGTCAGGCACGTGGCAAACAGAAGAATCAAACACAAAAGGCAAAATTACAGAACTTTTGGAGGTTAAGAGGGAAGATTAGCTTTGTGATTCCAGCGTCGGGAAAGATTTCTTCAACAAGACAAAAGTACAAAAATGATTGATAAAGTCAAATGCATTAGAATTCAGAATTTCTGATCAACAAAAGATGTCAGAAGGTACAACATGAAGGGCAGCTACAACCGGGAGAGGGTTTTGCAGCCAGAGGGCATCAGGGTCTCCTACAGATGAAAGAAAATAACTGGAAGCAATGGGTGAGGAAGGTGACCAGGCAGTTCCCTGGAGAGGAGATGTGTGACCGGGATATGCCGGGAAGGCGCCTGCCTTTCAAGCACCCGAGACACCCCATTCCCTGGCCGTAGAATCCCGTGAAGTCCACAGCTGAGCCCACCTGGGGGAGCAGCACACGCGTGTCATTGTTGGGGGGGGGTCTCGGTGTTGGGGGACCCCGTGGGCAACTCTTGCATGAGGAATCCGGGAAACGTATTGCAATGTTTGGTGAATATTGGTGAAAAACAACGAGTCTTCCTCGACCAAATGCACAAACTGGGCTAGTTTTACATCAGTTGACATAAGTGAACTAGTGCTATGTGTTCTCTACAAAGTGAAATCTCCAAACCATAATGTTGAACTAAATATGAATTGCAGACAGGTATATGATATGTTATTTATAGACAATTTAAAAACATAAAACCGTCATTTATGGATACATACACATGTAGCAAAAGTATCAAGAGTGGTGTCAGCATAATAGCCGTTGCATTCAGACTGGTGATCTGGAAGGAGCCTTTTTGTTGAGATGGTTCAGTTAACGTGGCACCCTTAGTGTCCTTGTAAAGATGGAGCTAAAAGCCATCTAGGAGGTGTGCCCAGCGGCCAGCGGACGCAACCTGGAGGTGGTCAGCCGCCGTGACGAGTGTCAGGCTGCACGGCGAGCTTGCCCCATCACGCTGTGATTTCTCGGGACCTAAATGCATTTGTGTTGCAGGACGCAGAGGGCTCCACCTGTTTGCACCTGGCTGCCAAGAAAGGCCACTATGATGTGGTTCAGTATCTGCTTTCCAATGGGCAAATGGATGTCAACTGTCAGGTAAACCACCTCGTCCACTCGTGACAGCACCTGACGGGCTGGCCAGAGACGTGGTCCTCCTCTGTGGTGATCCTGGCCCCTTCCACCCTCCGAGGCACCCCACCCCCCACCCCTGCCAGGTCCTGGAAGGCCTGGCCTCATCCCCGCCCCTGTCCACCTCCCTCCTGGCCCGCCCACTGGCCGCTCGCCAAGCTCTGTGCCGCTGCCCGGCTGGAGGCTTGTCCTGAGGTGTCCGCCTGGGCTGCCCTGGTCTCCTTGTGGCCTGTGTTCAGATGCTGCTACTTGAGCAGGGTCTCTGGCCTCCTGTGTGCCGTGCCACCCCCGTGGCACCTCATCGTCCCCCCAGCACTGGCCACTGTCGCACATTCCACCTCCTCCCCTGTGTGTTTTCTTCTTGTGAACCTGCTGTCAGGACCCCAGGGTGGTGTTCGTGCGACCTGCAGTGCCTGGTTACAGAGCAGGTCCTGTGCGTGTCTGCTGAGCGAGTGAGTGGCTGGGGAGAGCCAGTGAGGGTGGGGCCTTCTAACTCACCAGGGGCCCTTCCTGTTCTCCGAGACCCCCTTCCGCTCCCTGGGACCCCCCCCACCCCCCGCCCATGACTTGAAGCTCTGGGATGACCATCTCCCATCACAGCGCCGCCCCCCCCATCTTCTGGCCCAGCCATTGCTGCTAACCCAGCTCCCATGCCCACCACCCTGACTGTGAGACCCTCCGAGACGGACCAGAAATGCAGCTCCCTGTGTGGTTTGTCCAACCTCTGTTCTAGTGGGGTCCACGGGCCCCCTTCCCCTGTGTTGGTTTTTTATCTCCCACTCGTCGGGTTTTGTGAGTTTCTCCCCCGAGGCTGGGCTGTGTTGCCCCTGCCGTGTCCCCAGTGCCCATGGTAGGCCTGCAGGGACCATCTCGCTTTAGTCATGGAGGCCGTGTGCATCCACCAGGAAAATGTGGCGACTGGAAAGTGGCGAATGTTGTGCTAGAGTGTTTGCAGAGTAGGAACTGGCACCGTAATACTCGTTTCCTAAGAGTCGCCTCCGGGCTGGAGCGGCAGACAGCCAGCTCATGACAGCCATGGTCCAGCCTGCAGGGGGCTCAGCCCCGGTGAGCCGCTGCTCCGGCCCTTAGAGAAGGGGCTGGGACTTTTCATGGCCTCCATTCATCTCTGGGCCTGATGTCCATCCGTCTGTCTGTCTGTAGTTCTTGGCTGTTGCTCCTGCTTCGTGCGTGGAGTCTGTCCTGGGACCAGAAGGGTGGGCAGGCGCGTCCCGGTCAGTGCTTCCCGCCAGCCGGGCACGGACTCTGCAGCTGGGTCTGCTCCGCGGCCTTCTGGCCTTTTTCTTAGGTGACTCTGTCACGTGCGCACAGGTGTGTCGAGTTGCCCGGTGGGCCCTGCCTGCTCGCTGAGATCCCCAGGCAGCGCTCTGAGCCTCAGTTTCCTCCAACAAAATGGGGACTCAGGCTGGCTCCCGCCCCCCGGGGCCTCCTTGCAGGTCCCGAGTGATGAGGTGCCTCACGTCTTGTGTCTCTAGGAGCTGTGATGGATGTTTGTTTCTTTCTTTTGAAATTAGGATGATGGCGGCTGGACGCCCATGATTTGGGCCACTGAGTATAAGCACGTGGATCTTGTGAAACTGCTGCTGTCCAAGGGGTCTGACATCAACATCCGGGACAACGTGAGTCTCCCCCCGGGGAGGCGGACCCTGGAGGACTGGGGACGGGTGTGTCGGGTGGCAGTGTCCTGGCGCCTGCCTGTGGCTCTGACCTCTTCCCATTGAGTCGCCAGCCATGTGTTGACCCAGTGCGGTTTCCAGTGGTTATTCTCTGTGTCAGCCAGCTGCTGGATGTGAACCGAGGGGCACAGGTCCCTGAGACCTGCCCCTCGGGCAGAGCTGCATTTTTAGAGGTTTTTAGAGACACTGACTCCCGTGTCTGTGGTGGCGTCCGAGACCACAGGGCCCACCCCACACCTGGGCCAAGGTCGGGGGACTCGCCAGTCCCTCTGGGAACAGCCCTCCGCTGTGTATCAGTGGGGCTGTTTGGTCACAGGCAGCACCAGGCACATCTGATGAACTCAAAGGGGGATTTCTCGGGCGGGCTTCAGGGACCCACAGAACTGGTGGGGTGGTAGGGCTGGCAGAGTTGGGGGGCTGCTCTGGCACAAGCCCCTGTGCTGCTTCCCAGGCGGAGGGACAGGGCTCCTGGGACACAGACAGGGTGTGGCCTGCGGAGCTGTGTCCACCTTTTACCCAAGCCATAAGTAGGAAGTCTAGCCACACACTCGTTAAACTGATAATGGAATAAGGCAGGAAGGCATGCCCACCCCTCAGTTCGGAGCCCTTAGTGGACTGTTTGAAGAAAGGATGGGAGCAGTGGCTGGTCGGTCCTCCTGGCTGCTCCGCGTGAGGACCCTCCCACACCCAGAAAACAGGAGCGGCAGCTCCCAGCCGTGGGCCGGGCACGGCTGGTTGGGGACATCTTTGCCAACTCCACAGAGCTGGGCCCTGGGACGTGAGAGCAGCTGAGGGCCGGGAAACCCTGGGGGCTTCAGGTGAGGGTGGCGCGGAGGGAGGCGACAAGGTCCGGGGAAGCTACAGCACACGGCAGTCACACTCTGCCTTGTTCCTCGAGGGATGGGGTCGTGGTTTGGAGCAGCCTCGGCCCTGGGTGCTTGGGCGGGAGTGGACCGTCT
This sequence comes from Eubalaena glacialis, assembly GCF_028564815.1. Taxonomy (NCBI): domain Eukaryota; kingdom Metazoa; phylum Chordata; class Mammalia; order Artiodactyla; family Balaenidae; genus Eubalaena; species Eubalaena glacialis. Next base: position 995,927 of record NC_083724.1, on the reverse strand, counting down.
GGGCCCATGGGCAGCGCACGGCCTCGCAGCATCCAGCAGTGTAGGCTCTGGTGGTTCTGAGGGATTGGAAGAACTGATTGAGTCGTGTGTTTGTTATTTATATGATGAAACAATGTCATTGTTTTATTTCAACAGCTTCATTGAAGTATGACTGGCGGACTGTGCTATTTAAAGTGTACAATTAGATAAATTCTAACCTAGCCACCATCACACAACCAGGACAGTGGATGTCACTTCCTGCTAGGTTTCCTCCTGCGCCTCCGAACCAGCCCGCCTGCTTCCTGTCGCAGCTGGGCCTCCCTCAGCCTCGCTCCTCGTAGTCCCGTCTGAGTGTGGGTCCCCCTCCCTTTCTGTGGCTGCGAGAGGCCGTCCGCTTGCTTGTCCTGCCCTGTGGACCGTGGCCGGGCTCCCTGCTCAGGTGCTGCCACTCCTGTGGGTGCAGCCGTTTCCAGGGTAGGAGGGTCTGGTTCCCTTTACGGTCTCCCCAGCACTTAATGTAGTCGGTCTCTATCTTCTTTGGTGAAGGATCTGTTCAGGTCTTTTGCTCATTTTTTACTTGATTGTTTATTTTCTTATTCTCTAGTTTGGAGAGTTTTTGTGTATTCTGGATACAAGTCCTTTACCAGATAATGTGTCTCATAAATCCTAACCATTGTCTTTGGAGGAGCACATGTTTCTAATTTTGGTGAAGTCCAGTTTATCAGTTATTTTTTGTATGAATCATGTGAAATCACTGCCAAACCCATGACCCTAGAGACTCTCTGTGTTTTCAATCGCAGTTCCTTAGGTTTAGGTGTTAATGTTCATATGTGGTGTGAGGTAGGGATCAGGCTCGCTCTTCTGGTGTGTGGACCTCTAGCTGCTCCAGCAGTGTGTTTAGAAAGCAGCCTTTCTCCCTAGATTGGCTTTGCCCTGTGGCTGGACTCAGTCTTCTGGGCCTTGACCTGGGGTCTGTCTTAGTGCTGGGGTTGTGCTCTCTTGATGAATGCAGCTTCAGGACCTGTAAGGAGAACCTTCCAGTATTAGCTTCCATTTCTCCCTCCCCAGCTTTATGCTGTTCCTCTCGTGCATTTTACTAAATAAACATCACAGTACAGTGTTGTTTGTTTAAACAACGGTGACCTTTGGAAAAGGCTATAATAATCCTGGCGTGTCAGCTCCCGTGGTCACCTCTTCCTCAGGTCCGTCCATCCACTGCTGTTTGCTTCTGTGCGTCTAATGTCCATTAGCATTTCCTGCTGTGCTGGGCGGCTTGTGATAGATTCTTTCAGCTTTTTAATGCCTGCGAAGTCCTTATTTTCCTTCACTTTTTTTTTAAGATTAATCTATTTATTTATTTATTTATTTTTGGCTGCATTGGGTCTTTGTTGCTGCGCGCGGGCTTCCTCTAGTTGTGGAGAGTGGGGGTTACTCTTTGTTGTGGTGCGTGGGCTTCTCATTGCGGTGGCTTCTCTTGTTGTGGAGCACGGGCTCTAGGCGCACGGGCTTCAGTAGCTGTGGCATGTGGGCTCAGTAAGTGTGGCTCACGGGCTCTAGAGCGCAGGCTCAGTAGTTGCGGTGCACGGGCTTAGTTGCTCCGCGGTATGTGGGATCTTCCCGGACCAGGGCTCGAACCCGTGTCCCCTGCGTTGGCAGGTGGATTCCCAACCACTTCGCCACCAAGGAAGCCCTTTTCCTTCACTTTTGAAAGATATTTTGCTGGATATAGAATTGTAGCATGACAGTTTTTAATTTCAGTACCTGAAACATTCTTCTTCCCTGAGGTCTCACTCGATGCATTTCTAGTGAGAAAGTCTTGGTGGCATCCTTGTCTTCATTTCTCTGTATGTAACACGTCTTTTTTCTTTCAGGTGCTTTTAAGGTTGTCTCTTTATCACTGGAGTTTAGCAGTTTGATTATGAGGTGGCTGGTGCTATGTGTGTGCACATGTGCACTTAGGCTTCATGGAGCTCCTTGGGTCTGTGGGTGTGGGGTTTTATCCAGCTGGAAATTTCCCAGTCATTTTTTCCAGTGCTGCTTCTGCCCCCACCCCACTTCTCGAGGCCCCAGTTCCACGTGTGCCAGGAGGCTTGAAGTTGTTCCACGGTTCGCTGAAGCGCTTTTCATTTTCTAAAATTATTTTTACACTCTGGATTTCTGCTCAGCTGGTTTTATTGCTCTGTGTTCAAGCTCACTAGCCTTTTCCTCCACAGCGTCTGTTATGCTGTTAATTCCATCCAGCGTGCTTTCACGTCAGTCGTCATGGTTTTCAGTTCTGAACATTCTGCTTGGGTCTTCTTGGTATTTTCGGAAATGTGTCTCTTCTGAACACACAGTTATTCCGGCTGCTTTGGTGCCCTCGCTTGGTGGTCTGTGTCAGTTCTGGGCTTGATTGGTTGGCTTTGCTCCTCACCGTGGGTCACGTTTCCTGCGTCTTTGCACTCCTGGTCACCTTACGCTGGACACGAGACGTTGCGAATTTACCTTGCTGGGAAGTTCTGTGTTCCTGGAACTGTCGTGAGCCTTCCTCTGGGTGCAGCAAAGTGACTTAGAAATGGTCTGGTCATTTTGGGTTTCACTCTCTAGGTTTGTCAGGTCTCGGCCTGAGGCTGCTCATCCCTCCTGTGTGGGGCCAGTGCTGAGCCCTCTTCACCTGGCCTCGGGGTGTGTCCTCCGGGAGGTCCAGGTTTGGAACGCACAGCCCTCCAGAGGCCTCTTTCCCAGCCCCACAGCCTGCTCTGCAGCCCTGCTGCCCTGGCCTGGAGCCCGAGAGGGATGGTGAGCGGGTGGCCCCGGCCCAGTGCTCCTCTCTCGAGGGGACAGCCGTTCACTGCCTGATGTCCGGTTCTTGAGAACTGTTATTTCACACATTTTGACTGTTTTGTCTTACTCTGGTTCTTTCAGGTGTGGAGGGGGGTAAACCCAGTGTGGTCCCTCTTGCCCCGTCTTTGCTGGAAGCCCCATCAGACGCGTAGGCCTGTCGTAACATAGCTGGTGGACCTCAGAGAGGCTGGGAGACGGCACAGTCCCCCCGGCAGGAGGGCTTAGGGGCCTGGGAAGTTCTCAGAACCTAATTCTGGTGCTAAAGTCACAAATCGTTCTGATGAAGGAAAGAGAAAAGAGGCCCATCAGGAGACTGCAGATGTGCAGCAGGTGGAAGCCAGAGGGTAGAGGGCTTCTGAGAGTAATGCCCGGGAGGGGAGGCCAGACAAGCCTCGGTTTTTCAGGACACCCCGGGGCTGACGGCAGGGCCAGCCCTTAGTTTTCTCTGTTGGAAACAGACCAATGATGTTGAGGGTGACAGAGACAGACCACTTAGCTCCTGCTTCGCTTCTGTCTTTCCTGAAGTTGGTTGAGCTGGAGGCATGGGATGTACGCGGGTGTTGGGATGGGGCGCTGGGCAGTGCAGGGGGTGCCCCGGCCTCCCAGCCACCCAGACGTGCTGCGCCCCTTGGTGGTGTGGGCGGCGCCCCGGGGCCCAGGCTGCGCTTTGGTCCTGGTGGTTCCCAAGGGCTCGGCTGTGTGAGCCAAGCACACGCCCTGCCCGCAGAGCAGAAAGAACAGGCAGCAGCCCCATCTCTGAGGCTAACTCAGAGAAAGAGAACCGCTACAGCGTCACTGGTTACGTCCCTGAGGGAGGAAGGGAGACCGGGGGCTGGTGAGCAAGGGAGCGGGGGGTGGGGGGTGGGGCGGGCGCTGCTCCTTGGGCGGCCGGGTTCCCGGGCTCCCGGGCTCCCGGGCTGTCCAGCCGGCCGCGTGGGTGGGCGTGGCTCTCCTCGCGCTGTGTCCCCAGTGTGGCGGGTCGAATGTACGGTGGTTCTAGTTTAGACATTTTCTTGTTTTTAGGGTTATTTTTCACTGTTATCTTATGTAAGTTGTTTTTTATTTTCCTTCTCTTTCCATATTTATTTGTTCAAAATTGTAGTCTTATTAAAAAGAAAAATTGTAGTCTTCTAATGAACTTAATGTGAAAGTTTTGTTATCACATATATAATCTATACCTGGTAAATCATATATTTTACATGTGGCACAAATATTTTTCTAATTTTTCTTTGCTTCATTTAAAGTTTTTAGTTTTTTATGAAATAAAATTTTAATTAATCAAATTTGTCTTTTTCAAATCTTGTACAAGTATTACTCTATCCTGCAATCATAACTGTGTTCCAAAGTCAATATAATTTAAAAAATAAACTGTCCCTAGATGTTATATTACTTACGTGTCGTGTTTAGGGTGGTCTAATTGAGGTTGATGTTTTCTTCTATTTTTAACGTATTCTGTACTGTGATAATGTACTTTTATAACGAAAACAAGACAGAATGGAAAGGAAGCCTCTGTCGGGTGGGCCACGCCGCCCCCTCGGCCTCACGCGCTCGTGTCTTCCGTGCAGGAGGAGAACATCTGCCTGCACTGGGCGGCCTTCTCGGGCTGTGTGGACATCGCTGAGATCCTGCTGGCCGCCAGGTGCGACCTCCACGCTGTGAACATCCACGGAGACTCGCCCCTGCACATCGCCGCCAGGGAGGACCGCTACGCCTGTGTCGTGTGAGTGGCTCCGGGTGCTCTGGGGACTTTCTGCGGCGGACGAGGCTCTTCTGTTCATGCCTGCGGTCAGCGTGGCTCCCGGAGGATCGCGGTGAAAATCCCCGAATACCCAGGTCACACGTGGAGAGGAGCCCCGTCCTAACACCTCCGCTCGGGGCCGGAGGAGCGGCACCCACGGGAGGGCTGGAGGGCCAGCTGGGAGCCCCGCACCACCACCACCGGGAGGCCCTCCTGCGTCACTTTTGCCCGTTGCCGTCAGGTCCAGAGCCTTTGCTCTGCTCCTGGCGGTAGCTCAGGGAGGTGTGGCCCCCACTTCTCATCTCACGGGGGCCTGGGACTAGGGGATGCCCCTCCGGTGGGGCCCTCGCCCTCTCAGATTGGGACCTTGGGGGCACAGGGCTCTGGCGCACCGTCTGGCCCTGACTGGGTCAGGCCTCGGATTGCCTGCTGGGCGTTGACCGAGTACATGGCCGGCTGGGCATTGCTGCCCTTTTCATCCTGAGGGTGCCTTTGAATGGAAAAGCCAAGAAAAATCAAATACCATCCCTAGTTATTTACATGCTCTTCCCTTCAAGGAAAAAGAGTACTTTTGACAGTAAACGGGGGAGAAGAGTAATGATGTCTGTCCTTGGTGAGCGGAAGCACCAGCCGGTGGGCTGGTTCATCTGAAAGCGGACGCTGCTTCCTCCTGATTTTCACTGACTGTTGTCATCGTGCGAATCTCACCCTTGTATCTTTTGACTTGAGATCTGAATGTTCTGTGGACTTGCGTTTCCCTCCAGCCTCTTCCTATCCCGGGACTCCGACGTCACACTGAAGAACAAGGAGGGCGAGACGCCCCTGCAGTGCGCCAGCCTCAACTCGCAGGTGTGGAGCGCCCTGCAGATGAGCCAGGCGCTGCGCGACGCGGCCCCCGACAGGCCCGCCCTGGTGGAGAAGACAGTGAGCAGGTGAGGCGCGCGAGACCAGGGCCCGCCTCCGGGCAGGGTTGGGGGTCGGAACGGAAGCCTCTCTGGGCTGGGCCAGGGCTCACCGGGAAAGCTGGCGCCCCTTCCTGCGGCAGAGACATCGCTCGGGGCTATGAGCGGATCCCCATCCCGTGTGTCAACGGTGTGGACGGCGAGCCGTGCCCCAGCAACTATAAGTACGTGTCTCAGAACTGTGTGACGTCGCCCATGAGCATCGACAGGAACATCACCCACCTGCAGGTCAGCGCTGGGGGGGCCCTGCTGTGGGAGGTTGCCTCTGCGGCCCCCAGAGCAGCCTGGGCAGCGGGGAGGGGTGCCCTCAGGGCCGCAGTGGCTGTGCCCCGGCCTTTCCCCTCCTGGGGCTGCGCCCGCCCGGTGTCTGAGCCTCCTTTCCTCCTTTGGGTCCCTCCCCAGCCCCTCCTGCGAGCCCCCGAGGCCTCGTGCCTGAGCGTTCTCTCCACACCCTCCTTCCTGAGGGGCGGCACGCCCCCGGTGTCCTCAAGAGTCAGGACTTTGAGGACTGTCACTGGAGTTGTGAACAGCACTGGGGGGCGGGGCGGGGCCCCATCTGACGCGCCCCTCCCCCCAGTACTGCGTGTGCATCGACGACTGCTCCTCCAGCAACTGCATGTGCGGCCAGCTGAGCATGCGCTGCTGGTACGACAAGGTGAGCCCGCGGGGAGCCTGGCTGGGGAGCAGCGACAGAGGCCGGGGCGGGGGCGGGACCAGGCCGGGTACTGGGGACGGAGCCCGCGTTCTCTGTGGGCCCTGGGCGTGGCCAGAGGGAACTGACGGGGCGGCAGAGGCGGCCATCCATGAGCCTGGCCTGGAGGTAGCTGAGGAGCCGAGGAGAGAAGGGCTCCCAAGGCCGGTGTCTGAGACGAGAGCCCTACCTGGCTTTGGTTTGGGGAGTTCAGAGGTCATTGTTGGGGGAAGGAGCCAGGGTGTCCTGGGGTGGAGAGGGCACACAGGCCCGGCGTGGAGGCCACTGGCACGGAGTCAACATTACAGCAAAGGGGGTGTCAGGGTGTCGTCCAAATAAGAGGCTCAGGTGTCGTGGGCAGGACTGGCGGGGCTCAGGTCTCCTGGTGTTTCCTGCGAAGCCTGGCCGTGCTGAGAGGGGGCAAGTTCTTAACTCCTCAGAGCAGCCACTGGAGCCGCCAGGGCCTCGGACTCGGCTGTACAGCCTGGGCTCAGCCCGGCTGCTCTGCTGCGTCCCAGGTGTCGGACAGGAAAGCGGTGGCAGGTCCCTCCGGAGCTGGGGGTTTGCAGAGTGGCAGGTAGTGCTGGCAGGTGGTCCAGGCTGGAGGCTACAGAGCAGGAGTCCAGGGCCCCACGAGCTGGCGGTCTCAGGGAGGCTGAGAGAGGATGACGGGGAGGGGGAGGTCGTCTGGGGCAGAGAGGCTGGCCACAGTCAGGGACCAGGGAGAGCTGTCCCAGAGGTTTCCAAAAGCCATGTAGTTTCCTGGCCAGAGGCTTCCTGTGGCCTTGGACAAAGCGTGAGCGTGTGGCCTTACCCTGTCCTCCCAGGTGTAGAGTTTGGCCAGAAACCATGCTTTCATGGGGCGGTGTTTTGATTTGAGGAGGCATGTTGGTGTCAGTTATTTAGCCCTCGCTGCGTGTCTGTCCGCAGGATGGCCGGCTCCTGCCCGAGTTCAACATGGCGGAGCCGCCCCTGCTCTTCGAGTGCAACCACGCCTGTTCCTGCTGGAGGACCTGCCGGAACCGCGTCGTGCAAAACGGCCTCAGGTGAGGTGCCGCGGGCTGGCGCCAGGGTCTCCACGGTAAAGTTTGAAAGCAGTCAAGTCCCTTGGGCAGCTCTCTAGTTTCACATCTGTGTCCACAAACGGGAGCAACGTGTGTTTAGCGTACGTGTGTTTGCACGTGGAGGTGGCTTCCTCGGAGCTCTTGACCTCTGCTGATGTTAGAGGTTGACGTAAAGAGCGGAAGCCTTCCATGTTTCCTACCCGCTCAGACTTGGGTTCAGGTCAGACGGCCCGAAGGCAAGAGGCAGGCTTGCCAAGAGCTGCCTGGTCCAAGCTCACGAGGTCCTGATCTGGTGTGAACACTCGTGTGGTTCCCTCATACCCACGTCCTGAGTCTCATGTAAAACATGTTGCCCCTTGGTACTCGGGCACTTGGTTCACTGACCACCCAGAGCCAGACCCTGGGGTTCTGGTCATAACCTTCCCTCCGTGAACATGCTCGAGAGTTGGAAAATCAGAGGTTATGAGGGAAGATTTGTATCCTATGTAAGTTTAGCTGAACATGAACGTCACGGTATTTTGGGGTCTATTAATATCAGTAACCTTACAGCAATTGTGACCAGCCCATACTTCTGTGTCCTGGCGTGTGGCAGAAAGTCCTTGGGGGTGAGGACAGACACGCCACTGGACACACAAATGGCTGGCGGGATGCCCTAGCTCTCGGGGCCTGGGAGGGGCCCCGCAGCTGCCCCCAGGGGCCAGCTCAGCCCTGTGGTTGGCACGCTGCCCGAGCTCACCTGCATTGCAGCCTGGGGCCAGCGGGCCTGCTAATAACCCCTTTGGTCCTCATCACATGCTGGAGATGAGGACACTGAGGCACAGGGAGGACCGGGGGCCGTGTTCCACGCGCTGACCCTCAGGCCGGTTTCTGAGGTTCCCCTGCCTCCTGAGGGTGTGAAAGACGCTGTGAGTGGTGCCTTGGTGCAGGGATGGGGCTTGGAGGTGGGGTAACTCTAGGAGTCACTGCTGCATTGCACACGAAGTTCTAACGCATCTCCAGACATGAAAGTTGTATTTTCTGTGTTGTTTACTCCTGTCACTCGTGTGGTAACATGAATGTGGTGGAACGTGGCCGTGAGTGTCTGATCCTGTTTTCCAGGACGAGGCTGCAGCTCTATCGGACGCAGAACATGGGCTGGGGCGTGCGGTCCCTGCAGGACATCCCACTGGG